>NC_044041.1:142874067-143213254 GCF_901765095.1 Microcaecilia unicolor | reverse complement strand
GGAAATATTAAGGCTGCTCTTTCTGCAGCGCTATTAATTTGGTGTTTAACTTTTCAGTCCTGTAAAGTGGAGGAATGCCATCTGAGTTTAATTTACTCCTTGGCCCTGTTTTGAGTGATGGGTAATTATTTACCACTGGATACCATTATAAGCAAAAGGATTAGGCTAATGCTGTGGTTTAAATAATTGTAGATGAGTTATGATTTCTGCTTATTTTAGAATATGTTTTATTCTGTGTAATTAAGTTCTATTTCTATGTAGAATATCTTTGACTGACTTTTCAAAGTGAGCTTTGTCTACAGTTTACATCTGGTTTGAATTATCCACAGTCCTAGCGAGTTCTGTATAGGAAGCTAATAGGTGAAAGAGGTCAGGGAAAGTCAACTCTCTTCTCCTTGATTGATTAGTTAAATGTAGGACTGGCCCCTTAGTCCCTCAATGAACCTAAGTTATGAAGTTGATTGGGAATCTGAGAATTTACTTGTCTAATGCATTCTTTTCAATACCTCTTCATCCAGAGTCTAGGGATTTGACGTCATTTATAGTACAGAATGAGGCATACAGGTGGACTAGGATGCCGCAAGGCTTTACTGATAGTCCATCGGTATTCTCAAAACAACTAATGATGGATTTAAAGGATTTCATGAGTCAATTGCCTGACACGGTGTCATTGTTTGTCTATGTAGATGATATTCTACTGTCTGCTGAGACTGAAGCAGAATGCCTAGAATGGACTAGAAAATTATTTTTGTTATTAGGAGAGTTAGGATATAAATGTAACAAGGAGAAATGTGTTGTAGCTCAGTCTACTGTCACCTTTTTAGGACAAAATGTTTCAGCAGAACATAAGGTCATTATACCGGAAACCGCAAACAGTTACCCAGTTACGTGCTGTTTTGGGAATGTTAAATTACTGCAGATAATGGATACCAAATTATACACAAAAAGTAATGAGACTTTATAAACATTTGAAACTGCCCGCAGCCACACCAAAGAATACACTAATTGTGTTGGAAGAGCAGGATAAGATAGTATTGGCTAAGATTGTGAGGGATTTGTTATCCCCAGGACCCTTAGCAGTAATAGATATCCAATCACCTGTGCATCTGTGGGTAAAAGACATGGGAAACAGTTGGGCAGCCATGATTAATCAACATAATGAAGTAAATACACCAGTAGCTTTTTTATCAGGCTCTTTTAATCATGTGGAAAAGGGAATGAAAGAAATACCAAAGTTATTGACAGCTATTGTGGCAGCAGTAGGCAAATGGAGAGCACAAATGCCTTTTGTTCCTATTGTAATACATACCAACCACACGATTAAAACGCTGTTGAGCCCTAGCCAGACGGCATTGACAGCCACTAGATTTGGAAAATATCAAGCAGTACTTTTAGGACAAGATATAAGAATAATACCATTAACTAAAGAACAGAGAAATAAGATAGATCTGCTTTTTCCTGTCGATCAAGAGGGTGAGATCGATACTATAAAAATCCCTACATTTCACTGTCTTACTTTTGAACCCTTATCTGATGGGTTAATATGGTTTACAGATGGAGCTTGTGAGAGGACTGTTGCAGGCTTTGCCTGCGTGCAGGTGGATGAGAATCTAACAAAGATAACACAAGTACAATATAAAACCCCTCCTGACCATACTGCACAGAATGCTGAACTTTTGGCCGTTATTACGGCCTTACAACAAACTGATATGACTCAAAATGTCACCATATATACTGATAGTGGTTACGTTGCAAGTTCACTACAGTATCATATATTAAAATGGCAGCGTAGGGGGATGATAACCAGTGCAGGTAAAAATCTACAACATTACACATATTGGAAATTGCTGTTTGAAATTTTGGCAAGAAGGGAACGTGAAGGTAGAAAAATTGCAGTTGTGTGGACCCCAGCCCACACTGAAAGGCCAACCTTTGAGGCACTAGGTAATGCAATGGCTGATGCAGCAGCAACGGAGGTGGTTAAGCAAAGTGAAAAGATTTTGTATAATACTAGACAGACACAGGAAGGGCCACTTACAAATGTAGATAAGATTGAAATGTGGCAGCCAGAGGAACAGGAAAGTGAAAAATGGTTGAAGAAAGGATGTATGAAATTGGGAAGTGAATGGTTTAATGAGGAAGAAGGATTACCTTGCATGCCAATGAGCCAGGCGATTAAGGTATTGACTGGGTGGCATGCAACCATGCATTGGAACATAGAAACAATGAAACAACGATTTGAGCAAAGATTTTGGACTTTGAAAATTGACAACTTGATTCAACAGGTTGTGCAAAATTGCATGGTATGCAATATTAACATACCTAAACGAGGTCCTAAAATATCACCTGGGACACTTCCAATACCAGAAGGCCCAGCAAAAGAATGGTATATTGATTTCACTGATATGATTGTTCCAGTGCAGGGAAAAAGGTATTTGTTAGTTTGGGTGGATGCTTTCTCAAGGTGGATAGAAGCATTTCCATGTAAAAGGGAGACAGCACATGAGGTGGTACAATGCCTGATAACTCACATTATGCCAAGACATGGGTGTCCGTCTAGAATAATTTCTGATAACGGGACGCATTTCAATAACAGTGTTTTGAAAGAAATGGAAACGATTATGGGTTTAACACACAGGAAAGTATCAGTGTATCGCCCCACCTCCAATGGTTTGGTGGAGCGCTACAATGGCATTTTAAAAACAAAATTGAGAGTCTTACTAAAATCTCTCAATAAAGAAATGGTGGGAAAATTATATACATGGCTTGATGTATTGCCATTAGCATTAATGACAATACGGGCCCAACCCAATGGGCGTACTAAATTGACCCCATTCCAAATTCAGACAGGACGTCATTTCTTCCCAATGCAGACAGCAAGTACTGATAATACAGCTCAGTACTGGCAAAAGCTACAACCTATGTTGAACCTGACGAGTGATATGATCCGAACAAATGTAGTATCACAGGCAGGGACTACTAATGATGTTTGTGCTTTTAAAGTAGGTGATCTAGTACTACGAAAGAACTTTACACATAAAACATGGAAGGATCCTGTGTATGTAGGGCCTTTTGTTATCACGGCCCTTACTCAGACCGCTGCCCGTCTGGAAGGTCATACTTCTTGGATACATTTATCAGATATTCGACGAACTAATAATATTGAAATGGACAAAGAATAAACAAACATCATGTCCCTAAACATGATGGTATTGGGATGTTGTTGTTTGTTAATGGACAATGAACACATATGAGAATAGACTTGTTACAGCGGCCAAGATGTTGAATTTGACTGATTGTATCATATGTGCCCACATCCTTGTCCTTGCCAGCTATGATATATGGGACTACAATGATAAAGTTGGGTGGGCACCGTTATCCCAATAATACCTGTGTAAGGGATGATGGAAACCTTCATTGGACAAATGAGACTATTTATAAGCAAGCCTTGCTTACGGACGACATCATTTTGGTGTCTGATTAAATAGTATGACAACTGGAAACATTCCCCCGATAAAGTGCACGCACAATGTTGTAACAGGTAATTGGTCTATAGGAAGAAGTACAGTGATTGTAAATGTCACAGCCACCAAAGAAAAGTGTGGCAATAAAACAAGCTGCAATAAGACTTTAACTTAATGGTATGTAACAACTGATTTAATGAATGTTAGCACCTTGGAATATGCTTTTAATTTGTGTAATTTTTAATGCCACATCAGCTAATGAAAAGTAAGAATGAATGACAGTGTATTCCCCTTTGATGAAGCTCACTATCCTATAAATTATATACCTCAAGAGATATAAATTTTGTACCCTAGTACAATTGAATCTGTTTAATGCTGTGTACCATGTGTATTAGCATGTTTTCAAAAGATGTGCTTTTAATGACAATGGTAACTGAAATCAAGAATGAACAGAACTTTAATATGTCAGAAGAAAATATTGAAAGACGTATGATAAAGATGATGGAAAGACAGAGCTTGCAGGCATAGCATACCACAAATAATGAGGGGGTGGATTAGAAGAGGTGTGTATATGAATGTCCTATTTTCTAATCTCACAGACAAAAGGAAGCCAGTACCAGACCCAAAAAGAATACTTGCACGCACATAAGAAAGTGTGAGACCTGACAGGGCAGGCCTCAAGGGAGGATTATAAGAAATATAAAGTGGAAAGAGTTGAAAAGTTCACAGCAGCAGGAAGTGCTGACAGTGATTAATGCAACCTCCCCCATGTCTTGAGAGAGAAAGAATGTGCTGAAATATGAAGCAAAACGGGCAAGGTGCCTGACTGTCTGTGAGAAAAGAAAAGGGAGCAATAAGGGGAAACAGATGTAGCATATGTTCTGCTTTAAATTAAGGATTTATGGTATGGTACAGCCTGCATACAGCCTGCACGTGATGTCAGAAGAAGAGTAGTCATATAGCAGAGAAAAACAGTATATAAGCAGGATGGAAGAAATATGTATTAAGCATTCTGACTTGTATATTGCTTATACAATGCTTCCTGAATAAGCCCATTGATGCTATTCAGTAAATTCTGAACTAAGAATAAACTTTTTATATTAAATATGAAATTCGTCTAGCCTTTTCTTCATAAGGATGCATGAAAATAGAGAGAGGGAGAGAGACAAATATGGCTTCCGATCAGATACCGCATTCAGTTCAAGCTTCTCCTTCTTACCTATAAATGCACTCAGTCTGCTGCCCCTCACTACCTCTCTACCCTCATCTCCCCTTACATTCCCGCCCGAAACCTCAGTTCACAGGACAAATCCCTCCTCTCTGTACCCTTCTCCACCACCGCTAACTCCAGGCTCCGCTCATTCGGCCTCGCTTCACCCTATGCTTTGAACAAACTTCCTGAGTCCTTACGCCAAGCCCCCTCCCTGCCTATCTTCAAATCTTTGCTTAAAGCCCACCTCTTCAATGCTGCTTTCGGCACCTAACTCTTACCTTTCAGGAAATCTAGACTGCCGCAATTTGACTGCCCTACTTTGACTGTACACTTGTCCTTTACATTGTAAGCTCTTTGAGCAGGGACTGTCCTTCTATTTTAAATTGTACAGCGCTGCGTAACCCTAGTAGCGCTTTAGAAGTGTAAAATAGTAGTTATATGTATTTATTATGTGCCACTGGAAGAGATTACGGATGGACGTGTTCAAATACATACCTACCTGACAGCTGTTTTTCTGTTGCTATGAGTACTGATGCAGTTGACAATTGTAAGGGAATGGTCTTTTGAATCTCCTTTGTCTTGTGCAGATTCTGACACACCGATACTAGAAAACCAGACAACATGTTGAATAATGACCATTAATTATTAAAAACATGTCATATATTTATATGCTCATTTACCTTTACACCAAGTCCTCCTATGTTAAACTTATTCGATACTTATTCATTAACCTGATTAAGTTTGCATTTAACACAATCTCTATATTGTTCCTAAAACTTTGTTTTATTTTATTGTTACTATGTAAGCCGCATACAGCCTGCCATGTGTGGGAAAGAGCGGGGTACAAATGCAATAAATAAATGTAAAAAAATATATATATGTGTGTGTGTGTGTTTTTATATAAAGCAATACCCATTCACGTGTGTTCATATATGTGCATAACTACTGATAGGTGGTTTAAATTGTAAAGACAAGTACCAAAACTTTATTTTAAAAAGGAATTTCATTTATACACATATATATGTTCATACTGTGAACCTGTATGGAATAACAAACAAAGTTTAGATGTGTGAAGTTCTTGCAACCTTGCAAGTGACATTTATTTTGTGAATACAGGACATTGTACAATCTACTGGATGATCTTGCGACATAAGCCTTGTGTACAATTATATAGAGGGAATTGCATGGCTAAACGGAGAGGGTGTTGTCTGGAAGGTCTACTCGCAAATGACACAGGTCATGGTCCAGACAGATACCAAAAGCACAGCAATCATTAGCTTCTGTGCGCTGCTGTAGCCGGACTTAAACAGTTTTCCCTGGTGTGGATAAAACTTGCCGCACAAAGCAAAAAATAACCACAGACCTTGTATAAACATTAAACATTACTTTTCATTTCACAGTGGGATATGTTTCTGTCTTCATCCACACACCTAAAGCCATCTCATTTAGCTGTTCCTTCAATAATTTTCCCATGTGTACACTATACACATTGCATTCGACATGCATAAGGCTGGACAGCAGGGGATCCAGATGTTTGGGAGGGTGCAAATAGGTCCAATGCCTTTGGATACACATCTACAGGGTGCCCACACAGAGTCCCCCATCTGTTCCCCCTCCTTGTCACCCCCAATCAGAGTTCTCCCTTCATTTCCTGTCTTCCTTACATCGTGTTCTGTTAAAAAGAGATCATTTGCGGGTTGGACGCTGGAGTGATGATGAACGCCTTTGGCTTAAATCTCGTGCCCATGCTGACTTCATACACTTCAAATTCCTGCTTCCCTCCTTCCAATCTGCTCTCCATCTTGCCAAACAGGACTATTATATCCAATTAACTAACTATTGCTTCAAACCCTCGATGTCTCTTTTCCATGCTACACCCTCTCCTCAAAGTGCCTTCTCCTACAACTCCCCCTTCACTTTCTCCCCAGACTCTGGCTGATTAATTTCACGATAAGGTTCACAAGATAAAACTTTTATTCACCATCTCTCCTCCTCCACTCCTTCTTCCCTTTGTACACTCTCTCCACCCTTGTACCCCTGCCTCCTTCTCTTCCTTTTCCGAAATCAGTGAAGAAGAAACTTTACTTCTTCTTTCATCCTCAAAACTAACCACCTGCTCCACTGACCCTATCCCCACTCATCTACTCAACACTATCTCTCCTGCTGTCACCCCGTTCATCTGTCATATCCACAATCTATCACTTTCCACTGCTACTGTCCCTGGAGGAGTGGACTAGTAGTTACAGTGGTGGACTTTGGTCCTGGGGAACAGGGTTCGATTCCCACTGCAGGCACAGGCAGCTCCTTGTGACTCTGGGCAAGTCACTTAACCCTCCATTGCCCCATGTACAAATAAGTACCTGTATATAATACGTAAGCCACACTGAACCCGATATGAGTGGGAAAGCACGGGGTACTAATGTAAAAAAAAAAAAAACATGCCATTATCACCCCTCTACTCAAAAAGGAGTGGCCTTGTGGTTACTATGGTGCACAGTGGTCCTGGGGAACTGAGTTCAATTCGCACTTCAGGCACAGGCAGCTCCTTGTGACTCAGGGCAAGTCACTTAACCCTCCATTGCCTATGTAAGCTGCATTGAGCCTGCCATGAGTGGGAAAGCGCGGGGTACAAATGTTAAAAAAAAAAAAAACCTTCTCTGGATCCTACCTCTCCTTCCAACTATCGCCCCATCTCCCTCCTCCCTTTCTTATCCAAGATACTAGAACGTGCTGTCCACTTTTGCTGCCTCAACTTTCTTTCTTCTCAAGCTATTCTTGATCCACTCCAATCTGGCTTTCGACCCCTTCATTCAAATGAAACAGCACTTACTAAAGTCTCCAATGATCTATTCCTGGCTAAATCCAAAGGGCTCTATTCTATCCTCATCCTTCTCGATCTTTCTGCTGCTTTTGACACTGTTGATCAGAGCCTACTCCTTGGCACGCTATCCTCACTTGGATTTCAGAATTCTGCTCTTTCCTGGTTTTCTTCTTATCTCTCACAGCATACTTTTAGTGTATACTCTGATCGATCTTCTTCTTCCGCTATCCCACTGTCAGTGGGTGTACCTCAAGGTTCCGTCCTAGGACCTCTCCTTTTCTCCATCTATACTTCCTCCCTTGGTGCTCTGATCTCTTCCCACGGTTTTCAATATAACCTTTACGCTGATGACTCCAAGATCTAGCTTTCCACAACAGAAATCTCGACAGAAATCCAGGACAAGGTATGTGGCTGCCTGTCTGACATTGCTGCCTTCATGTCTCACCGCCACCTGAAGCTCAATATGTCCAAAACTGAGCTCCTTATCTTCTCACCTAAACCAACCTCTCTCCTTCCTCCACTCTCTATTTCGACAACACGGTCATTCTTCCTGTCTCATCTGCTCGTTACCTTAGCGTCATCTTTGACTCCTCCCTCTCCTTCTCTGCACATATTAAAGAAATAGGTAAAACCTGTCGTTTCTTCATGTGTAATATCTCAAAAATTCAGCATTTCCTTTCTGAGCTTGCTACAAGAAACCTCATCCACACTCTTATCACCTCTCGCTTACAGTACTGCAATTTGCTTCTCACAGGTTTTCCACTCAGCCATCTTTCTCCTTTTCAATCTAGTCAAAATTCTGCTGCATGACTAATATTTCACCAATCGGTAACGTTCTCTGATCAGGTCCAGGAGCCACTGATCCGAGGTAATCTTGGTCCAATCCTCCTAGAAAGAGGGAAAGTCATCCTCCTACTGCAGTAATTGAGGAGTGGACCGGCATCCCATCATTGTGCAGGATGCCCCTGAACTCCAGGCTGAGACCCGGCTGCTGCGGAACGCTTGTCCGAGCGAAAGGAGTTCCTCTGCTGAAAGCGGGCATGTAGAGAAAACCCAGCAGAGTGCCCCGGGCGATACCTGCGAGCTTCATGGAAGCGGGGTGTAGAGGAGGAGGTAATTACAGGACACTTGGAAGAAGGGCGCGGCCTATCATCAGGCTACCGCTGGGGCTCAGAGTCCCCTAGGTGTTTAACAATATTCTCCAAATCCTCTCCAAGAAACAGGAGGCCTTGAAAGGGTAACCACACCAGCCATGTCAGCTGCCCAATGCCATAGCCAAAGAAGGTGGCGGGCAGAAAAAGCCACAGACATCTGTTTAGCTGAAGCTCTTACCAGATCAAGAAGGGCGTAAGCCAGAAATGACAGGGCCGACTCCATTCGCAGGCCAACCTCAGAGAGGGGCCTCCGGGCCATCCGCGGGCTGTCCCACTGCCTGTTGTAGGCAGGAAAGACATGCCCGGGCTGCATAGGAACACCCTTAAAGCCAGGCCGGAAATTTAAAAGGACCATTTAAGCACGGATTCCAGCCGCCGGTCTTGCATGTCTTTCAATGCGACCCCTCCCTGTACTGGAAGGATGGTATTTTTAGTCAGTGCCGTGACCAACGCATTCCACTTTAGGCATCCCCAAAGGGGCCAAGTGCTCCTCAATCAGAGGGGAAAGCTGACCCATAGCCCTGGCCACTTTCAAAGGCCCATCGGGGTCAGACCATAGAGCAGAAAAAAAGCTGTTGGATGGAGTCATTTACAGGAAAGGCTTCTTACTACTTGCCATCCTAAGATTAACACAGGAGTCCTTGCCTTCAGCAGGGTCTTCAATCGAGAGGTCCTGCAAGCCGTCAGAAATGAGAGCTGGCAGCTCGTCGTGGTGGAAAATCCGAACAACATTGGACTCATCCGTATCCAGTGGCGAACCGCCACCCTCATCGGGATCATCCGTCCATGAGGGCCTGCCAGATCCCTCACACTACCCACAGCCTGACCGGGGGGGGTGGGGGTGGGGGGAAGGGAGAAGTGACGCTTTCCAACGGTGAATTTAACCGTCTATGTTTAACGTTTTTGCAACACTCGGGGGAGGAAATACCCTCTGTAGACAGCCCCGGGCTATCAACACCTGAAGGGGATCAAGAATGCACTGCATTGTCATACACCTGCGGCACAGCTATTTTCAGCATGAAGGCTTTATGCATTAAAAGCACAAACTCAGGGGATAAAAACGCTCCAAATTAGGAGAAACAGATGTAGGAGCTCCTCTGGCAGCCTCAACACGAGGCGTCCCCCTATACCAGTGGCGTAGCCAGACTGCCAATTTTGGATGGGCCTGAACCCAAAGTGGGTGGGCACAAAATTTTCTCTGTACCCCCTTCCCCCAGCAAAATTTAGTCACGCTAATCAGATGCATTTGTCACACAGGGTAAAGTGCTGCTTTTCAGTGCATCAGATTTCAGAAAATTTATTTAATAGCCTAACACCCTTTTCAGTGAGCTTTCAGAGGCCAAAACCTCCTGCCTCAGGTCAGTATAATGCAGTTACGGTATCCTCGCCTGACCTAAGGAAGGAAGTATTGGTCTCTGAAACTTCATTAACACAGGTACCATATTACTTTATCCTAAATTAAAAATAAAATTATTTTCTTTACCTTTCTTGTATGGCCATTTACTTTTTCTCATTGTGTCGCTCCCAGTCTCTAGATTCTGCTTTCCTTCGTTTTCGCTTAACTCTTCTGCCATGGTTTCCTGGCCATTTCTCATTTTTCTCTCCTTTTTCTTTGCTTTCTTCTATATTTTTCTGCCTCTCTCTCTGTCCTGATTTAATTCATTCTTACTATCCATTCTTTAATTTCCTTCATCTACTTATGGCTTTTCATCTTTTTCTCACCCTTGTTCTCCCCATGCTCCTTCCTCTTATTCTCCAGTCTTTCACTACTCTCCTTTTCCATCCAGCAGCTCTCTTCTTTCTCTCCCCATCCTTCCAGTCTCCCCTCTCTCGCCCCATCCTTCCAGTAGTCTCCCCTCTTTCTTTCTGCATCCTTCCGGACGTAGGAGACGGGAGGAGCCAGCAGGCAATGCCTCAAGGCTGCCTAGACAGTGCCTGCCGTTGCCGCTTTTTTTTTTTTTTTTAACATTTTTTGTCCTTAGCGCCGTTAGCGCTTCTTCTTTTTGTAGTGCCGGCCCTGCTGCTCAACAGGAAAAGCAGCAGTGGCCGGCAATGGGTGCTGGGGCTGGCGCTGGGCGGGCCTGGGCTGAAATTGGGTGGGCCTGGGCCCAGCCAGGCCCACCCGTAGCTACGCCCCTGCCCTATACTATGACTCCTCTGCAACCGCGAGGGTCGAGATATGCGGCACTTTCAATATGGCTCCCGCTGCCAGCTAGATCGAGCGGGAAGAATCATCGCTCGCCATGCTCGTACTACCACGAGCGTGTAAGGAGCATGTCTTACACAGACCCCCCATTGCTGATCTGCCTTTACCGCAACGGGAGCATCGTTTAACTCCCTCCGCAGCCATTGGCCAACTGTAGAGAAATATAGCAATATAATGGTGTCTTTGCGCCAAAAGTTACCCCATTAGGAACGGCGTCCACAGGACCTCCCCGGAGGAGCTGAGCACCACTCTCACCTCAAAAGACCGAGTCACTGAGCTATGGTCAAGCTGCATGCATGATAAAGCCTCAGAATAGCTGCGCAGCAAAAGCGTGTCATTTTTTTTTTTTTTTTAACGCTGTGAGGAAAGTTGGAGGCAGGCAGCAACAGAGGGACTCTGGGAGGCAGAGGGAATGGGTAAGGCAGGGAAAGGGCGAACCTATATGCCTTTTAAGTAGGCACCACATGCCACAACACCCCTGCTCAACTGGCAAAGCACAGGAGCCACCCTTGGCAGAGATTTTTCAACGAGCTGATAAAGCTACATCCACAGCTGCTGGGATAGAGAAATACTGAAGGCAGAAGGAGCTAGCCGTCCAAGGGTCACTGTGGTTTTTCAGTGTTCTCTATCTTCACCTGCTGGTAAGTGGATACAACCCATCAGTTAATGGATTCATCTGCTGCTGATAACAAGGAAAGTGGAAATGTCGGAAGCACATGGGATAGGCCAAGAAGGGGTAGCAAGATAATTACTGATAGCAGGAAACCGGATATAGAGGTGCAAATGTTGTACTGGAGGGTACATACAATATCACTGCTACGCACCCCCCCCCCCCCCCGGTGCATCGGCATCCGTCCGTCCCCAGGGTGCAGCACGACACCCCCCAGGCCAAAGGCAACCCTCTCCCCGCTGCATCAAGCCCCCCCCCCCCCCCCCGGGTGTATTCTTGGCTGCTGGAGGGTGCAGAGAGCAGCCACTTGCCTGTCAGCTCCTCTGGCTCCCTGCTCCCTCTGCCCCGGAACAGCAAGTAACCTGTTCCGGAGCAGAGGGAGCAGGGAACCAGCAGAGACGACAGGCATGCAGCTGCTCTCTGCACCTTCCAACAGCGTGCACCCGGGGCGGACTGCCCCCACCGCCCCGCCCTTGGTATGCCACTGTGGTAAAGAATAGCAGGCTGGAGAAGGAGTGGTGGGACAGCAAAGGAATGAGAGACCAATATGGAAAGTTATAAGGTACATGAAAAGAAGGACAAGGGTTAGAAAGAAGATTAAGTTTGGATGTATTGAGAGGCTGAAAAGACAAAAAGGAGATAAGACACATAAGGGAAGGATCAATGTCAGAGACAGCTGTAGCAAAGAAATAGAACAAGACAGGAGAGACAATAAAGTAGGAACTGGGACCAACACGATGTAAAAATAAAATGTCCAGACCTCAAAGTTAGTACAATAAATTTAATTTTAAATTTATGAAATGGAATATGTAAACTTCAGGACTTGCGTGTCACAAATGACTTCGTATTGTGTTTATTGTCATACACCGATGGTTGATGGGGAGGGAGGGGGAACGACCTGAACTTAAGTGGGAGGGTACCAACTTCTCCAGCTGTAGTCTGCTAGTCTGCTCCCTGCCCTCTCCCCCCATGCCTGAAAGCAAAATATTAATAACTGATGATGTTGCAGGGAATTACTGGCCTCTCCAGGTGACAACTTTGTCTTCCTTTGTTGCTCTCACCAGGGCCGCTGCCGAGAGTGGGGGACAGGGGGGACAAAATTCTCCGGGCCTGGGTCTCCAGGAGGGGGGACAGCGCCGCCCCCGCAGTTCTGCCCGCCCATCCTCCATCGCTCTGGAACTGACCTTAAGCACCTCCCTCACCTTCAAAAGCAAGCAGTGGCACGACTCCTTCCTCCCGTGTTCCGCCCTCGCC
This sequence comes from Microcaecilia unicolor, assembly GCF_901765095.1. NCBI lineage: Eukaryota > Metazoa > Chordata > Amphibia > Gymnophiona > Siphonopidae > Microcaecilia > Microcaecilia unicolor. The sequence goes on along the minus strand of NC_044041.1, from coordinate 143,200,472 downwards.
TGACGTAACTTCCATGACGGCGGGGCAAGGAAGGAAGCAGTGGTCTGTCACTGCTTGCTTTCTAAGGTGGGGGAGGCACTTAAGGTCAGTGCAGAGGGCCAGGGGGTGGAGAGAGGGACTGGCCCGGTGGAGGGGAGGCCAAGGGGGCGGCATTATCCCGGGCCTTGCCCAGTCTCTCGGCAGCCCTGGCTCTCACAGGAAGAAGTGTGCCAAGATCTGCTGCCAGTGTCCCAGGAACACTGCAGCTGCCACTGCTGCCACACACCCATAGATGCTTGTTTAGTTTACATACGTGAAAACTGAGTGCAACCTGCTGCTTTCAACCAGAAGCAGCTTCACAGTCAGGAGGTACATTCCGTGACCTGGTCTTGGGTTTTTGGAGACCGAGTGTGAAGTACTTACTTCAGGTCCCCATCAGCAGTCACACAGGAGCCAGACAGTAGTCTGAGGTGTACAATAAATTAAGTTAATTATATGTAAGACTAGTAAAAAAGGCCCATTTCAGACGCAAATGAAACGGGCGCTCGGAAGGTTTTCTTCAGAGTGTGTATGTTTGACAGAGTGTGTGTGAGAGTGACTGTGTGAGAGAGAGAGAGAGTGAATGTGCGAGTGTGACAGAGAGTGAGAATGAGTGTGTGGCTGTGGCTGGGGGGGGCCCTCCCTCCCAGTTCCAGAGGCCCTCCTCCCTCCCAATTCCATGGTCGTCGTCCCCTTCCTTCCTCCCAATTCCATGGTCTTCCCCCCCCCTCCCTCTGAGTTACAGGATCGTCCCCTCCCTCCCAGTTTCAGGGCCCCCCCTCTGAATTTCAGGGTCCTCCCTTCGTCCCTCCCTCCAAGCTCCACGGTCCCCCGTCTGTCCCTCCCTTCCACTTCCATGCCCCCCTGGCTCCGAATTAAAAAAGTAATGTTGGACTTACGACATTGGGGTTACGTGGTCCGGCAGTAGCGCTTACAGCCGTGCAGGCTCGGCGGTTCTCTCGGTGTGTGTCTCTCAGCTCTGGTCCCACCCTAGCGGAAACAGGACATGAGGGCGGGACCAGAGCTGAGAGACAGACCCCGAGAGAAACGCCGAGCCTGAACGACTGTAAGCGCTACTGCCGGACCACATAACCCCGACTTCGTAAGTCCAACATTACTTTTTTAATTCAGAGCCAGGGGGCATGGAAGTAGAAGGGAGGTACAGACGGGGGACTCTGGAACTGGGAGGGAGGTTAGGAAAAGGTTTTGTTTTGTTTTTTTATTTATTTTGGCTCTGTTTAGCCTGTTGTGACACATTCCAATGTGTCTGGTGACGTCAGCTGGTGGTTACAAACGCAGCCAGAGACATTGGAACGTTGGGAGTGCAAATTATTATATTATAAATGAAAAACATGCATTGGTTGTCACAAGGTTTTCAGCATAGAACTAACATGTTCACACATGCTACATTTTTGAAAGTCACAAGAAAATACTTTTTCTACCATTGTTGTCTGATCATTTAGTTTTTCTATTCCCTTTGGTCCCTGTGTCTTCTGTGTTATGCAGTGTCTTCTTTCCATTTCATATTTTTTCTCTCACCATGTCCATCATTCTCCTGTGTCCTTATGCGTCCTGTCTACCATCTGTAGCCCTGTCCGTATCCTTCCTCCAGTTTCTGTATCTGGCCTCAAAGTGTTCCGATCCAGCCCTTAAATTCAGCAGTTTTCCCTTTATCCATATCCAGCAATTGTCCTCTCCCCTGGCCTCGCCTCCTCTCCACATCCAGCAATTCTCCTCTCCCCTACCCTCCCCTCCTCTCCATGTCCAGCAATCTGTCCCCTTTCCCTCCCCGCCCCTCCATGTCCAGTGATTCTCCCTGCCCTCCCTCAACTCCCCGACATCCTTCCTCTCCGTTTCTTCCTGCCCCCCCCCAACACGTGTTTAAACCTTTTATTTTCCTTGCAGCGACGGCATTGAAGCCCACAACACAGCGGTCTCCCCGCCAGCCTTTCCCTTCCCTCACACAGCATCCCGGCCTTGCGGAAACAGGAAATACATCATCGCAAGAAGGCAGGACAATGAGTGACAGAAGGGAAAGACTGGAGGGGAGCCTGCTGTGTTGTGTGCTCCACTGCCGTGGCTGCGAGTAAAATAAAAGGTTTAAACATGCACGAAGAGGGACAGGAAGGAACGAAGAGGAAACCTGTCCAGCAGCTGAGGGCGGGAACAGCTGCCCATGGGCGTAGACTGGGGGCGAGGGGGGGCAATGCCCCCCCAAACGATGACGACTTACCCGGGGCGCCAGTCGTAAAAAACAAGCAGGCACGCTGGTTTCCATCCGTTTTCGCTTCCCTGCCCTCTTTGTCTGCGTCCCGCCCGAAAGGAAATGACATCAGAGGAAGGCGGGACGCAGACAAAGAGGGCAGGGAAGCAAAAACAGATGGAAACCAGCGTGTCTGTTTGCCCCCTCTCTTCCTCCCTCCCTCCAGTGCAGGCAGCAGCAGTCTTTTTCAGCCTTTCTGTGTGCCTCCTAGCAGCGGTAGCGATGTATACACACTGTCTTCGGCTGTGCCCCGAAGCCTTCTCTTCAAGTTCCTGTTCCCGCCTATGCACAGAAACAAGGCTGAAGACTGCTGCGCTGGAGGGAGGGAGGGAGGAAGAGAGGGGGCAAACAGAGAGAGTCACAATCCTGGACCTCGTGGAGGGCAGCAGAGGGAAGGAGCAGGAGGTGGATGGGACGGAGGGATGGTGAGCAGAGGAAAGGAGCAGGAGATGGATGGGACTGGGAGGGGTGGGGAGCAGAGGGAAGGAGTAGGAGATGGATGGGACTGGGAGGGTGGGGAGCAGAGGGAAGCCTACTGGAAAGAAGACACTGCATAAAACAGAAGACACTGGGACCAAAGCAAATAGAAAAACTAAACAATCAGACAACAAAGGTAGAAAAAAGTATTTTATTCACAATTTATTAATTGGAATATGTCAGCTTTTTGAAATGTGCATCTGTGATATTTTGTATGTAAATTTAAATTTTTATGGTATTGCTGCATGCTGAGTCTGACGTCTTGAGTTAACTTTGCAGTATTTTGCCTTCATATTTTTTGATTTCTAGTTCCTTGTGTCATGTGTTTTTCATGTGCGATCAAGGTGCAATATTCTGCTAGCGTGTAGTATTTGCAGCCCTTTTTGTTTTGCTTTTTTTCAAGAGGTAGTGTATTGGTGTTTTAGAGCCTGCCTGTTGTAATTACAGTTCTGCCTTTTCACGCATAAGGTTGTAGCTCGTCCTGTCCTTGGAATTAGTGCTGTTATGGTTTAGTAAGGATATGAGTGTGTTTTTGCACAAGTTTGTGTATAGCGTTTTGCAGTGGAGAGATTGTGTGTTGGCCTTATTGAGATGGCACCAAAACATCAGAAAGGGTGTAGAGCCTAAATCATGACACACTACCTCTTGAAGGATCTACATATAGAGCCTATGCATTTCTAAGGTCAACACTGGTATGGTATGGGAAAGGGAGTGGGGAAATACTACTGGAGATGAAGAGGGAGTGCTGGGTAAGGATGAAAGAAGGAAGGAAGGAAGGAAGGGAGAAAGAGCTGGCTTGATATCTCATACATATTCATTATGGTTATTCCCCAAAAAAGCAAGCTCTTTTTCCTTTCCTTCCTCCACATTAGCATATGGGGCGGGGCCTATGCTAATGGGGCAGGGCCTATGCTAATATGCTCCGCCCCATCCTTTGCCCCCCCAAATGAAACAGTCAAACTACGCCTATGCAGCTGCCTGCAGCATTCCGCCAGCCCAGCGTTTGGGGGGGCAATGCCCCCTCGCCCCCCAATCCACGCCCATGGGTCAGTTGCAGAGGGTGGTGAATGTTCTTAATATTTTGTGCTATAAGAAATCTTACAGCACTGTCCTTCCTTTGTATATGGAGGTCCTCAGCTACTTCCCACACCTACACAAGATCATCCTCTTGTGTGAGATGTACTCATGCCTTCCATGCTTGACTTCTCCCACTCAGGGCTCCAGTGTAACAGACAGTTAATTTAGCATGCACAGGGGTGACATGAATGGCGGCAGCAGCAGCTGGAGGACACAGACCAAAGCTGCAGAACTTGTAAGGCTCTAGTTGCCAGACCATAGGAGGTGGTCTTCAGCTGGCACGGCTTGGGGATCCTTGAAAGCCACACAGCAAGGGTTATGTCTGTATTTTGGGGGATCAGAGCAGAAATTGGTGGAAACACAGCCCCCCCCCCCTTATGATGCTGCGAATTGTGTACAGTACAAAAAGGAAGTGCATTAATGTTTTTATTTCTTCAGTGTTGCGGGACTTGTCGTGTTTGGATTTTGTTTCTCATATTTCTAATTTCAGATCCCATGTTCTGCATTTGAGGAAAGCATATATGTGATTTGTGTGTGAATAAATCATTAAAGTTTTCTTATGTCTGAGCAGTGGTGGCGGTTGAGATTGGGGGTGGAGGAGACCCCTCCTTACCAGGGCCGGTCTTAGGCAGAGGCAACCAAGGCGGTTGCATAGGGCCCCGCACCTAAGGGGGCCCCGCACGGTGCGCCTCAACTCTGCCTCCGCTCTGACCTCCGCTCGCCTCAGACAACCGTCCGCATCATTTTTTTTTTTAATTTTTATTTTTTATTTTTGTTACATTTGTACCCCGTGCTTTCCCACTCATGGCAGGCTCAATGCGGCTTACATGGGGCAATGGAGGGTTAAGTGACTTGCCCAGAGTCACAAGGAGCTGCCTGTGCCTGAAGTGGGAATTGAACTCAGGTCCTCAGTTCCCCATCATTCATGATGATCCCGCGGCTTGGCCGCTCCGCTCCCGCCACCACCGGCGCAGCGCCCACCCCCGGCTTCGGCCCGCTGAGCCCACCATCAGCTCCCGAGTCCCTGGACCCCAGCGAGGCAGCGACAGTAACTTTGCAGGCTTGCAGCGAGCCATGAGGCAGCGACGGCCCCGCCCCCAATGGCGACAGACAGTTGCAGCGTGACACCTCATCTCCAGGCTCCAGCTTTTCACTTTCCGCTCAATGTCCCTCCTTCTGATGAGGTATTTCCTGTTTCCGCGAGGGCGGGAGTAACTGAGCGGGAAAAGCTGGAGCCTGGTCCGAGGTGGTGAGCCATCATCGTTGACTGTGGTGTGAGCGAGAGCACGGCCGTGCAGACTCGTGGAGCCGAGCAAGGCGAGCAAACTAAGCAACAGACAGGGGAGGGCTGCCTACAACAGTTGTGCCAATCCAGGCAGGCAGGCAGCAAGCCAGGTATGATGATAGCTTTTTTTCTACATTAGGAAGAACCTTTTTAAATTAAAGTACTGTCTCTCTGTGGTGGTTTGAAATGTTTCAGCTATGTCCACCATTTTGTCAAAGGTTTTGCCTGGGACCTTTGCTTCCAGTGACAGTGAGCCACAGTAGTCCCCTTCTTCCCCTTTCAGTCCCTGCCCACCTTTACCCATAGATATCCTTTTAATAATCTTTTACTTCCCTTCTTCAATGCACCTTAATTTTATTAATTCTTCCTTCTGAGCCTTACTCATCCTCCCCTAAGTGGTCCCATATGCCTCATCCTTCCCCAGGGCTCACCCCAAGTCTCACTCTCACCTGTACTCCACACTACACCTCAGTCACCCTCCACCATCCCAGTATCATTCTCTCACTAGTGCTGCCACACATCCCCATCCATCTTTCTCCCTTAGTGCTCTCCCACTCCAGATCCTGTTATCCTTTCCCAATATTTATGTCCAAGCCTCTCATCTCCCCAGTAGCCTGTATTAGTCAGCCTTAGTCATCCTTTCTGCAGTGCTCCCCTAACTTCATTCATCCTTCCGCTCTCACTCATCCTGCCTCCCCAGTGTTTCCCCTATTGTTAGTCACTTAATTTCTCCACTGCTTCCCCAGGTATCTCCCTTCTACTCTCCACATCCAGTGACTCTCCCCTCTTCACCTCCCTCCAGCATCTCTCCCTACCCTATCCCTCTATGTCCAGTATCACCCATCTCTCTTTTCCTCTCTATGTTCACTGTTTCCCTTTTGTGTCCTATTCCCTTGCACCCCTTGTAATAGGGGAATTTGAAAGTACTGGATCTTTTCTTAATATTTTTCCTTTATTCTCCTTTGTTATGAGAATTGGAACTACTAATTGTAGTGGACTTGAACTGAATAATTTCTGGGGAGGAGAGGTTTCATGATAGCATTGTGCTTATTATTTCAATCAGTTTTTGTACAAGTTTAGCTTCATTTGTCTTTATTTTAAATTTCATAAATAAAAAAAATTTCTAAAAATGGAATAATCTTATCAATGGGGTGGAGCTATGGTGGGGTGGGGCTAGGGTGGGGCAGGGCTAGGGTGGGGCCCCACCAAATTGGTCTGCACAGGGCCCCACACTTGCTAAGACCGGCCCTGCTCCTTACTTTATGCTTTTTGCCACAGTGTGCCTGAAACCGGCACTGGCATGTACTTTTTGAAAGAAAGAAGGGAGGGAGCCATAAGTACATAAGTATTACAACACTGGGACTCACCAAAGATCCATAAAGCCTTGCTACCTGTTTCCAACAGTTGCCAATTCAGGTAAAAAATACCTTGCAAGATCCTAAAAAAGCTCAACACATTTTATGCTGCTTATCCCAGAAAAAAGCAGTGGATGTTCCAAAGTAATCGTAATAATGGTCTAAGGACTTTTCCTCTAAGAAGCCGTCCTGTCCCTTTTTAAACCCCGCAAAGCCAACCTCCTTTAGTACATTCACTGGCAAGTCCAGCACTCATTCTCTTAAACCTGTAAAGTAATGTATCCACCAAACATTGTTCTGAAAAGGTATGGAACCACCTAGGAACTGAACTGTTTTCTCTCAGAAGGGATGAATGCAGCACCAAAAAATGTTTTTTTAATAGCTGCTAACTGCGGGATCAGGTAACGATTCCCTTTAGAAGGACTGCATCCTCACAGCACTGATTCTCTTTAGAAGTGCTGCAGCCACGTGCATGCAGCATTCATTACACCCAGAAGGGCTTAATCCTCCTGGAATAAAACAATTCTGGATTCAGGTACATGGAGCTCCCCTGGGGGAAACAAGAACTTGATCAAAGGGAATAAATCTGTCCTGCAGTGGGGGTGGAATATGGGTTGAACAAAGATGGGGTGGTGAGGGGGAAAAACACTGTTGGAACATACTGGTTACAGGGGATATGCACACTAAGGAACACAATATTGCATTCTCAAGGTGGTTTCAGCCCTATTGAGAGAAAACAGTGCTGGATCAAGATAGATGCAACTGTTCTGTGGGGAAACCAGTGCTGCATCCAGGGGATAGTAGCCGTCTATGGGGTGGGTAAGTGCTGGATACAGGGGCACAGGAACCTTCTGGGGGGGGGGGGGGAGGAATGATGGATACAGATGATTGCAACCCTTGTAAAGAGAAACACGGTGGGAGACAGGCCAAAGACTGTATTGTAAAGGCTATCAATACTGCAGCCCTTCTGAGAAAAAAAAAACCGTTGCAAGGTGGTTCTATCCCTTTAGAGAAAAATGTTTGCTTGATAATGAACATTAACAGGGTAATGAGAATGTGCTGGAGCAGGAAGTCTACCTCCTTTCTGTTGTGACGAACTACTGCACTGTTATCAAAATAGTGAAACCTGAACATGTTATCTGTCCCTGTTTGTGACATGTTGGTTAGATGTATCATTGTAAAGTGCTAGAAAAATTTATAAATTAAAAACCATTATTATTAAAACAGTACTCAAGATAATTGTTTCCTTCTACCTCTTTACTTTTATACAATCATTAAAAAAATACATTTGAAAATACTAACAAGTCACTCTGAACTTCTGCATTCATGAATCATAGCAGCTGAAGAATAGAAAGGTTAAACATTTACACCTAGGAAAGATGGAATTTTTGAAAACAAGCAGTAGATTTATGAAAACATGATAACACATTACCACATATTATGAATAATTAACATGCTGGGAGCTATTTTATTACCTATGTGCATTAATACAATAGCACACTTACAAAATCCAACCCCTTATTGCAACATGCACATCCTTTGGCTGATGCAAAAAAAATGTTTTAATTTGGTACACAGTTAGAACAATATCTTGCAGTAAGTGTAGAAACATTACCAGAGCTATAAGGAAGCATTTCTCTTGCTAATATTAAACCTTGGGGCAGTGTAGTGCTTCAAACAAATAAGGAAGACACCATAAGAAGCATTCAAACATTGATAAGTAGACACAGAAATCAACAAAAAAAAAGACAACAAACAATTAAAACCACAAACAGGACAAAGGCAATGGAGCACATAATTACTACTACTACTACTACTATTTAGCATTTATATAGTGCTACAAAGTGTACGCAGCGCTGCACAAACATTGAAGAAAGACAGTCCCTGCTCAACAGAGCTTACAATCTAAATTGGACAGATGAACAGACAGCCAGAGGTGGGGAAAGGGGAAATTGCAGTACTGGGGGTGGTGATAAGTGAGGATACTGAGTAAGAGAGTCATGGTTAGGAGTGGAAAGCAGTAGCAAAGAGATGGGCTTTAAGCCCAGATTTGAAGACAGCCAGAGACTGAGCCTGACATACCAGCTCAGGGAGTGTATTCCACGCATAGGGAGCAGCGAGATGGAAGGAACGGAGCCTGGAGTTTGCAGTGGAGGAGAAGGTGGACGACAGGAGATATTTACCCTGCAAACGGAGTTCACGGGGAGTACAGACCTTATTGGTGGAGAACAGAGACAGAATTGGAAATGAGAGAAATATGAACAATGTTAGCTGTTTCACAGGGACAGTTTTAATAACATCATTGCACTGATGCACACCCTATATCACTGCAGAGAGATTAGTGTGAAGGAATAGAACAATACTGTGTCCTACTAAGAAATTGTGGTTGTCACATAAAAACCATAGAATAGACAGTGATGGTTCAATACTGCTTGTCCAATATAACAATGGTATTAAATTCATTTGTGCTTTAGCACTAGCAGAATTATTACATAAAAAACATACAATGCTTTAGAAAAAAAAAGTATTTTCTGTACACAAGCAATACAACATACATAACATTAATTTCATGTTTGTGTGCTAATGAAACACAATTTATATATCCCTACTCCACAGGAAAATAAATCTTTTACAGAAGTATCTAATAAAAGAAATGTCTCACAGTACAGAACAACAGCTTAAAAGAGTAATTCATCATTCCATAATGAAATTGTTAAAATGTTATCCTAAATCTTCTACATGGAGTAATCTGTGTTCAAGAAATAAAAAGAAAGAAAGAAACAATCCAAGCACCAATTAGATTTCTCACAAGAAAGAAACAGTTGCAGGTGATCCCGAATAGAATCCTTACACAAAAAGATTGTATGGAGGTGTGGAGGAGTTGGGTATTGGTTACTGCTACAATGTGTAGTATTGTGTTGCAGGAATTACCACTATTGTTAGCAGAATCTGTGGTACTTCAGGAGTCAAACAGCACACACCAGAATGAGGGAGAAATCTTCTTTATTTGCCAGCAAACAAAGTAGAACATCAGCACTAAGTCTCTTCTTCTCTTTCTCAGCTCTCTGGATCTTTTGGCTTCTGTCTCAGCTCCTTCTCTTCTTCTTAGCTCTCTCCTTCTTCTTCTTACGTAAGCTGCTTCTGCTCCCAGTTATATACAGTTTTAAACCCCTCTAGCCCCCCTTACTTTCCAGATGGTAAAGAATAGATTGATTACCCTGTCTGAACCAATCATCTCTACACATATATTCAAAACTATCAGTTACATAGGTTTGATATTTCCTAAACTGACCTATGACCTGGGGGCTCTCACACTAGACAATGGGGCACCTATCTCTTGGCATTTTATTATGATTAATTTCTCATATTCCCAGCTAACTTCATAACTTAGGTTCATTGAGGGGCTAAGGGGCCAGTCTTACATTTACCTATAATTAATCAAGACTTTCCCTGACCTCTTTCACCTATTAGCTTTCTACACAGAACTCGCTAGGACTGTAGATAATTCAAACCAGATGATGGCAGACAAAGCTTCACTTGAAAAGTAACACTGAGTTGAACAGATATTCTACATAGAAATAGAACTTACTAATTACACAGAATAAAACATTCTAAAATAAGCAGAAATCAAATAAGCAGAAATCAGAATTCCTTATAAGACAACATCTAACTCATCAAGAATATCTAGAATTATTTAAACTACAAACTTCTAACCAGCATTCAACTAATCCTTTAAACTGCCTGCAATATGCCTGGCTCATAATGGTATCCATATGTGATAAATAATTACTTCTCTCTGACCTTTTAAACTCTAGTCTAGCAAAAGTTAGACTTCTAAGTAATCTAAACCATATGGCATTCCTCCATCACTTGCAGGACTGAACCAAACTTTAAACACCAATTAACAATTAATATAATTTCTCTGCCCAGGCTGCCTCATTCCCCCCTTTGAGACTAAAATCAGCTTATGCAGAGATAAGTCTCACAACTCACTCTGGGGATTATAGTGATCCCAACTCCATACCTCCTCCTGGGGCATAACGTCTAGGAATAGGCTTGTGAATCACCATTACCCTACTCGTTAAGGTCCGACGGCATACTGCCGAAGCACATGAGGCCAGGAAACAAAACAACAATCCTGCTAAAACTAAGACTATTAGGGAAATGAACAAGGGACGTATCCATGAGGTCAATGACCACCACCAAGAGGTAAGGTCTAATCCTCCTCGGTAATCCTCCACATTAAGACTAGCCAACTGTAGGACTTTATCCATGGCATGCCTAACTACATGTGTCCTATTGAGCACTGTGCAGAGGCCACCCTGGGCTGCAAAGAGGTAGTCAAGGCCCATACGGTTATACCGAGAAACTATACTTAATTCATTAATTTGATCCTGCAATGCATTGACTACCACGTTCAGCTCATGGACTAAAACATGGAGTAGGGACTGAAGTCGTCGGGTAGCCATGCCTAGTTCAGTAATACCCGCTACCGGGCCCCCAATTGGAATCCAGGCCGTAGCAGAAAGGGCCACAAGTCTCTTTTTAGTCAGAGGATAAGTAGAGTTGATGTACTGGAGGGCTAATTCGATCGCCTCATCCTCTGTGGCAACGGAGGAGGGTAAGGACAAGGCCTCTCGCTTAGAGCGATGCGGGGATGGTGGCCTGAGAAGAGGAATAACTTTAGGAAAATAATTCAAGGTTACCAATACACAAAAATCATACGTGGGGGGAAGAATCATGTGGAGGACATTATCACAGAGCCAGTAATGACCAAGGAGAGGGTGAGGGAAGTTCCCAATAAATGTTGGCTCAGGATGGACAAGGTACTTAGGATGCCCATAATGCGAGCCCCTATCCCAGGGGGAACGAAGACGAAATGGAGACTTTGCACACCATAGGTGCCAATCCCCGATTGTGACAGGCTGCTCATTTGTTATAAACTCTTCATACCCCGGGGACTTATGAAAGTAGAAAATAAGCCGGGACACTATAGTCCTCTCAGTGGTACGGTTAGGAGCCAGATAATCACCTGGGTCATAATCTGCAGGTACGGTAGTAGGGCACATAGGAGTACCTGGAGAGACTACCCACACAGATTCCCCCTTCTCTGGGAGAACATTGGTATAGTTACAGGAAATGGGAAGAACGGTTGAGATGTTTCTTGTTAAACAAAACACTCCAGAAGCTGGATAGGGAGACGTAAAGACTGGCCTTAGAGAAGATTCAGAGGGGGAGGTAGCATTATAAAAGGACCACCAAGTATAATCCTGGCTCCAAGGGCCTGAACTCGAAAAGTAGGGAGGTATAAGAGCTGTAAGCGGCACAGGGACAGGAACAGCTGGGACATCTGTGGTGTAAGGAGAAAAACGGGAACACACAATACAAGGGGAAGTAATCTTTGCCTGGCTAATTAGTTCCTGGACAGAGTGTAGCCAAAGGTTGGAGCAAGTTGGGGTATTAGGAACAAGAAGGCAAGGAGTAGAAAACAACAACACCCAAACTACTAACATTTTCTTTCTTCCTAATCTAAAACAAATACAGCAAACTAATCAAGCAATAATATTTCAACAGTCTGTGCTAGTCACAGATTACTCTAATATAATGTTCTCAGTCTTTGAGTTCTTATACCAGTTGGGATAGAACCTCAACTGACAAGGATCAAGCTCTCAAATTCCAGGAAAGCCAGAATCAGGCAAGAAAGAGTCTCAGTATGAAGCCGAAGTCCAGCAGCTCCTGCGGTATGCAGTTGACCCTTCTTTTCAGCTAGTAGATTCTTTGGTTCGGGTCAAGCGCAGCTTCAATGGCTCCGCAGGATCACTTTCTGCTCTCCACTGTCTAGGCTCCGTCTGATCCGTACTGGGCTCAGTCTGGTCAGCAGACTTGATTCGAGACCAATGGACCCATGGAGTTATCCCTGCAACCTTCACAGCTGTAGGGGTAGAAAGCAAAACAGTCTTTCACCCAAACTCTATCCCCTGGCAGGAAGGAATGTACCTGAGCCTGGAAGGGGACAGGGTTTATTTCTCTCACATAAGACTGAAGCTCAGAAATTATCCGGCCCAAAAGGGCTACCTGCTCCTGCACCTGGGCAGACCCTAAAGTCCCAATGTCTCCCTTAATTCCCTGCAAAATGGCTTGGGGCTTCCCATACACAATTTCAAAGGGAGAAAGGGCTGTTCCTTTAGTTGGGGTGCATCGGAGGCGGAAGAGGGCTAGTGGCAGTGCCTGTGGCCATTTCAGTTGGGTTTCCTGACAAATCTTTTGTAGGCTATTTTTCAAGGTTCTGTTTGCTCGCTCAACCTGCCCTGAACTCTGGGGACGGTAAGCACAATGCAATTTCCAGGTAATGCGCAATGCGCGGGACAGGGCCTGAAGTGTGGCTTCAACAAAGGCGGGACCATTATCTGAGCCTATGGCAAGGGGCAGTCCATACCTGGGGATAACATCTCTAAGGAGGGCTCGAGCTACTTCTGTGGCTTTCTCAGTGACTGTAGGATATGCTTCCACCCACCCAGAAAAAGTGCAGACCATTACCAAGAGGTATCGGAGCCTACCGCTCCTGGGCATTTCTGTGAAGTCTATGACTAGGGACTCAAAGGGTGTTAGTCCTCTAGACTGAACTCCTGGTGGAATACGGGGTCCCTGACGAGCATTATTCTGGGCACAGAGAGTACATCGGGCAGAGGCAGTGGCAACCAGACTATCCAATCCTTCCAGCACCACTACTCGACTGAGTAGGCGGGCTAGTGCTGTTTTCCCTAAGTGTGACAGGTCATGAGCTTGAGACACTACCGGCCAAGCTAGGTGGCGTGGCACCAGAACTCTGGTATCAGGGAAATGTAACCAGCCATCAGGTCTCCTTACTGCACCTTCCTCTTGAGCCCATTTCTCTTCCGTTGGGTGTACATAGGCGTCCATTCTTGCAGTCGAATTTGGAACAGGGGGGTCACAGTACCTACTGGGGGTCCTCGAGCAGCTTCCTTGGCCACCCGATCAGCATGGCGGTTCCCTCGGGCCACTGGAGTATCTGTCCTTTGGTGTCCACGGCAGTGAATGACAGCTACCTTTTTAGGGGCCCAAACAGCCTCTAGCAACTGAAGTATTTCAGGTCCATACTTAACACGTTGGCCTGCAGCATTTATGAGTCCCTTTTCCTTATACAAAGCTCCATGAGCGTGTAGAGTTGTGAAGGCATACTTGGAATCAGTATAAATGTTGGTCACCAGTCCTGCTGCTAGCTCCAGAGCTCGTATGAGGGCCACAAGTTCTGCTTTCTGGGCTGAAGTTCCTTGGGGCAGGGCCCTTGCTTCTATCACCTTGTCCTCTGTCACCACAGCATAGCCTGCCAATCGCTTGGAGTTCTCCACGTAACTGCTTCCATCTGTGAAATAAATTACATCTGGGTCCCTCCAAGGAACATCTTTAAGATCTGGTCGACTGGAGTACACTTCATCCATGGTTTGGATACAGTCATGATCCGGTGGTCCCTCAGATGCTGGCAAAAGAGTGGCGGGATTGAATGTAGCTACTGTTTCCAGGTGTATCCGTGGATTCTCACATAAGCTGGCTTGGTACTTAACCATGCGGCTATTTGTAAACCAGTGGTTGCCCTTGTACTCCATAAGGGTGAGAACTGCGTGGGGGACTTTGACAACCAGTTCTTGCCCCAAGGTCAACTTGTCAGCTTCCTGGACCAGTAAGGCTGTTGCTGCAATAGCCCTCATGCAGGCTGGCCATCCTTTAGCCACTCCATCCAGCTGTTTAGATAGGTATGCAACAGGCCTCTGCCAGGATCCCATCATCTGGGTCAGCACACCCAGAGCAACCCCCTGTTGCTCGTGGACATACAGTGAGAAAGGTTTCTCCACATCAGGAAGGCCTAACGCAGGGGCTTGGAGTAGGGCTTTCTTTATGGCGATGAAGGATTGTTGAGCAATAGGTCCCCATTCAAATGGTTCCTTTTCACCCCCCTTTGTGGCCTGGTAAAGGGGTTTCGCCATCAGTGCAAAATTTGGAATCCAAATTCTGCAGAATCCGGCTGCTCCCAGAAATTCCCTAACTTCCCTTCTGGACTTGGGTTGGGGAATTGCAGCAACCGCTTGCTTCCTACTAACATCCAGTCTCCGACTTCCCTGGGAAATGCAGAAGCCCAAATACTTCACTTCTGACTGACAGAGTTGGGCCTTCGAGCGTGAGACCTTATAGCCTGCATCCAAGAGTAGCTCCAGCAATTCTCTGGTAGCCGCGAAACACTCTTCCTGGGTCACTGCTGCAATCAGGAGGTCATCTACATACTGGAGTAAAACTTGCCTGGAAGGCTCAGATTTAAAAGTCTTAAGGTCTTGTCCTAGGGCAGTCCCAAAAATGGTGGGGGAGTTCTTGAACCCCTGTGGCAGGCGGGTCCATGTATACTGAAGCTTCCGTCCTGTTACTGGGTTTTCCCATTGAAAGGCGAAAAGCAATTGACTGGCGGGGGCCACCCGAATACAAAAGAAGGCATCTTTTAGGTCCAGTGTTGTGAAATGGGTAGCTCCAGAAGGTATCAATCCCAGCAGGACATATGGATTAGGCACTACAGGGTGTAATGAAATAGTGGATTTGTTGACCACTCGTAAGTCTTGGACTGGCCGGTAGTCCTCAGTCCCTGGCTTCTGAACTGGCAACAGTGGCGTATTCCATGGAGACTGGCAAGGTTGAATAATTCCATGGGATAACAGACGATTCAGATGTGCTTGAATCCCTTCCAGAGCCTTTCGGGGAATTGGGTATTGACGAAGATGGATTGGCCGGGCACTTGGAAGTAAGTCTACATGAACAGGAGGAATATTTCGGGCCAACCCTGGGGGATTATTTTCTGCCCATACCCCATTGACCTGGAAGCTGTCGGCCAGGGATAGGTCAACTTGGCCCTGCGACTGATGCAGCCGCCATTCTTCTTCTAGGGGGCAGCAGAAACTCAGTATGCCCTTAGGGCTGGATATCGGGGGCCGAAAGGAGACTGAAGTCTGGCCATCAGAGTCAAAGGAAATTTGGGCCCTAAGCTTGGACAGCAGGTCCCGGCCTAACAAAGGGATTGGACAGTCTGGCATATACAGGAATTCATGAGTGACTGTGTGTGAGCCTAATTGGCATCTACGGGTTGTCAGGAAGGGCCTCCGGTTCTGCACCCCCGTGGCGCCCACCACTCGGACAGTTTTTCCAGACACAGGCGCTAATCGCTCCGTCACAACAGAATGTTCAGCTCCTGTATCAATCATGAATGGAATTGAGCGGCTCCCTATGGTTAGCTTGACCATGGGTTCCTGGGAGCCCAGTTTGTAGGAACTCGGTCTGTCCTATTCATCCCATTCTGCCATCTCGGCTATCCCAATGATGTCAGATTCAGAAGGCTCATACCTTCCCTCTCGAACTCGGCCTCGGCTTCCTCGATCTCCTGGTCCCCTTCTCAGTCCCTGGCGCCTCTGGGGGCATTCATCTTTCCAGTGCCCTCTTTCCTTGCAGTAGGCGCACTGATCCCTCTCCAATCGTGGTCTGGGATTCTCCCCTCGTGGCCGGGATTGATTGAAGGAATCTCGAGGCCTGGCTGGCGGTCCGGGGTCCCACTTTGGCTTCCCATTGGCTAGAGGTCGACCTCGGTTAAGGGTGGAATTAGTAATGGCTGCCGCCAAAAGGTCGGCCTTCTTCTGCATCTTCCGGTCAGCCTCTCGGCGCATCTCCTGATCCCTATTAACAAAAACCTTTGTTGCGATCTCAATTAGCTGGGTGGTATTCATCCCTGCGAATCCCTCCTGACGCTGCAGCTTCTTCCGGATATCTGGCATACTCTGGGCTACCAATGCACTATTCACCATTCTCTGGTTTTCTAGTGCCTCAGGGTCAAATGGGGTGTATGTTCTGTAAGCTTCAATTAGTCGCTCTAAAAAGGCCCCAGGGGATTCAGTTGCCCCTTGGAGAATTTCAGAGACCTTTGCCAGATTAATGGGCCTCTTTATGCCTTTCCTCATACCTTCCAGCAAGTCCCGGCAATAGCCAGACAACAGTTCATAGTGCTGCCCATTATTTGGATCCCAAGCTGGAGCTGCGCGAGGGAACCGAGTTCTAACCCATTCCTCTGGGTCCTGTGTCCCCTCGGGGACACGCGCTCGCGTGATGGCCTCAGCATTTTGTAAAATCTTCCGCCTCTCCTCAGTTGTGAAGAGGGTCAGGAGAAATTGTTGACAATCAGTCCAGGTTGGGTTATGGGTGGTCATAATACTAGCCACTAGGTCCACCACTGCCTGAGGCTTTTCAGTATAAGAGGGGTAATGCGTCTTCCAATTCAGGAGATCGGTGGTTGTGAAGGGTACATACTGGTAGGCCTGTGCCTGCATAACCTGACCCTCATTATTAGGATCCGGTCGAGTGGTGGTTACCTGACGCAGGGGCAGAACTCTCGAGGAGGTGGGAATGGAACCTGAGGTAGAGCTAGGAGCTACCCCCCTATCATGCTCAAAAGTGATTGCAACAGGTCTAACCCATTCAGGGGAGGCGTGTTGAACCCCTGATGGATGAGGAGGGGTACTCATAGACTGAGAGGTGATCACAGGTGATTCAGTCCATTGAAAAGGATGCCGGGCCCCTGATGAGTGGGTAGGGGTACTAGAGGGAGAGGCTGGGCTGTCGGGAGTTGAGGAGTCAGGGAGTGGAGCCCAAAGCGGGTCTTTGGAAGTTAGCAGGGAAGGATGTGGCAGAGGAGGGTAGAGGCTGGGTGAAAAGTCCAACCTAGGATGTGGCGGGGTTCGCACAGAAGGGGAGGAACTATCCGGAGAAGCCTGTGCTGGAGAGGCTTCGGCTGGACGCCGTGGATCTCTGGGGGTGGCACGGAACCCCAACAATGGACCATAAGGTGGTGGCTCAAGATCTGAGGGGTCATCAGAGAGTATGGGTTTCTCGGACAGGGTAGGGGCGGAAGCCACCGATTGGGTGGTAGGCTTCCTGGGGCTCTTTCTCTCTTCCAGTTTAGATTTTCTAATAATCTTTCTTTGAACGCGGCCCAACATGAACTTTACTGGGGATCCCATATAAGTTTTCAACCAAGAGGGAGGGTCAGTCACAAGGCTGTCCCAGGAATCTATATAGGGGAGTTGTTCAGAATATTCTGGTTCTTCTACA
The DNA here is from genome assembly GCF_901765095.1 of Microcaecilia unicolor. Classification (NCBI taxonomy): domain Eukaryota; kingdom Metazoa; phylum Chordata; class Amphibia; order Gymnophiona; family Siphonopidae; genus Microcaecilia; species Microcaecilia unicolor. Next base: position 143,182,843 of record NC_044041.1, on the reverse strand, counting down.
ATTATGCTGTAGACCTTCCGGATTACTTCAATATCTAAGCTGCCACTAGGGGGCCACCCCACTCCCATAGATGGCCACTCAACTTCACACAAGGTTCTTAGAGTACTTAAGCTTAAAGTCTGTCCATAATCATTGACTAAAAATCCTTTCTTAAAGTTCTTAAGCATCCAATCTAGGGGAGTAGCAATTTGTCTAGATGATGTCCCCCCCATAATGCTTACAGTTACAACACACAAAAAGGGAGGGAATTTTTGGAAGTGTGGTAGGGGGTCCACAGATCCAGAGACAAAAAGGGTAAACAGACAACAATCGCTTCCTTCTGTCGCTGGCCAGTTGAACTCGCGTTAACTGGAACCGCAGCTATAAGAAGTCCACACTCATTTAACATTCATTCATCACACACATACTATACAAAAAATCCCACCCAACAATTTCAGATTTCTCAGATACAGATAAGCTCTGGCGGTTTCCCTACTAATCTCCACTAGACTAGAGGTACTAAGGCCTTCGCTGAGAGTTGATCAGACTCCCCTTCCCTCAATTTTTGAGGGGCTGGTTTACAGTTTCCTAGCTAGGATTACAATACAGAATACAGGATACAGAATACAAAATACATACCCGGCTAATGTTCCTCAGTCAGTTGGGTGCCAGAAATTGATGCAGGGTCCGGGATCCCACTGCTACCACCAAGAATTGTTGCAGGAATTACCACTATTGTTAGCAGAATCTGTGGTACTTCAGGAGTCAAACAGCACACACCAGAATGAGGGAGAAATCTTCTTTATTTGCCAGCAAACAAAGTAGAACATCAGCACTAAGTCTCTTCTTCTCTTTCTCAGCTCTCTGGATCTTTTGGCTTCTGTCTCAGCTCCTTCTCTTCTTCTTAGCTCTCTCCTTCTTCTTCTTACGTAAGCTGCTTCTGCTCCCAGTTATATACAGTTTTAAACCCCTCTAGCCCCCCTTACTTTCCAGATGGTAAAGAATAGATTGATTACCCTGTCTGAACCAATCATCTCTACACATATATTCAAAACTATCAGTTACATAGGTTTGATATTTCCTAAACTGACCTATGACCTGGGGGCTCTCACACTAGACAATGGGGCACCTATCTCTTGGCATTTTATTATGATTAATTTCTCATATTCCCAGCTAACTTCATAACTTAGGTTCATTGAGGGGCTAAGGGGCCAGTCTTACATTTACCTATAATTAATCAAGACTTTCCCTGACCTCTTTCACCTATTAGCTTTCTACACAGAACTCGCTAGGACTGTAGATAATTCAAACCAGATGATGGCAGACAAAGCTTCACTTGAAAAGTAACACTGAGTTGAACAGATATTCTACATAGAAATAGAACTTACTAATTACACAGAATAAAACATATTCTAAAATAAGCAGAAATCAAATAAGCAGAAATCAGAATTCCTTATAAGACAACATCTAACTCATCAAGAATATCTAGAATTATTTAAACTACAAACTTCTAACCAGCATTCAACTAATCCTTTAAACTGCCTGCAATATGCCTGGCTCATAATGGTATCCATATGTGATAAATAATTACTTCTCTCTGACCTTTTAAACTCTAGTCTAGCAAAAGTTAGACTTCTAAGTAATCTAAACCATATGGCATTCCTCCATCACTTGCAGGACTGAACCAAACTTTAAACACCAATTAACAATTAATATAATTTCTCTGCCCAGGCTGCCTCAATTGTATAATAATGCTAAAGTATGCATACATTTTTTAAAATTTGTTTTTAACAGTTGTAACATGTTGTTCTGTATGTGCAGCATGAATTATGTGTAGGAATTAATTTTTCACAACCACAAGAATAAAATGTGAAAATCTGTCACCTTCCACAACAAGAAAGAAAATTGATTGATAGACTGAAATCTTCTTCTATCTTCAACAATTTAAAATGCATTAAAATGTAAAATAGGTTACACTTTCATCCCAGTTCATATTACTGATTATTATCATTGCACCCATCCTTAAAATCACAAAGCAAGCAGTGTAATCTTTAAAGTACTAATGCTCTGAGAAAAAAAGGTTAGATATATTTTATTTACAATGTTTTCCACTCTGCCGGCAGAGCTGTAATGGTGATAAACAAACATGTGCCATATTGGAAAAGTCATAAAACAATATTAATATTCTGTTTATTAAATTTCTAACGGCTGTTAAATGGATTCAGAACACAGAACCACAGGTCAGATATGCATATCTAATAGTAATGTGCATTAACTTACCTTTGTGAAGAAACTGCTAAAATCAATTACCAAACTGTTTGCAGTGTTCCCAATGGATGTAATCGCAAAGTACAAGCGATTTGAACAACTTCCAATAAATGTTCAAATAAATCAATGTAGTTTAGTGAACCTATTAAACATGTGCAATGCAATAGTATCTCTATCCTACAAAGTCCTCTACAGACAGATTTCTGAAGCACTAGTGCACCCTTTTATATCAGTAAAATTCAAACCCCCATTCTGAAACTTGGCCTGATGGGAAAGGCATTGGAGATAAGCCGGCACCAGATTGAGACAGTACTGGTGTGACCTTTGTGTCACAGAACTGAAAGCACCTCTTTTTTTTCCTTTCATGTATTTTCAAAAACCCCATCATGTTTTCCACCATGAGCACTATAATTTGTTTCTTCATAATTGGTTATTATTCAATGTTAACATTTTCATACTTCACTGTCATCAATATTGAATATATCAATGTTTAAAACACTAATATGTAAGGTTTTCTTTTTTATCACAATATCTGTTTCTTATTTGTCTTGCATTTCCTGACCACTGGATCTTGCCCCTCTCCTGTCAGTTACCCTGCATGCCCCCCTTCACATAGTAATTAGTGATGCAGCCTGCAAATCTCCACATAGGTTCCTTGAACACACTAATTATAAACAGTGCATGGTATGACTCATTCAATTACCTGGCCAGAGGAAGTAGGGAGGGGTGAGAGGTACTTGCATGAAACCAATGCTTATAGTTATCCATTGTAATTTAGCCCTTCTGATCACAAATTATTTTTTTTATTACATTTAGACCCCGCGCTTTCCCACTCATGGCAGGCTCAATTCGGCTTACATATTATATACAGGTACTTATTTGTACCCGGGGCAATGGAGGGTTAAGTGACTTGCCCAGAGTCACAAGGAGCGGCCTGTGCCGGCGGTGCCCACTTTTTGCCACACCTTAGTAAAATGACCCCCCAAATTTTGAAAATCTCAATACATGCTCAAATTCATGTTTGCAAATATCTTATTTAGAGTACAACTGTAACAGCCAAAGGGCGTGAAGAAAACAGCTTGTGATATGACTTAATGGACCCACCTTAAAAAATTATCAAAAAGCAATGATATATGAACATTTAAGACCACAAGGTTCCCTTTGCAGACTAAGACACCTATAATTTTAAAAATAAGATGTTAAGCAGCTTCTAATTTAACACAATAATGAATATTATCAGAATCCTTGTTTATTTCGCGCAGGAGGGCGAAATACACCATGATCTTGGTATATTTGGGTTCAGAGGGCCGCCATGCATCAAGATCCTGGTGTATTTTTGATTAGAAAGCCCGCATACTGCAGGATCCTGGTCTGTTTGTGATGTCAGGGGCCACAGAGGCTGGGATCCTTGTTTATTTCGCGCAGGAGGGCGAAATACACCATGATCTTGGTGTACTTGGGTTCAGAGGGCCGCCATGCATCAAGATCCTGGTGTATTTTTGATTAGAAAGTCCGCATACTGCAGGATCCTGGTCTGTTTGTGATGTCAGGGGCCACAGAGGCTGGGATCCTTGTTTATTTCACGCAGGAGGGCGAAATACACCATGATCTTGGTGTACTTGGGTTCAGAGGGCCGCCATGCATCAAGATCCTGGTGTATTTTTGATTAGAAAGCCCGCATACTGCAGGAACCTGGTCTGTTTGTGATGTCAGGGGCCACAGAGGCTGGGATCCTTGTTTATTTCACGCAGGTGGGTGAAATACACCATGATCTTGGTGTATTTGGGTTCAGAGGGCCGCCATGCATCACGATCCTGGTGTATTTTTGATTGGAAAGCCTGCATACTGCAGGATCCTGGTCTGTTTGTGATGTCAGGGGCCACAGAGGCTGGGATCCTTGTTTATTTCGCGCAGGAGGGCGAAATACACCATGATCTTGGTGTACTTGGGTTCAGAGGGCCGCCATGCATCAAGATCCTGGTGTATTTTTGATTAGAAAGTCCGCATACTGCAGGATCCTGGTCTGTTTGTGATGTCAGGGGCCACAGAGGCTGGGATCCTTGTTTATTTCGCGCAGGAGGGCGAAATACACCATGATCTTGGTGTATTTGGGTTCAGATGGACAGCATACCTCTAGATCCTGGTGTATTTTTAATCTGCACGACCGCACACGGCCAGATCCTGGTATATTTTGCAATGTCAGGGGCCACAAGTACCAGGATCCTTGTTTATTTCGCGCAGGAGGGCGAAATACACCATGATCTTGGTGTATTTGGGTTCAGATGGACAGCATACCTCTAGATCCTGGTGTATTTTTAATCTGCACGGCCGCACACGGCCAGATCCTGGTGTATTTTGCAATGTCAGGGGCCACAAGTACCAGGATCCTTGTTTATTTCACGCAGGAGGGCGAAATACACCATGATCTTGGTGTATTTGGGTTCAGATGGACAGCATACCTCTAGATCCTGGTGTATTTTTAATCTGCACGGCCGCAGACGGCCAGATCCTGGTGTATTTTGCAATGTGAGGGGCCACAAGTACCAGGATCCTTGTTTATTTCGCGCAGGAGGGCGAAAAAGACCAGGATCTGGGTGTATTTGGGTTCAGATGGACAGCATACCTCTAGATCCTGGTGTATTTTTAATCTGCACGGCCGCACACGGCCAGATCCTGGTGTATTTTGCAATGTCAGGGGCCACAAGTACCAGGATCCTTGTTTATTTCATGCAGGAGGGCGAAATACACCATGATCTTGGTGTATTTGGGTTCAGATGGACAGCATACCTCTAGATCCTGGTGTATTTTTAATCTGCACGGCCGCACACGGCCAGATCCTGGTGTATTTTGCAATGTCAGGGGCCACAAGTACCAGGATCCTTGTTTATTTCACGCAGGAGGGCGAAATACACCATGATCTTGGTGTATTTGGGTTCAGATGGACAGCATACCTCTAGATCCTGGTGTATTTTTAATCTGCACGGCCGCATACGGCCCTATCCTGGTGTATTTTGCAATGTCAGGGGCCACAAGTACCAGGATCCTTGTTTATTTCGCGCAGGAGGGCGAAAAAGACCAGGATCTGGGTGTATTTGGGTTCAGATGGACAGCATACCTCTAGATCCTGGTGTATTTTTAATCTGCACGGCCGCACACGGCCAGATCCTGGTGTATTTTGCAATGTCAGGGGCCTCAAGTACCAGGATCCTTGTTTATTTCACGCAGGAGGGCGAAATACACCATGATCTTGGTGTACTTGGGTTCAGAGGGCCGGCATGCATCAAGCTCCTGGTGTATTTTTGATTGGAAAGCCTGCATACTGCAGGATCCTCTGTCTGTTTGTGATGTCAGGGGCCACAGAGGCTGGGATCCTTGTTTATTTCATGCAGGTGGGCGAAATACACGAGCTTGGTGTATTTGGGTTCAGAGGGCCGCCATGCATCAAGATCCTGGTGTATTTTTGATTAGAAAGCCTGCATACTGCAGGATCCTGGTCTGTTTGTGACGTCAGGGGCCACAGAGGCTGGGATCCTTGTTTATTTCGCGCAGGAGTGCGAAATATACCATGATCTTGGTGTACTTGGGTTCAGAGGGCCGGCATGCATCAAGATCTTGGTGTATTTTTGATTGGAAAGCCCGCATACTGCCGGATCCTGGTCATCTTGGATAGGAAGGCACAAATAACTGCAAATCTAATTTGCTATAGTTTTTGACAAACGGAGATGGCTGCTGTTGGGGGACTGGCTTCAATTTTATAGTCATACTGTCTCCTGTGGACCAGATATACTTATCCCATGTCCCCTCATGTAACCTCAAGGAGATAACAGTTTTTAATTTTGGCACAGTATAAGACATCACAAGAAGAAAATATAAGAAAAGCACTGGACTGCATTTAGGGCTATTTGCCCATTTAGTTATGTTTAAATGAAAGAGATCTGCATGAAACAAAAAATTTATTTTTATTTGGAGTTATAAAACCACTTGCTCCTGAAACATGTTCCAAAACATAATAATCCATTTGTGTATGTAAAAGGCAAACTTCTACAAAACAGATGAAACTCATTAAAAGGAGAGTTTAATTCTACTTCAATTTAATGTCTATATATTCCATCGTCTTTATAAACACCAGGCTTTACAAGGCAGATTACAGCCAGTTAAGATGAACCGATCAGGAAAAAGAATATTCTCACTGAAATCTGCCATCTGTATGATATAGAATAATGAATAAAAATTAGCACAACCTAAGTCCAAGGAAGACTGTGCTCTTGCAGTCCCAGATGGTACTGCTTTGAGTTGCTGTTTTGGAAAGGGGGACGGTGTAAAAACCGGATGCAGCGAAAACAAAGAACCGTATTTCCGCTTCGCAGCGATGCGACTGGTGATCGGTGATCGCTGCGGCCGTCAAAACAAAGGAGCAACCGTCAAAACAAACAACCGCTTAAGGTAGTACTTAGATCCGGAGGATCCCGAGGATCCCGCAGATCTGGCTTTTACACCTGTTTTCAAGATTACTCCTTGCAAGTGCAACAACAAAGGATTACCTCGCTAATCAAGCAACATGTCCGTTTTGCATTACTTTACCCGGCAAAACTCAGGATCATTCATAAGGGTCAAACCCATTTTTTCAACAAACCGGGGAATGCTAGCATTTTCTTGGAGTCATTACCACGGGCTTCCTCCTCGTCGGATACAGTGCCCTGAGATGCTTGTTATATAGAGCGTGCGATAGGTGCTGGGCTTGTGTATTGAGATCTGGATGTATAGGCACTGCTGAGTGCTGAAGAATGCTGCCGAACTTTTCAAGCAGATTCCTGAACGGGGATTAGAATGAGCAATGACTGATCTAACCATTATTGTAAAACCCCCCTCTTTTTTTTTTTTTTTTTACTGAGAGCCTTGTAGTGTGGACTTTATATATACTGGACTCTTGTAGGAGAATTGCCTTAACAACTGCCTGGGCTATGTTCCACTTGTGGGTGGGTGGGGTGGGGTGGGGTGGGGTGGGGTGGGGGTGCTGAGGGGGATTGGTATATGCGAATTATACCATTTCTCTGGCATTGTTTCCCATTCTCTCTGCCCTCCTCTCCTTACATGGTGAAGAAACCTTTTTTTTTTTTAATGTATAGTAAAAGGAACGAGAAGCGAAAGAATCTCTAACTGTATAGAAATATATGTGATAATAGGCATGACTTTGTTCAGAGTATACTCATAGGGTATGTACTACCTATGTTTAACTTTATAAGTTGTGATTCTTGATAGTTGAACTAATTTAGGAACTGGCTCGGGGGTGGGCATGGGTATCAGAATGAAGCAGTTGCAGCTATGAGGATGGGGGAGGGTTGTTTGTGCTGACTGAAGGTATAATGTTATCACTTTATTGTTTTCGGCACTTTATATCTTTCTATGTTTCTCTCCCTCCCCCCCCCTTTTTTTTAATGGGGTTACTATAAGCATGGGAGAAACCAATGTTTGCTCTATGCTGATAGGAGAGGGATATAATGGGGGAAAATGAAAATATGGGATAGAGGGGGAGGCGATCTAGATGTGACAACTCTTAGGAGCTGGTGGGGTTAGGATGGGGAACGTAAAGCTGGGTAGAAGGGGGAAGGAGGTATGTGGATGGGTGGGGATATAGGGGGGCAGGATATAGGAGAGGCAGACTGGAAGAGGGAGATTCATTTTCTATTGCGGATGAGTGAAGACTGGTTGACCTATAAAAGAGAGGGTAGACGATATGGTAGAGTATGCTGGAGGCTGGGACGGCATACCTGGATGTTATGGAAAATTGACTTACCTTATAGATCATACATAGGAGATGTCACATGAGAGACTGGAGAGTGTACTCTTGGAATGTGGTATATCCTCCCCCATAAAAAGGAAGAAAAGTTTACATAATCTGCATCGTAAGGGGACCATAGTAGCCATGCTTCAAGAAACCCATCTTTCCTCAGTTGAACACCGCAAACTGCAAACCTGGTGGGTTGGGGATTATATTGAAGCTCTAGCTAAGGGCAAGAAGGTGAGCATCTTGATACTGTTTCATAAAAGTTTACATATTGAGAAGATCTCACTGCAGGTAGATCCAGAGGGCCGATATATTATAGCCCACTTGAAGCTTGATGGATCTCCTTATGTTTTGTGTAACATATATGCTCCCAATGTCTATGATAAAAAAAAAATTCAGTACTATTATACATAAATTGAAACCATATGCTGGAACCCCAATCATTATGGGAGGAGATTTTAATGTAGTAGCGGATCCGATCTTGGACACCCCATTGTGAGGGACTAAATAAGATAATACTAAGGGGATCCCATTGTTGTGCGACGCATTGGGTCTTGTGGATGTTTGGAGGGTAATACACCCGAATGAAAAAGATTTCACACACCTTTCACAAGCACATCAGACTCAGTCTCGTATAGATTATCTCCTGGTAGGAGAGGGGTTATTTTCCAAAGTACACTCAGCCACTATTGATCCCACTGTGATATCAGATCATGCCCCGATATGGGTAGAACTAGGGGGGGGGGCATAAAGGCTCTTCGATTAGACGGTGGGCCTTTCCTTTGGATTTAAATCAAGATAGAGACTTTATGGATTATATTAGACGTAAATGGCAATTTTCTGGAGTTTAATGACCAACACAAAGAGGACACAATTTTATACTGGGAAACAGCTAAGACAGTCTTAAGAGGTGATATAATTGCTTATAGTGCTTTAAAGAAAAAACGGAGGGATGCGGCTATTCTTCATTTGGAGAAGCAAGTGCTGTATCATCGACAACAATATGGACAAACACCATCTACTGAGAATTGGGATAGATATATGGCTGCTCAGAACTCCCTTAATGAGTTGATTAATCGGCCAAATATTATCAATATCAGTTACATAAACATGGGAATAAGGCATGGAGAATGTTAGCCCGTTTGGTGTGGTGTAGCCAAGGCCCCAAAAAGGTGTTAACTCTTTGAACTGATACCGGGCAGTTGATTCATACCAATAATTACATTGTGCAGACCTTTCGGACGTATTATCAAAAACCGTATGCGGCGGATTCAGAACAGGATCTGGACCCGGATACTTATCTGTGTAGTTTAGATCTCCCCAGATTCATGGCAGCTCAGTTGGCAAATCTTAATGTACCAGTAGGCTTAGATGAAGTGGTGAGAGTAGTTGGAAAGAGCAAGCTATATAAAGCCCCAAGACCAGATGGTTATAGAGCTGAATTTTACAAATTACTGCTACCAGACATTCAGCACTTATTGGTACACCTGTTTAACATATTTATAGAGCATCAACAGTTAGCTAACTCTCTGCTTATGGCGGAGATAGTAGTTTTTCCAAAACTGGGAAGAGACCCTAGCCTTCTTGAATCATACAGGCCAATATCATTGATAGGGTGTGAAGCGAAATTTTTGGCCAATTGCCTAGCGTGCATCTTGCCTTCGGTGACAGTGGAACCTCTGGTGGGTTTTATCTGCGGAAGGCAAGTGATTAAGAACATTCGTACTATTTTGGCTTCTCTAGAACAGGTACACTTCTTACTAGTTTTGATGCTGAGAAAGCTTTCGATAGAGTCACTTGGGGATTTTTGTTTGCAGTGCTACGAACATATGGGATTGAAGGTTACTTTGAAAAGGCTATTCGGACATTATATAATGGTCCAGAGGCAAGAGTCATGGTTAATGGTCAGACTTCAGACTCATTTCCCATTTTAAGGGGCACACGTTAGGGGTGCCCACTGTCTCTGCTACTGTTTGCTCTAACTCTGGATTCTCTGATTAGGGAAATAGTGAATAACCCAGAGATTAGGGGGATTAACTTGGGAACTTTTGAGATTAAGGTGTCAGCTTTTGCTGATGGCCTGTTAGTACATTTATCGTCCCCTGATCGGTCCTTCCCGGTGCTCTTAGAAAGCTTCACTGAATGCAGCTCTTTCTCTGGATTTCGACTGAACATGCATAAATCGGAAGGGTTACCAACGTGTCCAGAGGTTTGTACGCATTGGAGAGGAATATTCCCGTTGAAATGGGCTTCGGAAAATTTTTGATATCTAGGCATCATGTTAACTAATAACACTGGGAATCTCTATAGAGCCAATGTTGATAAACTACAAGACAGCAACTGATGATTTGGCATAGTCTGCCGCTTTCTCTTAGTGGAAGAATTAGTCTATATTGCACGATTGTTTTTCCTCGATGGCTATATGTGATGCGTCATCTACCCTTTTATCTGCTGCAAAAAGATCTTCGGCTACTCCAGCAAATGCTTGTGTATTTTTGTTCGAGTGGAAAAAAACCTAAAAGCCTATTAGAGAGACTGTATGGTCACTGGAGGCTAGGAGGGCTAGGGCCACCTAATATACGAATGTATAATATGGCATGTTTGTTGAGACATTTGGCAGATTGGGTGCTTGGTACGGAGCATTATACGAATTGGTCCCTTGAGAAAGAATTATTTTTGCCATTACACCCTCACTAGATATTGCATGCTTCACAGCAGAACTTGCCATTGAGTCTGAAGAAGCATGTTCTTTTATATTCAATGTGATATGCCTGGAACCTTTTATTGTGTTTATTGAGAAAAGATCCCCGGTGTACGGATTTTCTACCTCTGGTGAGGAATCTGGATTTTGAACCGGGTTGGGATAAAGGGCTGTTTCATAAATGGGCATGGCAGGGAATATTTTATGTAGCAGATTTACTGCAAGAGGATGGCACTTTGATGCCATTTGACGTCTTAATGAGGAATCTCACGCCACATCCATTAAACATATTTGCTTATTCACAGGTGGCGCATTACATCAAGTCTGTTATGCCGAGATGCTCAAGAGGGGTGTACATACTACTGGAATAATTTTTCCTACCAGCGAATCAAACCAGTATCACGGTTGCCAGCCTTTATAAAGCTATAATGCAACTTATTCCTCGCAAAGACTATACTGAGCTGGTACATAGATGGCATTTGGATTCTGGATGTTTTATTAGAGAAGGGGAAGTTCTACATCTGATTCAGCAGATACCGCAGTATGTCTATAGTGCTACCTATAGAGAGTGTCAATTTTGGATCCTCACTAGATCCTATATCTCTCCGCAGCAAGCATATTATGCCGGATGCCGAGATGTTCAACAATGTGCCAAATGTGGGGGGTCTTAATGCTACATTAGCTCATGCCTTGTGGCACTGTCCAGCTATCCAAAGATATTGGGAGCATTTATTGCATAAACAAATTATTGCCACGCCAGAGAATATTATATTTGGCCAGATAGGGCAAAATACTATGCTTTTACAGAAAGATCACATATTTATTTACAAGGCAGCAGTGGTGGGAAAGAAATGCATTCTTCAGTGTTGGACTCAAGACAATGCTCCTAGCTTTTGGGCTTGGAAGAGTGTGTTTCATAATTTGCTACTTATGGAAGAAAGGGATGCAGAGATGACCTTAAAATGAAAGAAACAATTTTGGTCCATTTGTGTCAGACCTGTGAGTTCTTGTACCAAGTAGAGCGCTGCCAAGCCCGGTACTCGGACCAGGTTCTGCTTGGCGGCCGGACAACCCCGGGTTTCACCTGCACTGACCGCCGTTCCCCAGAGGTTGAGCCCCTATGTGCAGGCGGCCTGCAGGGCTTACGAGATGGAGCAGGAAGCGGAGTGATGAACGTGATGGCCAGACAGGGCAGCAGGCAAGAGAGTGATCCAGGTACAGGCAGAGTCAGTAGGCAGGCAGCAGACATGAGAGTAATCCAGGTACAGGCAGAGGCAGTAAGCAGGCAGCAGACACGAAAGTAATCCAGGTACAGGCAGAGTCAGTAGGCAGGCAGCAGACACGAGAGTAATCCAGGTACAGGCAAGGTCAGTAAGCAGGCAGCAGACACAAGAGTAATCCAGGTACAGGCAGAGTCAGTAGGCTGGCAGCAGACAGAGTAATTCAGGTACAGGCAGAGTCAGTAACGAAGAACAAAGTAGAGGAGAAGCACACTACTGAGCAAGTAACACCTACCAAAGTAGAAGCCGAAGCAAGGAGTCTAGGGAGAGCTCAGCTAATAAAGTGCTGGCGTCTGACTTCAGCAGGGAGAAGGGGCACAGACATAGGACAAGAGCAGGGGAAGGAGGAACTGGAAGACCAATAGGAGACAAGCAAGGGAAGCCAGGCAGAGGAAGAGCAGACCCAGGTGGGTGGAAGCAAAGCAATCAAGGAGCTTGTAGCCAGAGAAGAACCACACACACGTCTCAGGGCTGTGCCAGTCAAGTGTGCTTGTCGACGGGACCCTGCACAGCCCGAGGATGCTACTTGCGTTGAGGTAGGGGACATGACAGTTTGGGGCCACATATTATGGCGTTGTCACCAAGAGTATGCAGTCTTCTGAACCAGCTCACTCTGTAGTGTTTAGGAAGGGGGGGGGATAGGTCCTAGATGGGATTGGGTTCAGGCAAGTGGAGCAGGGGGAATAGCAAGGAAGGATTAGGAAATGGAATTGGGAATGTCCTTGTGTCTGTTTTGGAAGGGTGGTTATTAGGGTGGAGATATAGAACCTTCAGCTTGGCCCTTTTGCTAGTACTCAGTGCTCTGATATTGGGAGATTTTTACTTCAGAATCATTGCAGCACTCTTTCCTGGTATTAGGTGCAATGCTTCTCCTAGAGGAGGGGGGTTAGGAACGGGAGGGGTGGGGGTAGGGGAGGAGAGGATAGATGGGGGGGGGGGGGGGGGGATGATATGTATAGAAATGTTTATCTATTTGAATAGAGTTGAAGGCTCCTCAGTTGTTGGACGAGGAGCAGACATGATAAAGACCTGTTAAATTTGGATGACAAATTGATCACATGAGCATTTTATTAATGATGCTGGTTACTGGTTGATGTTTGTATTATTTTATTGTTTGGTATACTTAAATTCTTGTCATCAATAAAAAATATTTACATAATTTATGTGGGTCAATTAGTCTATGCACTTTGTGTTTAAAAGGGTTTATGATTTTTAATATAGAAATATCTATCTTATATGTGTATTAAACATCTTTTTAAACTATTGATTTATTCTAACCAAATATGGACTAATATATGTTGAGTACATATATTTGTTTGATTTTAATTTGATGTCTGAGATTTTTATGATTTTAAATTCTTTTACATGTTCCAATTATACAGTATAAGTCCCTGATGCAGTATCAAGGAAAGGGAAATGGGTCTTGATATACCACCTTTCTGAGGTTTTTGCAACTACATTCAAAGTGGTTTACATATATTCAGGTACTTATTTTGTACCACGGGCAATGGAGGGTTAAGTGACCACGTTGGGCATTGTATGTTTGAAAGCGATTGGAATACAGTTCTTCAACATCAGAAAATGTGTATTCTGCTTCCTGTGGACTGCCAGACATAGAAAGAGCCTCAGAGAGAAGCTGGGGCTGATCCGCTGCCTGAATGATCTGTTGTTGTTGCAGCATCAGCTCCTCCCTGAGCATGGCTCGGAACCGCTCAAAGGAAGGCATCAACAAAGGTGGGGGTGACTGCCTAAGACCCCACTGGAGCAGGTCATATACCCAGATCTTTACGCCTCTCTATATGAGGCCAAAGGAAAGAAATCCACACACACACCACTAATATCTATACAAATTTATAATATACAGATATATATCAAAGGCCTTTGGGAGCGAGCCTGGGGGGTACTACGTAATGACAGTGAGCTCACCCAGACTGTCTCAACTCCCCTAGTTCTGTTCTGTTTTATTGGCAAAAAGTATTAGGTCATGGGTTATATGTCAATAGGTTTACACCGTAATTCACAAGATACAAACAATAGATATTTATTAGTTGAGATTATATTCAGCTTCTATCAGCATTCTAGAGGGGGTTCAAGGTTGAGCTGCTGTACTATTTCAGTAAAGCGAAGTTACCTACCTGTAGCAGGTATTCTCAGAGGAGAGCAGGGCTTATGTTCTCACAAGTGGGTAATGCGGCGCAGCGTTGCCCAGTCTGGGCTTTATGACAAGCCATAAGAGCTTTTGTGGAGCATGAGACACGCTCCACTGCACATACATGGGTGCCTTCCCGCTCGCTGCTCGTGCACGGCTACTGCAGTTAAATACTACAGCAAGAAAAAGAAAAAATAGGAGACAACTCCTAGAGAGGTGGGAGAGTTTGTGAGAATATAATCCCTGCTGTCCGTGGAGAATACCTACTACAGGAAAGTAACTTTGCTTTCTTCGAGGACAAGCAGGGCATTAATTCTCACAAGTGGGGTATCCCTAGCATCCAGGCTTACCAAAAACAACAAACATTGGTCAACTAGGCCTCGCAACGGTGAGGACATAACTCAGATTAACCTGCAACTATATACAAACTGACTGAGAGTGCAGCCTGGACAGAATAAAATGGGCCTAGGGGGCTGGAGTTGGATTCTAGACCACAAACAGATTTTGCAACACTGCCCAAACCGATTGTCACGTCGGGTATCCTGCTCAAGGCAGTAATGAGATGTGAATGTGTGGACTGAAGACCATGTCACAGCCTTGCAAATTCCTTCAATGGAGACTGAACACAAGTGGGCTACCAATGCAGCCATGGCTCTGACATTATGAGCCTTGACATGACCCTCCAATGTCAGCCCAGCCTGGGCATAAGTGAAAGGAATGCAATCTGCCAGCCATTCAGAGATTGTGTGTTTCCTGATGGTGACCCCCATCCTGTTGGGATCTAAAGAAAGAAAACGTTGGACTCCACATAGTAGGCCAATGCTCGCTTGCAGTCCAAAGTGTGCATGATGTTCTCGCTAGGAAGTGCATGAGGTTGGGGAAAGAATGTTGGCAAGACAATCGACTGGTTCAAATGGAACTGACACAATCTTTGGCAAAAACTTAAGGATGCATGCGGAGGACTATGTTGTGATGAAACTTAGTATAAGGTGCATCCACCACTAAGGCCTGAAGTTCACTGACTCTACGAGCTGAACTAACAGCAATCAAGAAAATGACCTTCCAGGTGAAATACTTCAGATGACAGAAATTCAGTTGCTCGAAAGGAGTTCTCATCAGCTGGGTGAGAATGACATTGAGGTCCCATGACAAAGGTGAGGTTTGACAGGGTGGGGGGCTTTGACAAAAGCAAACCTCTCATGAAGCAAATAATTAGAGGCTGTCCAGAGATGGGCTTACCCTCTACACGCTGATGGTAAGCACTAATTGCACTCAGGTGAACCCTTATGGAGTTGGTCGTGAGACCAGACTCGGAAAGGTGCAGAAGGTATTTAAGCAGGGACTATGTAGGACAGTAAACCGGATATAGGGCCTTACTCTCACAACAGATGGCAAACCTTTTGAAAGAATAACACAGTAGAATCTTTTCTGGAAGCCAGCAAGACTTGGGAGACACCCTCTGACAGACTGAGAGACGCAAATTCTAGGCCAGAGACTGAAGGTTGGGATGTAAAAGAGATCCCTCATTCAACACTCCAATATCCACAGTTCTCCGGAGGAAAACTCCAGAAGAAGAGGGAACCAGATCTGCCGAGGCCAGTAAGGCACGATTAAGATAATGGACCTGTGGTCTTGCTTGAGTTTCAGCAGAGTCTTCACCGCAAGAGGAATGGGGGAATATGTGTACAGCAGACCTGTCCTCTAATGCAGGAGGAAGGCATATGACGCTAGTCTGTCGTGGACTTGCACTGAGGGCCTTTGTGATTCAGTCGAGTGGCAGAGATCTACTGAGGGGGGTGCCCCACTCTCGGAAGATCTTGTGGGCAATGCCAATATTGAAAGACCACTCATGCGGTCGCATAACCTTGCTCAGACTGTCGGCCAGACTGTTTTTGCCCACCAGATAAGTGGCTCAGAGGAACATACCGTGTTGGTGAGCCCAGCATCACATCTGGGCGGCCTCCTGACACAGAGGGTGTGATCTGCTTGTTGGTGTAATATATTGCAACCTAGTTGTCTATTTGAATGAGCCCAGTTTGATTGGACAGCCGATCTCTGAAAGCCTTTACAGCGTTCCAGATCACCAGAAGCTCCAGAAGATTGATCTGAAGACCTGTTTCCTGGAGGGACCATGCTCCCTGAGTGTGAAGCCCATCTACATGAGCTCCCCAATAGAGGGGAGATGCATCCATCGTCAGCACTGTTTGTGGCTGAGGAATTTGGAATGGGTCAAAGTGGATCGAATAGTCCACCACAGCAGAGTGAACAAGGTCTGGAAACACGCGGATGACATCTTTCAGGTCTCAAGTAGACTGGTAACACTGGGTGACTAGGCTGATCTCATGTGAAGGCATGTCATGAGTGTCACATAAACTGTGGAAGCCATGTGGCCCAACAAGTTCAACATCTGACGAGCCATGACCTGCTGAGAGGCTCGAAACTGAGAGGCCAATGCGACTAAAGCGTCTGCCCTTGGCCCTAGGAGGAAGGCTTGAACCTTCTGCGTATTGAGCAGGGCTCCAAAGAATTCCAATTGTTGTGCAGGGTGATGATGGGAATTGGGGAAGTTTATGGAGTTGGAGTGTTGGAGTGGAGTAGCCTAGTGGTTAGTGCAGCGGACTTTGATCCTGGGGAACTGGGTTCGATTCCCACTGCAGCTCCTTGTGACTGTGGGCAAGTCACTTAACCCTCCATTGCACCAGGTACAAAGTAAGTACCTGTATATATGTAAACCGCTTTGAATGTAGTTGCAAAATACCACAGAAAGGTGATATATCAAGTCCCATTTACCTTTATAACGAACCCAAGTAGTTCTAGCACCCGCATAGTTCTCCACATGGACTCCTAAGCACCGTCCTTCAACATGCTCTTCCCCGTCTGCTTAGCGACACTGTGACTACCATTAAACATTTGGTAAAGACCCTGGATGCTGATGTGATGCCAAAAGGTAGTGATGTGTTCCCAGCCAAAACCAAAGATACTTCCAGCACCGAAGTATCGGGATGTGAGAATATGCATCCTTTAAGTCCAGAGAGCATAGCCAATCCATTTTCTTGAATCATGGGGAGAAGGGTGAACTTTTCTTTGACCAGGAATTTGTTCAAGGCCCTTAGGGGCGCAACCCCTATCTTCTTTTGCATGAGAAAGTACCTGGAATAAAATTCCTGCCCTTCTTTCCCTGGTGGAACAGGTTCGACCGCATGGGCCTGTAGAAGGGCGGAGAGTTCCTCTGCAAATACCTGTTCATGCTGAAAGCTGAAGTAATGAGCTCTCTGTGGGCAATTTGGAGGTTTCTGAAGCCAATTTAGTGCATATTCAAGACAGACTATTTGGAGAACCCACCGGTTGGAGGTGATAAGGGACCACCTTTCATGGGAAAACTTCAGCCTCTTCTCGACTGACAGGTCATCCAGTACAAACACTTTGACAGTGGCTAAGCTCAGCTGGAGCCAGTCAAAAGCTCTCCCCTTGCTTAGACTGGGGAGCAGCAGGGGCCTTAGGCACAAGCTACTGACAAGAACGAGCTTGCTGGGGTTGAGTTTGAGCGGGCTGGCGAGAGGAAGTGACGTACCTACATCTCTGTGAGTAGTAAGCCCCTCTCTTTGACTTGCCAAAAGAACTCATAGCTTAGGAGGCTGGTGCAGAAGACGCCTGGTGGGAGAGAGAAGAGATGGTATCAGTATGCTTTTTGATTTGGTCAGTGACCTCCTGAATCTTCTCTCCAAAAAGGTTATCCCCCCAGCATGGGGCATCTGTCAACCTCTACTGAACTGACTGTTCCAAGTCAGAAACACACAGCCATGAGAGTCTGTGCACTGCTATACTTTAAGCAGAGATCCTGGAAGCCATGTCGAAAGTGTCATAGGCGCCCCTGGTCAAGAATTTTTGACATGCATTCTGCTGCTTGACCAACTGGTGCATTTGACTCGGCCTGCTCTGGTGGGAGAGAGTCCGCCAAGTCCATCAATTTGCGCACACAGTCCCGCAAATAGACGTTGGTATGATTGTATACAGGACACGAGCATTGAGGCCTGGAACATCTTCCTCCCAAAAGAGTCCAAGGTCCTAGCTTCTCTGCTTGGGGGGCACTGAGGCATAGTCTCTAGAACTTCTGGCTCTTTTAAGACCGGACTCCACCACCATGGAGTTGAGAGGTGTACTGTGGATCCAGTACTGGGTGTCAATCTTCTTGGGCATGACAGGGAGAGACAGAGGTGACTCCCAATTCCTATCGAGGACTTCCTTGAGTAACTCGTGGAGAGGTGCAGTCACAGTCTCTCTAGGAGATGTGTAGTTCAGTACCTTGAGCAACAGCCCTGGGCTCATCCTCCACTTCCAAATGAAATGGAATAGCCTCAGCCATTTCCTTTACAAAAGAAGGGAACGAAAGGCTCTCCGGAGGAGTCTTTCTTCTTTCAACTGGAGGGGAGGATTCAAAGGGGATACCATAGGACTCATCTGAGAAAAAGTACTGTGGATCCTCCTCTGATTCCCATGAGCACTCCTCTTTGGTGTCAATCAGAAACTCCTCGTGGGAGGGCCGTCGAAGAGTTGGCTCCCACTTCGACTCCAGCGAAGTTTCCTCCACCATTGAGGGGGTACCGGCTCGGATGGCAGTTGACACCGGGGCCGCACTGCAGGCTGAAGTCCAGGTGGGGCTGCAGAAAGCTGGATGGTAGGCGCAAGCACCCCCAACACCGATGCACAGCACTGCAAGATGCCATACAGCAGCTCAGGGAGCAAGGCCGACATATGCTCATTGAGGTCCGACACCGGGAAAGACTGGGATGTCGAGACAGGCTGCACAACAGATGGGGCCGAGTTGGGTCCTGGATGCCTGGAGACAGGCACGCAAGAACGTCCTGGATAGAGGTGGAGCTATCCTCCCAGCACGACACTTCTTGTGTGCCGAGTCCCTTGATCCCCCGGAGCTCATGGCACCATGTGACGAGGACGATCAATGTCGATGCTTCTTGGCCTTCACCCAAGCTCGGTGTCGAGACTCCTCGGTGCCGACAAGGACAACGTCGAATCCTCACGTCGCCTCTGGGTTGGGTCTGACGTTGGCCAGTCCCGGGGGCCCTGTCGAGCAGTTGACGTCGAGGCAGGTGAAGACCCACTTGAAGCACTACTGCTCCCAGTAGCAGTTATAGGGACCGATGGTCCTGATGCCGATAATGTCTTCGACGTCAGTGCTGCTGACCTCGATGCTGATGCCAACATCGAGGACATGGACTTGGCTTCAAAAATGTTTTCTCGTTGAATCTCTCTGGATAATTGCATCCTTTTCTTCATACGAAGACAAAGGACACAATTAGCAGGGCTGTGGTTGGGCCCTAGATACTGCAGACACCATGAATAGGTGTCTATTCCAGAGACTGTCCGATTGCACCAGGTACAGCGCTTAAAGCCACTGGGAGCTTTAGAGGACATGGATGGAAAAACTTCCGTTGCTAGTGCCTGAAAAAAGGAGCAAGGCACCAGGAAAAAAAAGACGGGAAAGACCTGACCGGAGGCCAGGCCTAAATGCGGCCTAGCGGACAGAAAAGAAAACTTAAAAATGGACAAAATAAACCAAAAAGCTACAGGAAGAGAAGGGAAAAAGAAATACTCAAAAAGGCACAGTGAAAAATCGCTGAAAAACCGCCGATAAATGAAGCAGTAGCTGCACGGTGGAGCATGTTTTATGCTCCACAAAAGCTCTTATGGCTTGTCATAAAGCCTGGACTGGGCAATGCGGTGCCATGCTACCCACTTGTGAGAATTAATGCCCTGCTTGTCCTTGGAGAAAGATCATTACCACATTAGAAACAAGGAACTCTTAAGAAACAGGCACATATATTCAGTATACATCTGCGTGTTCAAATATGCAAGCTATAAGGGTACATTATTTTCGGTTCCCCTAGTCTTACTAAAACATGCACGTTATTTTGACACTTTCCAGCATCTAGACATTCATTACTTAAGCAAGCTTAAACTGTCAGCTCAGCAAACTGTAACTAGTTAAATGCATCTGTTCAGCTCTGTCCAAATTATCTTGATTTTCACATTTTAATGCTTAACTAGGGGCCCTATTGTTTTCATAATACACCCTTAATATCATCAGGGGAGCTGGTAAGGTGGCAGCCTGAGAAGACGTCAGTGTCGAATCGGAAACAGGGACCTGGCTGGTTTGAGGCTCTCGTACGAGCACCTCTTCCAAAGAGGGGGAGCGCTCCTCTCAGTGCTAGCACTTCTTGGATATCTGCAATGCCGATGCCCCAGTGCTCCCAGCACCGTGTGCCAGAGAACCGATGCTTGTGCTTCTTGGCTTTTCCCAGAAGCTCAGCATCGTGGTCTTTTGGTGCCAACAAGGATGGTGTCTAATCTGTACGTGCCCTCAGTGTCGGGTCTGATTCTGATTGAGAAAGGTGGAGATCACTTCGATGCCGGTGCACTCTCAGTGGATGTAGAAGCCTTCGCTGCTATTAAGGTCGATGCTTCCAGTGCCAATGTACCAGTCTTCTAGGAGTCAAAAAGTTTCTCCTGTTGGGCCTGCTGCACCCTCTGTGTTCTCAGCTGCATTTTTAACACAAGAGTTAGGCTCATGGTAGCCCCAATTCATGTGTGGGTCCGTTATCAAAATCATCCAATTACATTGGGCACATCTCTTAAAACTACTGGGGGTCTTCTGACACATCAAAAAAGGAATCACAGTCAAATTAAACTCAATTTTGAGCCAAAAAAGGGGCAAAGACCAAATTGAGGTCAGTGCTCCAGCCTAAAGCAGGCCTAGCAGATCACAAAAATGAATGGAAACTCGAGGTGCCAAAAAACTACAAAAAAATAAAAGGAATTTGAAAGGAAAAAAGGAACTACTAACAAAATACTGAAAAAAAAATTAAAGAAAGTAAAAAGAGCTGATGGGAAGGCACTGCAAAGTCTGAAAAAAATACACGCACTGAGAACACTCTGATGCACCCTCCCAGCTTCACAGAAAAACAAAGACTGAGGGATCCAATCTCACACATCAGGTAGGAAAGCACCAGTGCATGTGCGGTGAGATGCTCCTAGAAATTTCTACAACTTGTTAGTCAGCGTTCACACCAGACTCCGTCAGACGACATCACCCACATTTGAGAATACAACAGCCTGCCTGTCCTCACACAGGCACCTAGTTATAGAATTGCCCTTTATACGTATAGCTGAGTAGTTTAATTTAGGACAGCTTTTTTGTTGTCCTACATTAAACCACTTAGCAGTACATTCAGGCAGCAATTCTATAACTGGGTGCCACAAGTTAAGCACATAGATGCAGCACTGAGCACCAAGATTCTATAATAGAATACTAGCATATGTCAGCATCTATGCTTAGGTGCACCCATTCATACTATGTCAATGGCAGGCAAATGCATGCAACTAAATGCGGCACTTTAGTGTATAATGTACAGTACTCTGTAAGTTACGCCCATAAAAGTTGGTCCCACTCATGCTGCTCCCCTGTGAATGCTGCCTTACCCTTTACAAGCAAAACGAGTTGAGTGCGCCATTTATAGAACAGCACTGAATGTGTACCTAGAACTTACATGAGCAAGTGTTAATTTGCCCATGCAAGTGCTAGTAGTCTACAAATTTAAATGCACAAATGGCACTTAAAATTAGGTGCAAGTTATAGAATGAAGGGGACAGTGTGTCACGCCACTGCAGGTGTTCCGGAGTAGTGAGCTCTTGGGCTGCTGCCAGGGACTGGCAACAGTAGGAAAGCCACCCAAATTGCTGGAACGGACTTGGCTTGGCTGGAACCAAATGCTGGAGCAGACTTGGCTTGGCTGGACTGGAACCAAATGCTGGAGCGGACTTGGCTTGGCTGGACTGGAACCAGATGCTGGAACAGACTTGGCTTGGCTGAGCTGAAACCAAATGCTGGGGCGGACTTGGCTTGGCTGGACTGGAACCAAATGCTGGAGCGGATTTGGCTGGACTGGAACCAAATGCTGGAGCAGACTTGGCTTGACTGGAGTGGAACTCAAGATTCTCGAACTAGGCAGACCCAAGCAAGGTAGGGCAGAAGCTGGGTGATACAGACAGGAAGGGAGCAAGAGCTGAGGAGAGACAGAACAGAGACACACAGGAAGGAACTGACACTAAAGACACACAGGGCAGCTACAAGGAAGGAAGCTACGACTAAAGGCAAACAAGGTAGATACAACAGTAAGGAACTGGAGCTTAAAGACACACAGGGCAGCTAGATACAAACAGTAAGGAACTGAAGCTTAAAGTCACACAGAGCAGCTAGATACAAACAGTGAGGAACTGAAGCTTAAAGATACACAGAACAAGAACTAGCAGAGATAGAACAGCAACACACACTCACAGATGAAAGAACATCTGAAGACCTCTGTTGCAAAGGCAAAGCCTGAAAGTTTCCAGGTGCTTAATAAAGGCAATTACAGATGAGGTCACAGGTGAGGCTTGGCAGCAGAAACCTCGGGGCAAGTCTGGAGTGCTGGAATGTCAGGACCGGAATGGAACCTGGAAGATGTCTAAGAAACAGGGAAAAAGCAGTCCACAGCAACCACAAAGCTCGGTCACCCAGGGGCCAGGTGAGTGTCGGCATGGAATATAGTCACAGTCATGACATAGTGGCTATTGCTGCTATACATATAGCTAGGCAGAATGCCTTTACTCCACAACAGCAGGATCAGGATAGTACTGGAGCATTAAATGAGGGAGTTTTCAGTGGTGCTATCCATATAGGTCCACTGAAAAATTGAGGATAAAGGATGTTTAGCAACAACTGCTAAATAGAAATCCCTTTGAAAAATGACTTGAGTATGCTTTGGAATAGTCTAGGAGCCCACTGTCCATGGGGGCTACAAAGCAGAAAGAGAAGGATGTGACATGGAATAGCCAGGATGCAGAGTTTTACATTTTCAGGACAGGTGATAATGCACTGATTTAATTTGTTTATCCCAAAAGAAACTTTCCAACAATCAATATTAACTGAACTAATCTATCTGCATATCTTTTAAATAGCAAATTTAGTTGGTGGGATAAATATCAGACAGCATTAGAAATGATATCCACAAAACAGGGGCGGCACAAGCTCCCCTACCACAGAACAGGTACCATAAGGGCTGCAGCACTGTACTTCCCTCACACACACAAACCCACCACATAACAGCCTGGGATAGCATACGCAACAGCAGTACAAGCTACATACCTACACAAAGTGCCCCATGCAGCATAGGCAATGGCAGTACAAGTTTCCCCTGTACCCATCCTCTGATGGGATGACAGGTTTTGTATCACTCATAGATCCTTTAAAAGAATGAGCTCCTTTCCCCACAGGAACAATTACATGGAAGAGAGGTTGAGAGGTCCTTTCTTCTCCATTCACCACTCTTCTGACATCTACCAAAGCCCTGAGCTTTCTCTCTAGATTCTTTTCACCACAGAAGGAGAAGAACTATGTCTGAAGGTGCAGATGGAAGAACTATGTCTCCAGACTGTGCTATGTCTGCTTCATGTTTCCTTCATGTGGCAGCTGAGGCAGAAAGCTAGCAACATCCTCCTGGTACTCACTTGCACGCAAGCTACTCCCCACCAGGTGGGCAATGTTTGAGGAGTTGGTGTTATTAGAGCTCAATAAGTTCTCTGGAATAGACTCAACATATCTATACAGTGGGTCCAAGAAAATCTTCTGCTGTAAATCCTCTTCCTGGGCTCCATTTAGGTCTGAGAATTTCACTTCTGAGGTTTGTGCACCCATATAAGATGCAAGGCTCTGAGATTTGGAAAAATAATCATAGTCTGAGAAAGAATCCTCAGCCTGGAAACGTGCATTTCTGGTTCCAGAGGAGAACTCGGAGGTGGATGGTTGTTCCATGCTGCACAGCTGTGAGAAGGCTGGCAAGACTGTGCCTAATTGAAGAAAAGAAACCAAGAAGTGAATGTAAATATCTGCTCACCTGCAACAGAACAACAGAAAAAAAAAACCCCAATTAGCCCTGTTGGCCCAGTGCAGCCATGCAGCAGAACCACTTGTAGGATATCACAGTTTTATTTCTTTATTCACAACCCAACAAGATCACACACTTAATCTATCACCTAGCATACTCCTCACCACAAACATGTTCTGCTACAAGACTCTATAATAATCTAAACAGCCTCCAAAGCCAGTAGTAAAACTTGTTTTAATATTTGGCTTCCAGGGTCTATCCAGCTTATAATTGAAAAAGAAAAACGCCTATATTGCGACCCAAATCGGGAGATAGACGTTTATCTCACAAAAACGAATAAAGCGGTATAATCGAAAGCCGAATTTGGACGTTTTCAACTGCACTCCGTCGCAGATGCGGACAAAGTTGATGGGGGCGTGTCAAAGGCGTGGTGAAGGCAGAACTGGGGCGTGGTTATCAGCCGATCAGAGATAGGCACCTTTCGCCGATAATACAAAAAAAAAATGCGTTTTTAGCGAGAATTTAGGGCACTTTTCCTGGACCCTGTTTTTCCAAACGACCAGATGACCACTGAAGGGAGTCGGGGATGACCTCCCCTGACTCCCCCAGTGGTCACAAACCCCCTCCCACCACCACAAATATGCCGTTTTAGTTTCACAACTTTTTATGTTCACCCTCAAATGTCATACCCACCTCCCTGGCAGCAGTATGCAGGTCACTGGAGCAGTTATTAGGGAGTGCAGTGGACGTCAGGCAGGTAGACCCAGGCCCATCCCCCCCACCTGTTACACTTGTGCTGGTAAATGGGAGCCCTCCACACCGCCCCCCAAACCCACTGTACCCACATGTAGGTGCCTCCCTTCACCCCTTAGGGATATAGTAATGGTGTAGACTTGTGGGTGGTGGGTTTTGAGGGGGATTTGGGGGGCTCAACACACAAGGAAAGGGTGCTATGCACCTGGGAGCTCTTTTACCTTTTTTTTTTTTTTTTTTTGTAACAGTGCCCCCTAGGGTGCCCGGTTGGTGTCCTGGCATGTGAGGGGGACCAGTGCACTACGACTCCTGGCCCCTCCCACGAACAAATGCCTTGGATTTATTCGTTTTTGAGCTGGGCGCTTTCATTTTCCATTATCGCTGAAAAACAAAAACGCCCAGCTCACAAATTGTCGAATAAAACATGGACGTCTATTTTTTCCCAAAATACGGTTCGGTCCGCCCCTTCACGGACCCGTTCTTGGAGATAAACGCCCATGGAGATAGACGTTTTCGTTCGATTATGCCCCTCCACGTGATCTTGGTAAACAATACCTGGCCAACAACCTGATGGGTTGATAGTTGCAGTTGTCCAGGTCTTGCCACATCTGTTAAATGGAACCAATGTTTTCAGCCATCGTGCTACTTACTCAGATGTGGCATGACCTGGACAATCATGACACCAGCTACGGAAGAGTAATTCCGTGTCAAGTGGACCAGGGGTCCCCACCTCACCATCTCAGATTTTGATGAAATTTGGTACATAGTTTCTTTAAGATAAAAAACTAAGCTGTGCAAAATTTTAGTTCAAAAGACTAAAAATTGGAGGTTCTAGGGGACCTCAAGTAAAGGGTTGCAAAATGTCGCCTGAGCAAAAATGACATTTTGGGCCTACTTCCAGAAGCTGTAAAACTGGAAGTTTTAGTAGTACAAGGGGGATATTTGGACAACCTGCACTACTTTTAGGGCTTAATGAACTGGCAAAACCCCATGTTCCTAGTCCTCTTACTTTTTGAATGGTGTAGGCTCAAACTTTGCCAAAAAGGCAAAAATCAATTTACAGCGATGTTGAGGCTGCTGTAGTTTCTAAACTAGTTGGCCTTTCAGGTTGATTTTTGGTAGGTGTACTAAATGCATGGCTGTAATGAGGCATTCCAATTTGCAGCACTTTCCTTCAAGTGGTTGAAAAATTATGAGCGTTCAAAGTTGGTATAAAAAGCATTTTTGCCCATTTTGGGCTATATTTGATGCCCTTGATCTCCAGTGGGACAGCTTCAATATTCTTTCTTTTAGAACCATTAGAAAGAGCAGATTTCCTTCTATCAGAATATGTAGTTTTCATTTTGGAGTCTCTTCATATAAGGATTGCAAAAATGCCCTCAAATGTTTGCGGGCAGCAGCCTGTGATTTCTTCACTACACCCTTGATACAAGTGTAGTAAAAGTGATTCTTCTTTCAAAAAGCACCAATTTTTTAAAATTAAGAACACATTATGTTATAAAACTGTATTCAAGAAAACTAAAAAACAGGAATGTTTTTAGGATGTGGAAGGATGAGGCCAGGTTTCATAACAGGTTTAAAGAAAACTGCAGTCAGTTAGGATGACCGACTTGGCCAACTATGATTGGTGCAGGGCTGTGCTGATGCGGTAAGCGAGGTAAGCCCCGCACGGGGGCGCTTGCCTTCGAGGGGCGCCACTGCCCTGCCGTCCGTCTGCTCACTTGCAAAATCTTTCACCTGAACTTGTGATTCTCCTATCTCCGCTGCCCTCCCCTTTTCATACAAAGGAGCAGTATTAATTGAGGCACGCACGCTCTTCAAGTTACGTGAGAATACAACCAGATTGCTATTTATGCTTCGGTTTGGGGCTAGCTCCTCAGTCAGGGTGAGTTTCAGAGCTTGAAACAGCATTCAAATTAAAGAGAACATGAAATTTTAAAAGTGCTAAAAATAAGTTTTAAAAGTATTTGCCTTAAATCTAATTGCAGAATTCAGGTGCTGGGAGTCTGTACTTGGTTGTCATATGCTCAGATTTGTTTAAATCATATGCAAATTAGTCCGGTGTTTTTCACTAAACATTCCCATGAGTGTCTGTATGTTAATCTGCATTCAAATAGAGCTCTCTGATTGGATGATCAGCTTCTGTTAAGAAATCTGCCTGGGAAGTGAACAGAGTGAGAGCTGTCATTTGCCAAGAGAGACATCCAGCTGTGATTTCCTGTGTTTGTTGACTGAAGTTATAAAAGAGTGCCTGATTGTGGTAAATGAGAAAATATAAGTGAAAAGAGATTGGTGGCGATTGAAGTTTCTCTAGTGAGAAAAGGATCTGAATATTTCAGGATTACTTGAAGTTTATGAAGAATAGAAAAGGGTGAATTTCAGTTTAAGAGTGTTTAAATCCTATAAGCTATATAAAGGCTAGGTAGATTTAAGTGACTGTAAGCAAGGAAACCTTAATATTTGATCTGAAATAAATATTTGATCTGAGATAGTTGATCAGAGATAAATGTTTGATCTGAATTATATCCTTTGGTGCAAAGGAGATTAGAATGCAATAGAGTATTTCTTTCTGTTTACCAGTACAGTCAAATAATTCCATTCCACTTAAATAATTTTTTGTTATATATATGAGGGAGTAGTATCTGGATTTATTTTAAATCAAATTGATTCCATTCACAGGAATTCATATTCACCTTCATGCATTCATCCGATATTATCTTTTAAGGATGAAGTTTTATTTTATGTTCACTCTGTCTCTTGTGAGCTGAGCACAGTTAGTTTCCTCGGCTGGCACGACTACATATTAGAGGTATTTTGATACTGTGTGAAGTTTTACCACAGACGGGTGACATATATAAAACATTCTCCTTGGATAGGATGTGATATGTGAAAATACATTTTGCTTTAATGAAATTGCTAAACTTTAGAGTCAGAGACTTATCAATGAGGGATACATACAGTGCTATTTTTTCCTAAGGTCCGGCTTACTTGCCTGCTCCCTTCTGTTCCTGCTCTGCTGGACGGGGGGGGGGGGGGGGGGGGGGGGGGGGGCGCCAACCGATAGTCTGCAGGGGGGCACCAGAGACCCTAGGCACGGCCCTGGATTGGTGGACCCTGTTGCAAGGCGTCTGAGTGTCTGTTGCTGGTGTTTCTTCACCCTTGCTACAGTTAGTGAACTGTAGGCATCAAAGTAAGCCTAGCAACAGACACTCAGGAGCCAGGAGGTACCAGAAGCATACAATTGGGCAATGAAACAAACAATTCTGCCTTGCAACAGGGTTCACCAATCATAATTGGCCAAGTCTAACTGGCTAAAGAAGTTTTCTTTAAACATTATGTTATAAAACTGTGTTCAAGTAAACTAAAAAACAGGGTGGAAACCATTGTATACATACTTCTTGTTGAAGAAACTCGCACCTGCACCGACAGGCTCATTTATATTGAATTAAATGCCACAAATGAAGATATTAATCACTTTAGACTGAAGTAAAATTTTACCCATTGAAAACCTGATTGCAAGAATAATGCGTTTGTTGAACTGATGCTAATGGTCATCAATGGATCCAGAAAGATCAGATGAATGTCCACTTTGCTCAGTTGGCTGTTCAAGTACATCAGAGTGTCATTTACTGACATACAATAAAAATAAAGGTTTGAAATTAATTGAAGAGCTTCTGCCTGATCAACAGAAGTTGTTACAAGAGCATTCTGGTCAACTTTTCGATGCTGGATCAACTATTTGCCTTCATCATGAATCCTTACTGTTGAAAAAGTTTGAATTTTTGCAAAGAACCTGCTGTAACCCATTTTCCAAAGGTGGTCATAATGCAAAAAGGGGCTTAAGAGTGCTGGATGACACACTAGTAGCCCAGCTAAAGGCCTTAACAAGCAAAATATTTGTGCCGGGTCAGAAACTATGTCCATCTTGTCGAAAAGACGTCAGTAACAGAGCTGCTGATTCTTTATCATCATCAACAACAGCAGATGATGAACACAGTGACATTTCTGGCAAGTTGAACACAAGTTTGACATCTCTTGGTATTTCTCCATTAAAGTTCAAAAAAGTCAGCAAGCGTGATGTACGAGGCTACACCAAGCGCAAAATCAGGTGAGTGCAAAATACTTTGAGTCATCATCTTGCAGTTGCTGGTGGCTTAGACCTAAATGAGTTTGAAACTCAACCTTCTACCAGTCAGAAATGTGACAAATGTTCTGATTATGATGACCTGCTAAACGAGTTGAAAAACAAAGTCCAAGTTTCAGCAAATCATGCAGAAAAACTGCAAATACTAACTTTAGCACCAAACAGCTGGTCTATTGAAAGAACTGCCTCAGAATTCATGGTTTCAACTAGAATGGTTAAAAAAGCAAGAAATCTGAAATCAGTTTGTGGAATTCTGGCAAAACCAGACAAGAAGAAAAGTAAAGTTTTACCAGAAGAAACAGAAAAAAAAATTCTTGGCTTTTTTGAAGATGATGAATTCAGTAGACTGTGCCCAGGGAAAAAAGATTTTGTCTCTGTCAGAACTGGCACTGAAAAAATTCAAATGCAAAAGCGCTTGCTGCTTAGCAATCTAAAAGAAATGTATGTTGCATATCGTACTCGAAATGGGCCAGAAGTGGGTTTTTCCAAATTTTGTGAGCTAAGGCCAAAATGGTGTGTCACTGTTGGCTCATCTGGTGTGCATTCAGTGTGTGTTTGTGTCATTCATCAAAATGTGAAGCTTATGCTTGCTGGAAGCCATCTGCTGAACGAAGATTACAAAGCACTGATGGCTAAAACTGTGTGCAATTTGGAATGCAAAGAATGCATGCTTCACAGGTGTGAAATATGTCCAGGTAAACATGTGCTTGAAAATTACCTGACAGAAGTGTTCAGTGATGCTGACTCAGGTGAAACAATCGAGTTTAAGCAGTGGGTTCATACAGATCGCACCACACTGGAGACCAAACAGATGTATGTTGATGATTTTGTATCTGAGCTTGCATTGAAAGTTTCAAACCTGTCAATTCACCATTACATTTCCAAACATCAGACACAATACTTAAAAACTGTTAAAGAAAACCTAAATCCTTGTGAAATTGTTGTTCTCTTGGACTTTGCTGAAAACTACTCCTTTATTGTCCAAGATGCTGTTCAAGGTTTCCACTGGGAAAACAGTCAAGCTACACTGCATCCATTTGTTGCGTACTTCCGTGATGCTTCAAGTGAAATTCAGTGCATAAGTGTTTGCATAATAAGTGACAGCTTGTGGCATGATACAGTTGCTGTACATGCATTCTTGGAAAAATTAATCGCGTTCTTGAAAAGCAAAATTGGAGAAATAAAATATGTAACATACTTTAGTGATGGCTCAGCTGCACAATACAAGAACTTCAAAAACTTTGCCAACTTGTGCTATCATCAAACAGAATTTGGAATAAGTGCACAGTGGAATTTCTTTGGCACAAGCCATGGCAAGTCACCATGTGATGCCATAGGTGGTACAACAAAGCGACTAGCTGCTCAGGCTAGTTTGCAACAACCTAAAAATAGCCAAATTCTCACAGCACAAGGCTTGTTTGAATTTTGTGATCAAAAAATAAATAAAATCAAGTTCATTTTTGTTTCCAAGGATGAAATTGAATCTTCAAGATCTGCACAAGAGGAAATATTCAGTAAAGCTTCCACAGTTGCTGGAACTCGTGAAAATCACCAGTTTATTCCCATTGACTTGAACCAAATTTCAGTCAGTCGAGTGTCAAATGATTCCTCCTCATTTGTTGTCAAACTTTGTCAGTCAGATGACCCAGTGAGTGTACCTGGCATAAATGTGTCTCAACTTCAGCCTGGGCAGTATGTTGCCTGTGTTTATGACAACAAATGGTGCATTGGCAATGTCTGTGACACATCATTTGAAGAACATGATGCCTTGGTCAACTTTAAGCATCCATGCGGGCCTGCACGATCATTTCATTGGCCTAGCAGAAGAGATTCTTGTTGGATTTCTGAACAGCATATTCTAGCAGTTCTTCCAGTACCAGCAACTACAGCACTTAGACGACAGTATACATTTCCAGAAACAGCAGTGAAACTTATCAGTGAACAATTCTTGTCACTTCAGCACTGAGGTTTTACTTGGGAACCATTAAGACACCCCCATTAGGCTTGAGAAACTAGGCAAAGACAACCAAATGAGGCTTGGGAACCTCAAGTAAGATGCCCACCTTCAGGCTTGGGAACCTGTGCCAAGTGGCTGGACTTGCCTGGCTATCGGGCGTGACCTCTTGGCGATGAGGTTGCCACTTCCTATTGAATTGGTAGTGGCGTAGCCACCATGGACCAACGCATGCTTAAAGCAACTGAGTGACTTATACAGCAATTAGAAACATCGATGGGCCCTATATCCGTTTCATCTATCATTCAACAATACTGGCCAAAAAATACTTTTTTTGCAATCCTTATATGGAGAGACTCCAAATTGAAAACTACATATTCTGATAGAAGGAAACCTGCTCTTTCTAATGGTGCTAAAAGAAAGAATATTGAAGCTGTCCCACTGGAGATCAAGGGCATCAAAGATAGCCCAAAATGGGCAAAAATGCTTTTTATACCAACTTTGAACGCTTATAATTTTTCAACCACTTGAAGGAAAGTGCTGCAAATTGGAATGCCTCATTACAGCCGTGCATTTAGTACACCTACCAAAAATCAACCTGAAAGGCCAACTAGTTTAGAAACTACAGCAGCCTCAACATCGCTGTAAATTGATTTTTGCCATTTTTTTGGCAAAGTTTGAGCCTAAACCATTCAAAAAGTAAGAGGACTAGGAACATGGGGTTTTGCCAGTTCATTAAGCCCTAAAAGTAGTGCAGGTTGTCCAAATATCCCCCTTGTACTACTAAAACTTCCAGTTTTACAGCTTCTGGAAGTTGGCCCAAAATGTCATTTTTGCTCAGGCGACATTTTGCAACCCTTTACTTGAGGTTCCCTAGAACCTCCAATTTTTAGTCTTTTGAACTAAAATTGTGCACAGCTTAGTTTTTTATCATAAAGAAACTATGTACCAAATTTCATCAAAATCTGAGATGGTGAGGTGGGGACGACCTTTAAAATTGGTCCACTTGACACGAAATGACTCGGAAGCCTAAGAGAACACATAACCTGATGTTTTTTTTTGTGAACTGTAACCTGCTTATCTAATATGGCTACTCCGTGTACTTCTTCCCTTTACTTTATCCTTACCTCCCTTCTTACCTCTTTTTGGAAGAGTGAAAGGTGAGTTATTTGCAATACTGCAACTTCCCATCCCTGCTTCTGTCACACAATATGACAGCAATTAAAGAGCATTAGGATCACCTAGTCTGCCCAGTTTCAATCCTGGTGCAAATGTCATAGACTCCAATTGATCTCTGGTGGTTCCTTCCTTTCTTTGCCACTAAGAATACTCAGTATTTATCTTAGGCTGTTTTGAATTCTGCTTTTGCTTTTACCATTCCCAATGGGAATTTATTCTATGCATTCAGAACCATTTCACTGAAAGAAACATCTGATGTTGCTCTTAAGTCCAACCCCCTGAGCTTTTGCGCTAGAGTATTTTCTCTAAAAAATGTCTCCTTTATCTGATCTATACCTCACTCGCTTCTCCGTTCCTCTAGGGTATATATGTATAGTTCATCTCCTATTTTGGTAGACTTTCGCTGGACCACCTTTGTAAATCTAAATCCTCTCTCCCCTCCCACACCATGACCCACCCTATGTTTTCTCCTACAGTGCTTTGCTCAGGTTTATTCTTCTCTCACTTGCTGCTCTTGGTTAGCTGTCTTGGGCTTTGATACAAAAAGTCTCTACAGAGAACAGAATTGGTTATGTGCAGTGTATGGTCCTAGGCTTCCTTGTAGAAGAAACAAAAAGTCTGTATAGATGCTGTACTGCTTTGGTTTTGGATTATAGGAGACTATATAGGTGGCATACTGCCCTAGCCTGATCATGAAAGGCTGTGCACTATAAGGCCATGAACCTGGCTACAAACAATTCTATATAGGCAGCATACTTCTCTGGGCTTGGTTATGGGGCAGCATATCTAACCTGTAGTCAAGTCTGAGAATAAGTGATCTTTATATGTTGGCTTCTTCATCCTCCTCTTGGCTTCAATCCCATGTGGATCTGAGAGGGAAAGGGAGCACAAAGTATTTTAGGTGACACATGAAAAATCTTTCAAACCTATTACTATCCCTTCCCTCCAAAGCTGGCATGGAAACATCCATGTCATGATCTACTCAAACAGGAGAACTCTAAGCCAAAAATCCAGGGACCAGTGAAGACAACATTAAAGTATGCCCATGAGACCTCCAAGATGTTAAGGGTACCACCTGTTAGTGAAGTGCCCATGGCCCATGGTTAGAGCACCAGTCTTGAGGTGCCTGGTTCAAAACCCACTGCTGCTCCTTGTGATCTTGGGCAAGTCACATAACCCTCCTCCATTGCCTCAGGTACAAAATTAGATTGTAAGACCTCCAGTAACAGGGAAATATCCAGTGTACCTGAATTTAACTCACATTGAGCTACTACTGAAAAGGGTGTGAGCAAAATCCAAATAAAACTAAACTGCATTTATTAAAAAAAAAAAAAAAACGTATTGCTGTATACTTAAGTTTTACAACCACTCTTGGGTTCTATTCAAATGTCTTGGTCCATTATTTCAGGCATGTGTAATGAATTTTTGTGTGTACATTATAGAGACAATTTTCTTTTTATAAGAACACAGGGCCTATGCTGGGTTTTTCCTTAGATCACCGAGGATGAAACTTCCCGCCTTCTTTCCTCCTCGAAATGCACCACCTGTTCCTCTGATCCCATCCCCACCAACCTACTCAACACCATCTCCCATACTGTCACCCCTGCCATCTGTCGCATCCTCAACCTCTCCCTCTCCACTGCAACTGTCCCTGACACCTTCAAGCATGCCGTTGTCACACCTCTCCTCAAAAAACCTTCACTTGACCCTACCTGCCCCTCCAACTACCGCCCCATCTCTCTTTTACCCTTCCTTTCCAAAATACTTGAGCGCGCCGTTCACAGCCGCTGCCTTGATTTTCTCTCCTCTCATGCCATCCTCGATCCACTTCAATCCGGTTTTCGCCCTCTGCACTCGACTGAAACGGCACTCTCTAAAGTTTGCAATGACCTGCTCCTGGCCAAATCCAGAGGTCACTACTCCATCCTCATCCTCCTCGATCTTTCCGCCGCGTTTGACACTGTCAATCATGATTTACTTCTTGCCACGCTGTCCTCTTTTGGGTTACAAGGCCCTGTCATCTCCTGGTTCTCCTCTTATCTCTCCCACTGCACCTTCAGGGTACACTCCCATGGATCTTCCTCCACTCCCATCCCACTATTTGTTGGAGTTCCCCAGGGATCTGTCCTTGGACCCCTTCTCTTCTCAATCTACACCTCTTCCCTGGGCTCGCTGATCTCGTCTCATGGTTTTCAGTATCATCTTTATGCTGATGACACCCAGCTATACCTCTCCACACCTGACATCACCGCGGAGACCCAGGCCAAGGTATCGGCCTGCTTATCTGACATTGCGGCATGGATGTCCAACCGCCACCTGAATCTGAACATGTCCAAGACCGAGCTCCTCGTCTTTCCTCCTAAACCCACGTCTCCTCTTCCTCCACTCTCTATCTCTGTTGATAACACCCTCATCCTCCCCGTCCCATCTGCCCGCAACCTCGGAGTCATCTTCGACTCCTCCCTCTCCTTCTCTGCGCATATCCAACAGACTGCCAAGACCTGTCGCTTCTTCCTCTTCAACATCAGCAATATTCGCCCTTTCCTCTCTGAGCATACCACCAGAACTCTCGTCCACGCTCTAATTACCTCTCGCCTTGATTACTGCAACTTACTCCTCACCGGCCTCCCACTCAGCCATCTATCCCCCCTTCAATCCGTTCAGAACGCTGCTGCACGTCTTATATTCCGCCAAAACTGATATACTCATATCACCCCTCTCCTCAAATCACTTCATTGGCTTCCGATCAGATATCGCATACAATTCAAGCTCCTCCTCCTTACCTACAAATGCACTCAGTCTGCGGCTCCTCACTACCTCTCCACCCTCATCTCCCCCTATGTTCCTGCCCGTAACCTCCGCTCACAGGACAAAGTCCTTCTCTCAGTACCCTTCTCCACCACGGCCAACTCCAGGCTCCGCTCGTTCTGCCTTGCCTCACCCTATGCCTGGAACAATCTTCCTTTACCCATACGCCATGCCCCCTCCCTACCCATCTTCAAATCTCTGCTTAAAACTCACCTCTTCAATGCTGCTTTCGGCGCCTAACCGCTCGAGAAATATAGAATGCCCCAATCTATCCACCCTATCAGATTAACTGTTCACTCATCCTCTAGATTGTTCACTTGTCTTTAGATTGTTCTCTTGTCTTTTAGATTGTAAGCTCTTTGAGCAGGGACTGTCCTTCTATGTTTAAATTGTACAGCGCTGCGTAACCCTAGTAGAGCTTTAGAAATGTTAGTAGTAGTAGTTTCCCTCTACAAAAAGCAGCCAACTATAGACAAGCAGGTCTATAGTTACAGAAAATATGTGCATGACTTTCAAAATCAAAGTCCACATTAACTCTCCCTCCCCCAACCTCTTTCTTTTCTTGGCTCTGTCCCTTTTGGTGATGGCTAAAAGTGCCCCTGTTGTGAGCAATATTTTTTACTTGCCATTGAGAGGTGGCAATTTTCAGCTAGTCATTTTCTGCAAGTAAGGAATTAATTACCTGCTATTTTCCTTGCCTTGAATCCAGCCAGACCAGTCCACCTACATGGGTTATGCTCTAGCACCAGAAGATGGAGGCAGAGAACATCAAAATGTGCTGCTGTCACCCAAAATAAAGGTGCCAATGCAGACCAAGCATTTCAGAGTTCTTGTAACCAACCTAACAAAAGTAGTAAGCCAGACTGCTCCTGCCCTCATGGAGTAGCCTAGTGGTCAGTACAGCACCCTAAAGAACCAGGGGAACTGGGCTCAATTCCCACTGCAGCTCCTTCTCACTCTAGGCAAGTCACTTAACCCTCCATTGCCCCAGGTACAAAATACTTACCTGTATATAATTTGTAAACTGCTTTGATTGTAACTACAGAAAGGTGGTACATGAAATCCCATCCCATTTCCCTTTCCCGGAACATTTATGGAGGCTTACAAACTTTGAGAACCCATTTTCTTCACATCAGATTGTAACTGATAACTAGATGCAACAGAAACTTCAAAAGCAGACCTGGGGGAGTGGGGAGAGCAGGGGATGAAGATCCCTGGATTGCTCTGGCTTGACACTAAGAAAAGCAATTAACAGGTACAGAAGTGTAGCTAGGTGGGGCGCAGGGGGAGTGGTCGCTCCCCCAACTGCATTTCTAAAAATGAATGGCACCTATGCGCTGCTGCTCCTGCCTTCCCTTCCTGCGCGGAGTCCGATGCAACAGCTG
Source organism: Microcaecilia unicolor (assembly GCF_901765095.1). Classification (NCBI taxonomy): domain Eukaryota; kingdom Metazoa; phylum Chordata; class Amphibia; order Gymnophiona; family Siphonopidae; genus Microcaecilia; species Microcaecilia unicolor. The sequence goes on along the minus strand of NC_044041.1, from coordinate 143,146,517 downwards.
ACTCCGAGTCCGAGCCTGCCCTGCGCCACTGCCAGACCAACGAGATGAGTCAGTGACTGCCGTGCCTGCAGCCTGCCCTGCTGCTGCTAACATACTGCCGACGTGAGCGCCGTCCGCCGGGAAGGGAACGAACAACACAGAGCTGCTGAGGCCCTCAGCTAACAGCGGAGGAGGGAGGAGGACGGAGAACACTCACACAAAGACGTAACTTCCTGTTTGGGAGGAGCTCCGGACAGAGGAGGAAAGAACCAGCAGAGGCAGCAGTGGCGCGCAAAGGGCTATGGCCCCGCATGCGGCTTAATTTTTGTTGCAGTCAAGTTGGGGAGACAACGGTGCGAACAAGGAGGTGGAACTCAAAACATTGAAAGGCAAGCTACTGCTGTATCCATCTTTTACCTTTTGCCTGTCTCTCCCTTTCCTCCGCTCTGCTCCACACAGCTGTTAACTTCAAAGCAAGCAAATCTAGGAGGAGCTGCTCCATCACGTTGTTGATTTTAGTTGTTGGTATTTGTTCTTCTTTTTTTACTTATATTTTTAAGCATGCCAGCTTGTGCAGCATAGGGATGTGTATACAAGGAAGTACTGGTTTAATGGGTTAGAGTACTGCTTTGTTCTAAATCATGTCATTTGGAGGGGCTGGTTATAGGGACTCTTTGTATTCATGTAGAGATGTTTTCAGGTGCTTAACAATCAGACTTCTATTTAAAAGTATATTTTAAAAAATAACATTAATTAGGGTGAAACCTGGGAGCATTTAATATCTTTTTCCCTGTGCCTACATCAAAAGATTATTTATTTATTATTTATTGCACTTGTATCCCACATTTTCCCACCTATTTGCAGGCTCAATGTGGCTTACAGAGATCTGTTATGGCATCGTCATAACAGGGCAAAGTATACAGTAGGTGTTACAAAGAGATAAAAGAAAACAAGAGAATCTGGTCAGGTAGTAGTGGAGACATTCTGAGTAAAGGAGTTTAGGTGTTATGGGTTCTAGTAGTAGGCTTTGTTAAATAGGTTTTCAGAGCTTTGCGGAAGCTGTTTAGTTCGCTGATCGTTCTCATGTGAATTGGTAGTGCATTCCACATCTGTGTACTTATGTAGGAGAAGCTGGTCGCGTGTGTCAGTTTGTATTTTAAACCTTTGCAGTTGGGGAAGTATAGGTTGAGAAAGGTGCGGGAAGATCGTTTAGCATTTCTGGGTGGCAAGTCCACAAGGTCTAGCATGTAGGTCGGGGCATCTCCATAGATGATTTTATGAACAATCGTGCAGATCTTGAATGTGGTGCGTTCTTTCAGTGGGAGCCAGTGTAATTTCTTTCTTAGGGGTTTTGCGCTTTCATATTTTGTTTTTCCAAATATGAGTCTGGCTGCGGTATTCTGGGCCGTTTGAAGTTTCTTGATGGTCTGTTCTTTACAACCAGCGTAGAGTGCATTGCAATAGTCCAGGTGGGTTAGTACCAATGACTGTACTAGGTTGCAAAAGATGGTTCTTGGGAAGAAAGGTTTTACTCTTATGCATGTCTGGGAACTTGCGCCTTTTGTTTTGTGGATTGCAGTGGTATATTATAAAAATACACTTGCCTTTTCTATTACTACTATTTCACAGAGAGTATGCCCATGAGACCTCCAAGATGTTCTGTCCACTCAGTCTAAATATGCTAACATTGTCCAGTTCAGCACACTATTAGCCACCAAGTTCATATGAGTTAATTATGTTCAGTGAAAAATAAATCTGTTGGCTCAGGCTGCTTACTACTGAATATTCCATCATTGTTTCATTATTGCTACTAAGTATTACATATTAAGGGCATTTGCTTTAAACTTTGTTTTAATTCGTTTATTTAGTCCTTACATGCATGTGGTTTTGCTTTTTAAACCCAATGGTGAATGAATCCTAAGGGCGGTTTAACAATTAGGTATAAACTGTTGTTTCTGACTTTACTTGTTTTGGACAGCTTTGGGTCCTGCTGATCTGTACATCTGCTGTCTAGAATTTTGGAAGATGGAAATGAGAAAATAAAAAGTTGTTGTTTTGCAATGTGTGTATGGATGCCTGTTCCAGTGTGTGCATGTGAGAATATTTGAATAGCTGTCTATACTTATGGCTATGATTTCTGAACAAGTGGTATCACTAAAGGACAGACTTAAATCCCAGTTGGTATATATGTTAATCTCAACTTTGTCAAATGTTTCAGACATGTCTATGTACTTGCTCCAATTATATAACTGAATTCTATGGTGATGGCACAAGGAAAGCAAGTTTTGATCCAGTGAAGACTAACTCAAAATAACCTGTTCCTTAGTTGGGCTCTAGTATTACCATAGTGAAAATGTGACCATACCATGCCTCTGTGGTTATGTTCCACTAATAACGATTAACTGACTTTCTTGAAAGGATTATACAAACTTTGGATGTATGACTAGGGATATAAACAGACACTTTTTATTCAACATCACAATTTTTCATGTACAAACACAAAACAACCTTTTAGGGTTGATAGTGTTCACAATGAGCTCCTTTTATTATTGACCAGATAGAGAGAAGAGTTTTCATTTTTGGCATAGTGTATGTTATCACAGGAACAAAATATAAGAAAACCAATGGACTGCATTAGGGGCTTATAGCCCACTTAGTTATGTTTAAACAGAAGAAATCTGCATGAAACAAAATATTTATTTTGACTTATAAAACCACTTGTCCCTGAAACATGCATCAAAACAGAATAGTCCATTTTGTGTATATACAATGTAAACTTCTACAAAACAGATGAAGTGAAGATGTGATTCTATATGCCCCAATGAAAGGAGAGTTTAATTTAATTTTACTTCCATTTAAATTCAATATATTCCATCTTTATAACACCAGCTCTGGAACTCTTTGCTGGAGGATGTGGTAACAGCGTTTAGCGTATATAGGTTTAAAAAAGGTTTGGACAAGTTCCTGCAGGAAACGTCTATAGTCCGCTATTGAGACAGACATGGGAAGCAACTGCTTGCCCTGGCCACTGTTGGTGCCCCCTGATGAGTACCCCCTTGCCAGTCAGGTTTTCAGGATATCTACAATAAATATTCATGAAATTGATTTGCAGAGTCATTGTGGATAGCCTAAAAACTTGATTGGCAAGGAGGTAATACAGAACCAACTAGGGAAACACTGCTCTAGGGCCCAGTGTGATATTTGTAGCACCGTCTTTTTATAGGTGGGTTATGGCTATTATGGTGTTGTAAGTTTTCAGTATAGGTTTTGGGTGTCATTTTGCAAAGTTTTGTGTTATTTCACAAAGTGTCTGGCCCTATTTGAAAGTAGGCTGTGGGGCAAGGGTCGCCTTTGGTGGCCCTTGTCACACAAAATAAAAATGCTCAGGACTAGTGGTCTCCACATCCTGTAGAGTCACCACACAAACAAAAGCCCAACTGATTTAAACAAAGTGTCCAGCACTGGAAGGAGTGTATGTGCTGTTCCTGGGGTGATGGTCACAATTTTAATATTTTTACTTGTAGTTCGGAAGACAGGTTGCCTGCTCTGGCCAGTCCAAGGATCTCTTCTGCGTCCTGTCTCCTGATGTAACTTCCTGTTTCCTTGTAGGAAGGACGCAAAAGAGACAGCCTGTATTAATCACTGTCTGCCACAGCCACTGCACCTGAGAACAACACAGGCACTGCTGTCTAGCTGACACCAACCGGCGCCTATTTTATAAAAGTCTGCTCCCCCTGATGTCAAAACCTGGCTACGCCTCTGACCAGGTAATTACTCCTTTCTCTTCATCCTAGCCCGACTAGTCCAGATGTACATATATGGGGGCATGGGATGTACCTAAGCTTCCCTAAACTGAATGGGACATGCCTTTAGGATGTTTGCCCCAAAGGTGATATCCCACTTTGCATGAACATCCATCTAAGCAGGGATGACTAGATGGATGCCTTGTAAATCTCCTGGTGAAGAAAGCCATTTACGGTTTTTGCACATCAGCCTGTCCTCTCCTCTCGCATATAGGTCCCTTTGGTTTTTGCACCCCAACTGCATCGTTTCACACTTATTCACACCAAAGTTAACTGTCATGTGTTTGACAAATCTTAAAGTTTTTGTAGATTAGTTCTCATTTTGGTTACTCCCTCCAAGATGTCTATTGTTGCAGATAGTTAAATCATCTGTACAAAGGCAAATTTTTCCTTGTAACCCTCTGGTAAAATATCACTCACAAACATATTGATCAGAATCAGCCCCATCTCCATCCTTCTCCTTCTGACAGTGAAGTTGAATAACTAGCTGGTTAACATGAAAGGCCAAAACTACCTTTAGGAGAAATGAAATTACCCTGCATATGGAAACGGAAGTCTCCAAGAAACCAAGAAGGGCTCACAGCCTTTAGCTCAGAAATCCTCCTGGTCACACAAATCATCACTACAAACACTCAGGTCGATATTTAAACACTGCAGCCAGTGTTTTGGTTTTTTTTTTAAACACCACCTACCTGTACAGCAACTGGCACTGAATAGAATATTGCTGTTATTGGCAGTGGCAATATTCAGTTTGCTTTCTGGATAAATCTAAGACAGTTTTTTTGCTGCCCTAAATTTATCCATATATCTATCTGGATAGTGGACTGAATGTTGCTGCTATCTACAGTTAATGCTGGAGTGACGTGTGGGTGTTTTTCCTATCCAGATAGTGTCTCTGAAAATCCGTGGATAGGGCTGCCTAGCTAGATCACAATGGTTAAGCAGATGTGCTTTTAAAATCAGGGCTACTGTCTTCAATATGAGAAGCCTGATTGGTGCCATCATACTCTTCAGGATGAGGTTAAGATCCCATGCCAGTACAACTGGGAGAATCGAAGGTTTCAAATACTTCACCCCTTCCCACAGGGAAAACCTGGATAAGGCACAGCAATGCTCCAAATCCATCTACAGAAGCAAGCTATAGCCATAAACTGCATCTTAATAGAATTCAATACTAATCCTTCTCTACCCCTCTTGGGAGGGAGGCCAAAATCTGCAGAACCAATGCCTGAAATGGGAAAATGGAAGCCTCCTGATTTCAGGTCTCAAAAATCTTCCACAATCTGAGGTAAGTCAGAGACATAGAAATCATACAAGGTCTTGGGAATGTGGAAATTATCCTGTAAGAAAAGCCCTTGGCCACATACCAAGCCCTGTCAAAGCATGCCATAAACAAGAACAAAGTTCTGTCTTCCAACTAGTTTGCTCCTTGATGAAGGAGATTCCTTTGAGATAGAATCATCAGTGGATCGCCCACCAACAGCTGGACCAGATTGCCATACTATGATCTCCAGGGCCAGTCCAGGGCTACTAGATCCTGGTGATGTGTCCACCTACCAGAGGCCATATATGCTAATCTTCCTGTGGGCCAGAGTACCCAGACCTTCAGAGTTTGTCTCCTTTCACCAACTGAAGAACCTTCTAGACCTGCTCTTGCCATGAGATCCATCATTGCTAGGTTCCAAATTATTCATAGTCAGGGTGATGACCTAGGTATGTTAGCTGTGAAAATCATCCTGGACTTACTTCCACTTAAGAGTTGCAGCAATAGACTCCAGGTGTTCCACCAACTACAGTAGTAGCCAAGACACCTCTCTAGCTACCTGCAGACTATTGGTTCTACCTACCAGCTCACAGAAGCAATGGTTGTCATGTTGCTTGACAGAATGCTTGTTGATTTGCACAAATGCAAGTGAAAGGGAGTGTTCAGGGGCAAATTCCATCAGAGCTCTTCGTATAGTCCAAGTCTTCAGACAATTTATCAATCACTGGACCTCCACCTCATTCTCAAGGTCTCAGTCACTCAGCCCTGCAGTGGACTTCCTAGCCTAGTAAACTCATACAGTTGTCATGACTGTGATCCACCTTTCCAGATTTGCAAGGAGCAGTCACCATTCCAGGCTGGACAGGACCATGGGCTTCATGGGCAACTGCTTCCAAAAACTCTGGGACTCGGGAGGCCACTTGGAAAGTAGGAAATTCTGCAGCAGAGCAGGCCCAGTATGGCCACCATGGACCCTGACACCTGGAGATAATCCCAGGCCTTCAGCACTCGGCAGACCAGTAATGCCCACAGTTGGCTCTGCAACTTTGCTCTTTTGGCGTGTGTTAACAAGACCCTCCCATCTATAGTATCTAAGCAAGCTCTCAGACACCAAGGAATGAGCGGGACATACAGCATAAAAAGCTAAGTAGCAGGTGATTTAAGGAAAAAGGAGTCTATGCTCACTGCTGGAGCTAATCAGCTGCAGAGAATGGTCCCAGTACAAGAGGTGATGTGAACTGTGTGAATCAGTGGACATTCCACAGACAGGATTGGGCCTCTATGGAAAACGATAAAGAACGATGCGTTAAAAAAAGAGCTGACGGAGAACTAAGGAATGTAAACATGGCAGAAATGACTTATTGCAGTTGAAACAGACATGCGATAAAGGGTGTGTGGGGGTATTTGTGAAATAGCATTAAGGTGAGACAGAGAGACTGGACAAAGTAGAGGCTGGAAAGATGCCTGTAAATGCATTATAAAAGGCTGTGAGAAAATCAAGACAAACAGGAATTTGTCGCTCAGTGCTCTGATTTGAAGCTGTGCACAACTTCCTCCATAAGAAACCTTGTTCTGATATTCATTTCATGCTTGCAAATTCATTGCTTGTAAATTTTAATTAGATTTATAATTTGGAATAAAACTTCTTGTGATTACTTACAGATCCACTTGCTTTTCTGTGTAGTTTCTTTTGTGTAAAAGACTGGAGTTTTCAGTGTAGGGACTTGCCCTACTCTGACTGCTCATGGCCATATTAGACTGACTAACCGGGGATAAGCCCCAAGGTTAATCCTCCTGAGGTAATCTTAAGAGTCAGGTGAGCTGAGTACCTTAGGGGTTTTAACAATTGGTGCCGCTGACGTGATTGGACTGTGGAACTTCTCATGTGGGTCATGATGGAGGGAAACCTGTCCGAAAGGGACGGAGGAAATCTACCCAACTTAACTTTTTAAGCTCACCCACATGATTCCTGCCTCGACGATTATTATACCTTTGACCATGTCTCACAATCTCCTTATGCTCATTCCTCAATCTCTTCCTCTCCATCCTTCCTACTCCTTACCCCTCCCAATCTCCTTTTGCTCATCCTATCTTTGTTTACCTCTCCATGCTCAATTTACATATCTTCAAAACCCCACTACTACTATGTTTACTACAACTTGTAACATTCTCCTTCAAGACTTTGTAATTCTATTTACTATGTAAGCCGCATTGAACCTGCTATGTGTGGGAAAACGCGGGGTACAAATGTAATTAATAATAAGTGAATATGTGGGATTAATTGAAGACATCTGACTGTAAGTATTGTGTATACATGTTTTCTTTTTATTGATTACTTGATTTTTTTATTCATTGTATTTGGTTTGCATAGGGATGTTTTGTAGATTTTAGGATTGTAATATAATGACTGAAAAGAAGGAAGATTTGACACCTGTAGAGGGGGGGGGGTATGTAATGTTAATCCCTTATTGGCTAAGGATATTACAATGGTACAATGAAAAATGGCATAAATTGGCAAAGTCTAGCCCTTTCTTGTCCTGGAACAAAGAGGGATCTCTAGCACCCTATCATTTGGTAGGCTTGTTGAAAGCCTTAGAAAATTGTAGGAAGGGTAAAAGTTTGAAAAAGCATTTATTAATGTTGGAACTTTGGAATAAAGTGAGAAAGGGTGATGCTAAGAAAACTACTAGTGAGGTACAGAATGAAGTTGAAAGACAGGAAATTTTAGATGAGGCATCTAAAGAGCCCCTGCAGCCACCCCCATGTAAGTGTGATTCAGGATCCTCTTCCTCTTCATTATATCTATCACTTACATCCTTGACCAGCCCAATCCCTTCAGCTCCACTTCCTGAAGTGGCATTGGGTTATGCCCCAATTCCGCCTAAAGACCCATCATCCTCAAACCCCTTTAAATTATCTAGTCCCGATCCAGGAACAGATAGTACTCCATGGTTTCAAATCATGGGAGGATTAAAAGTTGTAGAAATGCCTGATCCTCAGAAATATTTTCATGCACCCATGAAAAAAGATAATAAGGAGGACAGTAGCAATACAGATTCCGATTCACCTTTGGTACGCCCAAAAACTACCCTTGGCAAGTGGAGTGGTCCCGCCTCTGGGCACAAGGCTCTGAAAAAGGAAGAGGAAGAAAGGACTCAAAAACCAAGTTCTCAGGTATTAGGCATTAACATGGAGAATAGTTTTAGTCGCACTATAAGCGTAGCTATTGATAACTTTAGTAGTGGTCTTGATCAAGCAGATCTATTAATTGATGATACACTAAGTCACAAATGCTAATAATGATCAGGATAATATATCTGTACACTCTGGTAAATAGATTCCATCCACAAGTGTTACTAAAAATGTGGTACAACTGACTCCTAAAGAAACTGTTGCACAGGAAGAACAGTCTTATTACTTTGTAGATCCTTGGGTAGACAATGTGGCAGGCTGGTCCGAGGGAATGGCAGGTCAGATGCTTCTGTTTCTGCAGTCTGGTTCCTTTGCCCCGGAGTACATGAATGCCGTTAGGTGGTGTATACGTGTTGGCCCGGGAGATCCAGAATGGGATAAGAAATATATGGCAGAGGGACTAAAAGTGTGGGAAAATATGAGCATAAATATAATACAATTTGAGTATGTCCCCTGATTTATAGTAAAGGTGGGCCAGGTTAACCACCTGCTAAAAGATATGTACCCTGGAATTTTACTGATCTCACCACCCTTTTAATCAATTGATTAGTGAAAGGAGCTAATGCATGGATTTCAGCCTTTGAGAGACATATGGGTGGCTAGACTTTGTGCACAGGGGATATTGAAACTATGTTGGGGAGGATCCCCGGCATTAATGATGATGATGCATTTTTTAATCAGGCTGGATTACCTAGGATCACTTTGATTAACTCCCAACACGATGGGGTAGCCGTTAATGCTTACCAAAACCAAATTGGGGCTGCCCTTTGGGCATTATACCCTACTCAAACGATCTCACTGGTCTCATGTCCAGGACTTGAGATCTGCATACTCAGGATTTTCATACTTTCTTTGCCTCATTCCAGGATGAATGGACTCAGCAAACTGAGCAGTCATTTGATGACCCTGGAATGTTGCCATTATTCTTCCATGCTTTTAAAGCTGTGTTGCCATTACCAGTCCCAAAGAAGCTTGATAATATTGTAGGGATTGAGACTAAAACATGGCCAAAAATGCATTCACATTTGGTGTACTACTGTAGACAATATAAAGAGGAGATTCAAGTACATAAGTATTGCCATACTGGGAAAGACCAAAGGTCCATCAAGCCCAGCATCCTGTTTCCAACAGTGGCCAATCCAGGTCACAAATACCTGGCAAGATCCCAGGTATTTGTGACCTGGGATCTTATTAGTGCTCAGACTAAGATATGCAGGCAGAACAATTATCAAAGAAAGATTCTAAACCCTGTAAAGATAAAACACCTAAGAAGGAGGGACGTACTTTCGATGTTCAACCCGAGTTGCATGATGCTGGGAGCCGCTATTAATTGGGATTCTAATAATAGGGGACGGGGAAGAATTAGGGAGTTAGAGGTATGGGACAGCATAGAGACCCTCGCCCTATCAGGGACCCAGTAGAAGAGCTAATGTAGTATGTTGGAACTGTGGAGAAATGGCCCAGTTTTCCAATGAATGTGCCCCCTCTCCCATGCAACTCCAAGTGGAATCCTGAGACCCAACTGTGATGATTCCAAAATTATCAAAATCCTCCTGACTTTTGGGAGCCGTAAGAGTCGTAGCTGGTGAACCAGAACCTTTCCTTTATCTCCAAATTAATGGTACTAAATTGCCTTTTTTAGTTGACTCTGGAGTTACCTGCTCTGTTCTTACCACTTTGCCCCAAGGGGTCTATATGACCCACAATAAAATCCTTACAACAGGTTTTGAAGGAAATGAGCAGGATACTTATGAAACTCAATCAGTGGCTGTCACTTTGGGAAAAGAGATACAATATCAAGTGACATGACCATATCACACCACTTTTGCAAAAACTTCATTGGCTACCAGTACAATACAGGGCTAAATTTAAAACTCTATGTCTGATCTTCAAGGCCCTGAAAGGAAATGGCCCTGAGTACCTGAAAAATAGGATGATCCTCCACACACCACCAAGGACACTAAGACCCTCCCAAGGACTTTCACTAACCACACCCTCTCCAAAAGACATTACACGATGTGATATCCGCAAGCGAGCCTTCTCCGGAGTAGCCCCCACACTCTGGAATGCACTGCTTTAACACAAGAGTGTCTCTACTTCAAGAAGCAGGTGAAAGCTTGGCTCTTCAACCAGGCCTTTACTAGAAGAAGTAACTAACTTGTTAGTCTCACTCACACACACAAGGAGTACTCAGGCTGCATATACTGCAGCAGGACATGTTTATTCACTGCTACCCTTGCTGAGATAACATTTAACAATTTCTCTGACCTCATGTGCAACTTTCTTTAAATCAATCACCTTACTTTCTAACTCCTCGTACTTTCTTACCCTTCTATATGTTACATCTTTGCTTTACCCTTCGCTATCACTTATCCTATATAATAAAACGCACCTCCAACGTTCTGATGCTGACTGTGTGGCTGAGGCATTCGTGCTCTCTGGCTGCAGGCTAAACCGACGTCACGTAGTTCCGGGTACGTCAGCAGCACGAGGTCCCGCCCCTGCCGCCCTCAACACAATGCCACGCCCCCCAGGTCGAACGACAGCAGCACAAGGCCACGCCCTCGCCGCAATGCCACGCCCACCCGGGTCGAACGAAACCAGCATGAGGCCCTGGCCCTGCCCCTGCTGCCCTCGCCACAATGCCACATCCCCCTAGGTCGCCGTCCCCAGGCGTGCAGGCTCAGCCCTTCTCTGTTAGCTCTGGTCCCGCACTCATTTCCTGTTTCTGCAATGAGGGCGGGACCAGAGCTAACAGAGAGAGAAGGGCCAAGGCTGCACGCCTTTTAACGCTGCTTGGTAAGTGTGAAGACGATTTCACAAATTTGCAGGGAGTGCGGCTGGAACTGGAAGGGAGGGAGGGAGGAAGGCAGGGACGACGACCCAAGAACTGGGAGGGAGGGAAACCCCAAAACTAGGAGAGAGAGCGAGAGAGACCCCAAAACTAGGAGAGAGAGAGGGAGGGAGACCCCAAAACTAGGAGAGTGGGAGACCCTAAAACTAGGAAAGAGAGAGAGGGAGGGGGAACCTGAAACTACGACCCTGGAACTTGGAGGGAGGGAGGGAGGGGGGGGACGACCCTGGATCTCGGAGGGAGGGAGGATCCTGGAACTCGGAGAGAGACAGGGAGGTAGGGGATGACCCTGGAACTCGGAGGGAGGGGATGGACTACCCTGGAACTCGGAGGGAGGGAGGAACGACCCTGGAACTCGGAGGGAGGGAGAGGGCCACCCTGGAACACTGAGGGAGGGGGACGACCCTGGAACGTGGAGGGAGGGAGGGGGGCCCATGGCACATACTCTCATTCTCACACACACACTCTCTCTCACAGACACACTCGCACCCAGTCTCACTCTCTCTCTGTAACACACACACAGTCGCACATCACTCTCTCTCTCACACACAGTCAGTCTCACACACACTCTCACAAACATACACACTCCGAGGAAAACCTTGCTAGCGCCCGTTTCATTTGTGTCAGAAATGAGACATTCCCACAACCCCCCTCCTCCCCCTCTTACACCAAAACCCTCTCAGTTCACCACCCCCCTCTCATTGTGAGACACACACACAATATCACAAAAACAAAGACACTCGCCCCCACGCTCCCAGTCCACCACACACACACAAACACACACACACACACACACACAAACTACCTCTGTGACATATATGAACTTTCACACTCACACACAGACACACAACCCCCCCCCCCAAAACACCCCAAAAAAACACACATGGAACAAGGAGACATGCACACTCACTCCCTCTCTCTCTATATCACCCCTGCAACAATAACCACCCTCAAAGCCACCCCCTACATCCTCCCACGTTGCCAGCACGGGACATCCCCAAAACCCCCGCCCCCCCCTTAAACCACAACCCTCTCACTTCTACACCCCCTGCCCCACCCCCTTTCATTGTGAGACACACACACAATATCACAAAACCCCAGACACTCGCCCCAACCTCCCAGTACACCCCACCCTCTCTCACTTACACACACACACGAACTCTCTCTGTTACACAGACACGCTCTCTCACACACACAATATAGTTCTGTGACACACATGACCTTTCACTAACACACACGGACACACAACCACCACCACCCCCCAAAAAACCCCACAAAAACACATACACTCATGCGGAACATGGATAGATGCACACTCCATCTCTCTCTATATATATCATCCCAGAAACAATAACCATCCTCAAAGCCACACAACACTTCATCCCACTTTGCCAGCATGAGCCATCCCCCAACCCCCCACCCCAACAAAAACAAAAACAAAAAAACACACCACAGCACCACAGTAATACGAGCAAGCAACAACATGGCTAAACCTCCCCCACCCCCGCAAAAAAAAAACCCAGACCCACCCTCCAAGCCCCCTGCCACACCCTCTCAGATCACCTTCCCCCCCCTTGGTGAGAAACCCACACACAATAACACAAAAATGCAGACACTAGGACCCATCCTCCCAGTCCGCCCCACCCTCTCTCACTTTCACACATACACACACACGCACACACACACTCTCTGTGTCACACACACAGTGATGCAGGCTCACAGATTACCAAACACGTCCCCTCCCCAACTTATGCCCCCTCCAAGCCCCCCAAACTAGCAAGACTCCTGTACCTGTAAGATAAAAACAATACAACACAACAGCCAACCCCTCCAAGTTCACCAGACAACCCCCTCATCAAAGTTACACACACAATAAACACAACAAACACACACACGCTGATACTCCCCCCCACACTCCAACTTTGCCCCACCCTCTATCACTTCCACACACACACAAAATATCTTTGTGACACACATGATCTTTGTCTCTCACACTCACACACACAACCACTGCCCCCCCCAACCCCACCCCCCCCCCAAAAAAAACACTCACACACACAAACACTGATGCGCAACATGGAGACATGGACTCTCACTCTCTCCCCCGTCACACCCTCTCAGTTCACCACCCCCGCCCCCTCCCCCCCAACCATTCTGAGACACACACACAAAATCACACAAACACAAACACTCACCCCCAACCTCCAAGTCTACACAACCCTCTCTCACTTTCACACACACACAAACTGTCTCTGTGAAACACACACACACACTCTCTGTGACACACACACAGTGATGACACCTCATAGATCGCCACACATGCCCCCCACACATCATCTCTCTCTCACACATACTCCTTTCCCATGCATCACTCTCAGACACACACATACTCACTTCATGTAACTGTCAGACTTACTGTCTCCTAACAGAGTACTACAATAAATAATTGAAAATACATGAGAATTGTGACTGCCCATTTCATTTCTAGCAGAACACTGCACACACAGAAAACAACAACTGTGCCACCAAATAAAATTACAACCAACACAACAAAAAAACTAATTACACACAACACAAAAATGTAAATTAATCATTACCATGACAACACAATTACCCTAAATATCCCTTTCAAAACATTAATTGCAAAAAACAAATACCTTACTAGCGCCCGTTTCATTGGTCTCAGAAACGGGCCTTTTTTTACTAGTAATGTTCTGTTATGTATTGTGTTGACATTGTAAATAGTATACCATGCCATACTTTGTATTGTTTTTGAATATTTTTACTGCTGTAATTGTCTATTGCTCATGTTGATCTATTCTTACTGTACACCGCCTTGAGTGAATTCCATTAAAAAGGCGGTAAATAAATTCTTATAATAAATAAATATACCACTTTTCTATATTCACCTACGTGTCCAGTTAATTTACTGAGGCAAGACCTCCTTCAAAAATTTCAGGTTGTTATTGATTTTGCAATAACTCCCTCACGACAGTTTGTGGTGCCTACCCCTGATCCTTTGCAAAACCCTTTGCTGAGTGGGGTCTGGCCCACTAAAGACCATCCCTATGGTAATATTAAATTGGTTTCTTTGGTTGATCTCTGTCTGAAACCAGGCTGTGATGGTACTGAGGTGGTCCAACATTCATTGTCCTCTGCCTCTTTACAAGGAATTGAAGAGAACATCAGATTATTGTTGAAACATGATATAATTGAATTAAGTGATTTTCTTTATAACACCCCACTATTTCCAGTACCCAAGGATGAGGGCAGGTGGCGCATGGTCCAGAACCTGTGTGGTTTGAACGAATGTGTAAGTCCAGAGTTTACCAATGTTGAAAATCCAGCCACTATTTTACAAACTCAAACATTGGGAAAGTACCATTCTGTGCTCGACTTAGCTAATGCTTTTTTCTGTGTTCTATTACACCCTGATAGCCACTTCCCTCACAGCATTTCAGTTTAGGGGCTAAACTTATCAATGAACTAGGTTACCCCAAGGGTATACTGAGAGCCCTTCCATCTTTTCTAGAATCCTCTCTCATGACCTTGTTCAGTTTAAGTAATGCCTTCCAGAGGGAGTTATTTTGCTTCAGTATGCTTATGATCTTTTGTTGTCTGTTCCCATTGCTGAGTATGTCTGAAATATACTGAAGCCCTATTACATGTTCTGCAGGAGGGAGGTTACAAAGTAAATCCATCTAAAGCCCAGATTTGTCAGACACAAGTTAAATTTTTAGGCTTAGAGATAGGACTGGGCCTTGTAGATCTTCTTGCTGCTATGCATTCCTCCATTATTAAAGCAATTGAGAGGCTTACTGGGGATTTTAAATTTTTGCAGGATTTGGGTACTCGCATTTAGTTTTTGGGTACAGCCCCTTAGGTGCCATCTAAAAGGCAATCTTCCTGTTATCCTCATTGATGCTGACATACAGCTCATTGAAGATTTAGTTGAAGTTATTAGTGCTCCTTTACTTGCTATTTTGGCCCTTTGTTCGCCTGTGCATGTATGGGTCTCTGTGTTGGCTGGGCTGCAGTCCAGACAGGGTATCCTCTGTCTGGACTGCAGCCCAGTAGGATATTGCTCTGGCACATTTAGCCCAGTTGAATTAGCTTTTTCACCTTGTGAACAGGGACTTGTGGCCTGTGCAGCAACTGTCCAAAAGGTACTCTCTCACATACCAGGTTCCAGAATACACCTTCACACCTCACATGAAGACTCTTTTGAAGCATCCTCAGCTTACATTTACAAGTTCCCAGCAGGGTACTTGTATGGCACTGTTACTCAACTCTAGTAAAATTAGAACTCAGAGGGAGGACTGATGCTTTTGAATTCCTTACCCACTTGTTAGGAGAGCAGGTTACCTCCCCACATTTATGTGGCATACACACCTGCCACCTGCAGGACTAATACTGTCTAACATTCTGATGTGTCCGATGGCACATACTGGTTCACAGATGGCTCTTGCCGGAATCAGGTGGCTGGTGTTGCTGCCATACAACTATCACCAGATGGGAAAATTTAGCAGTGTTTACAAAAACAATTGCCTTCTGGGTAGACTGCCCAGGCGGCTGAATTAAGTGCACTCTTCTTAGTCTTGCTGCAAATACAAAAGGTAAAATTATGTATCATACCTGATAATTTTCTTTCCATTAATCATAGCTGATCAATCCATAGACTGGTGGGTTGTGTCCATCTACCAGCAGGTGGAGATAGAGAGCAATCCTTTTGCCTCCCTATATGTGGTCATGTGCTGCCGGAAACTCCTCAGTATGTCGATATCAAAGCTCCATCTGCAGGACTCAGCACTTAGAGAATTACACCCACAAAGGGACACTCTGCCCACCTCACCACCGCCGAAACGGGGGAGGGAAATCAACCCAGCTCATCCCCACACAAGTGGGGGAGGGGAATCCGTCCAGCTCATCCCCGCGGAGCGGGGGAGGGACACCACACCCGCCGATGCGGGGGGATCTGGCTTATCCTGCAACCGCAACCGAGGGAGGAGCTGACTGACCCTACCACCGCCGAAGCGGGAGGGGTACAAAGCTGCCCTACAGCCGCTCGAAGCGGGAGGGAGCGCCGGCAGAATTTAGGTCTCAATCCAGCCCCGTAAAACGGAGGGGAGAGGAATGCAGCAGCTCACTGTAACACAAAATTGTCTCAACTCCTGAAGAATCCAATTGAAAAAACTTGAACACGAAGTCCTCCTGAACAGGAACTGAAGACTAAACTTGAACCTGAAATGCAACCAGAATAAAAACAGTAGAGATATCTGGGCGGGGCTATGGATTGATCAGCTATGATTAATGGAAAGAAAATTATCAGGTATGATACATAATTTTACCTTCCATATCATCATGCTGATCAATCCATAGACTGGTGGGATGTACCGAAGCAGTACTCACCCAGGGCGGGACATAGAAATCCCTGACCGCAACACTGAAGCTCCAAACCGGGCCTCCGCCCGAGCAGCCACAGTCAAGCGGTAATGCCTGGAGAAGGTATGAGCCGATGCCGAAGTTGCTGCCTTGTAAATCTCTTCCAAGGAGACGGACCCGGCCTCCGCCATCGAGGCCGCCTGAGCTCTAGTGGAGTGAGCCTTCAGCCGGATAGGCGGCACCTTCCCCGCGGCCACATAAGCCGCTGCAATGGCTTCCTTGACCCATCTTGCCACTGTAGGCTTAGCAGCCTGCAGACCCTTATGAGGACCTGCAAACAGGACAAACAGATGATCCGACTTCCGGAAATCATTGGTCACTTCCAAGTATCTGATGATGACTCGTCTCACATCTAGATATTTGAGAGCAGAGTACTCCTCTGGGTAGTCCTCCCTACGAAAGGATGGGAGACAGAGCTGCTGATTCACATGGAAGCGAGAAACAATCTTGGGCAGGAAGGAATAGACACTCCTGCCTCAGTGAACTGCAGAAAGGGCTCTCGACATGATAGCGCCTGGAGCTCGGAAACTCTTCTGGCTGAAGTGATAGCCACCAAAAAGACTGCTTTCAACGTCAGGTCTTTCAGAGATGCCCTCGACAAGGGTTCAAAAGGTGGCTTCTGCAAGGCTCTTAGCACCAGATTGAGATTCCACGCAGGTACCACTGAGTGCAGAGGAGGGCGCAGGTGATTAACTCCCTTGAGAAAGCGCACCACATCTGGCTGCGAAGCCAGGGAAGCACCCTTCAGGCGGCCCCTGAAGCAAGCCAGAGCCGCTACCTGGACTTTAAGGGAACTGAGCGACAGGCCTTTCTCCAGACCTTCTTGCAGGAACGCCAACACTGAAGAAATTGGAGCAGTGAATGGAGAAAGGGAGCCTGCCTCACACCACGATGCAAAGGTACGCCAAACCCTGGCGTAAGCAGTAGAAGTAGAGCGCTTCCTCGCTCTCAGCATAGTGGCGATGACCTTGTCTGAGAAGCCTTTCTTCCTCAGACGCTGCCGCTCAATAGCCAGGCCATAAGACCAAAGGGGGAGGGATCCTCCATCACCACGGGACCCTGATGCAACAGGCCCTGCTCCGCTGGCAGTCGCAGAGGTCCGTCCACTGAGAGCCTGATCAAGTCCGCATACCAGGGACATCTGGGCCAGTCCGGACCCACCAGGATTACCCAGCCCGGATGCTTTGCCACCCGGTCTAGCACCCTGCCCAACATGGGCCAGGGTGGGAACACATAGAGAAGCTCCTGTGTCGGCCACTGTTAGAGAAGAGCATCTACTCCCAGAGATCGAGGGTCCCGTCCTCTGCTGAAAAAGCGCGGCACTTGGCAATTGGCCGATGACGCCATCAGATCTAGGCTCAGCTGGCCCCAGCGCTTCGTGATGTCCAAGAACGCCTGAGCCGATAGCTGCCACTCTCCGGGATCCAAGGTATGGCGACTGAGAAAGTCCGCCTGGACATTCATGACTCCAGCAACGTGGGCCGCCGACAGCTGTTCCAGGTTCGCTTCCACCCACTGGCATAGATTCATGGCTTCCTTGGCTAGAGGGGCGCTCTTGGTACCTCCCTGGCGATTGACATAGGCCACAGCCGTGGCATTGTCCGACAGGACCTGTACTGGCTTCAACGCCAGTACCGGGAGAAACTCCAAAAGCGCCAACCGAATAGCTCTGAGTTCCAGGAGGTTGATAGACCACTTTGCCTCTGCAGGAGACCAGAGCCCCTGCGCTGTCCTTCCCAAGCAATGGGCTCCCCAGCCCGTCAAAGAGGCGTCCGTCGTGACGACAACCCACTCCGGGGTCAAAAGAGGCATCCCTGCGGACAACTTGTCTGTCCTCAGCCACCAGCTCAGCGCCTTGTGCACCGCTAGGTCCAAGGGAAGGCGCACAGCGTAATCCTCCGACACTGGAGTCCAGCGCTGCAGCAGAGAGAGTTATAGTGGTCTCATATGAGCACTGGCCCAGGGCACTACTTCCATCGTGGCCGTCATAGAGCCCAACAGCTGCACATAGTCCCAAGCCCGAAGAGGAGAGGCTACTAGGAACTGGTCCACCTGAGCCTGAAGCTTGACAATTCGATTGTCCGGCAGGAACACTCTGCCCACTTGGGTGTCGAATCGAACTCCCAGATATTCCAGGGACTGAGTCGGGCGCAGCTGGCTTTTCTCCCAGTTGATGATCCACCCCAGGGAGCTCAGAAGAGCAATCACCCGGTCTACAGCTCTGCCGCACTCTGCATAAGAGGGGGCTCGGATCAACCAGTCGTCCAGATAAGGATGGACTTGTACTCCTTCCTTTCGAAGGAAGGCCGCGATGACCACCATTACTTTGGAGAAGGTCCGCAGAGCAGTAGCCAACCCGAACGGGAGGGCTCTGAACTGGAAGTGTCGGCCCAGGACTGCAAAACGCAGAAAGCGTTGATGAGGAGGCCAGATGGGAATATGCAGGTAAGCTTCCTTGATGTCCAAGGATGCCAGGAACTCCCCTGCCTTCACTGCCGCTATAACAGAGCGGAGAGTCTCCATTCGGAAGTGCCGAACTTTCAAGGCCCGATTGACCCCTTTGAGGTCGTGGATAGGCCGTACAGAACCTCCTTTCTTTGGTACCACAAAGTAAATGGAGTAACGTCCCTTGCCAAGCTGATCTTCTGGCACCGGAACCACCGCACCCAGGCGGATCAGATTGTCCAAAGTCTGCTGCACTGCCACAGCTTTGACCGGAGACTTGCAGGGAGAGTGTACAAACCCGTCTCTTAAGGGTCGGCAGAACTCTAGCTTGTAGCCGTCTCTGATGACTTCCAGGACCCAAGCATCTGAAGTTACCCTGGTCCACTCGCCCAGAAACGAGGACAGGTGTCCTCCAATCTGCACTGGGCCATGGACCAGGGCCCCGTCATTGGGTACGAGACCCTGGGGGAGGACCGGAGGAAGCACCTCCGGGACGGCGGTCTCTGCGAAAGGAATGCTGCTTGGGGGAGAAGTTCCTCTTGAAGGAAGAGGGGGCAATGGAGCCCGACTTGCCCGGGCGATACCGACGGGCTTCCTGAAACCGTCCTTTGGAGGACCCGGGGCGAGCACCACTGGCCCGAGCCCTGACCTCTGGTAACCTCTTGCCCTTAGACGTGCCGAGATCGGTCACAATTTTGTCCAGCTCGACCCCAAAAAGCAGCCTGCCTTTAAAAGGCAACTTAGCCAGGCGAGACTTAGAGGCGTGGTCCGCAGACCAATGCTTCAGCCAAAGCCACCGCCGCGCAGAGACTGTCTTTAGCTGAGGCTCTCAAGACATCATACAGCAAGTCTGCCAAATAAGCCAAGCCCGATTCCAGGGCCGGCCAATCAGCCCTCAAGGAAGGATCCGAGGGGGAAGCCCGCTGCACAATCGTCAGGCACGCCCTGGCCACATAGGAGCCGCAAACTGAGGCCTGCAAACTTAAAGCAGCCGCCTCGAAGGACGACAAGGCCGCCTCCAATCTTCTGTCTTGGGCGTCCTTTAGGGCCGTGCCACCTTCCACCGGCAACGCCGTTTTCTTAGTCACCGCAGTGATTAAAGAATCCACGGTAGGCCAAAGAAAGGCCTCCCATTCACCTTCAGGCAGCGGATAGAGGCGGGACATAGCCCTAGCCACTTTGAGGCTCGCTTCTGGGACATCCCATTGAGCCGAAATCAAGGTGTGCATGGCCTCATGCACGTGGAAGGTTCTAGGCGGGCGCTTCGTCCCCAGCATAATGGCGGAGCCAACAGAGGCTGAGGGAGAGACGTCCTCCGGAGAGGAAATCTTCAAAATGCTCATGGCCTGCACTAACAGGTTGGGCAAATCATCTGAGCGAAAGATCCGCGCTGCAGAGGGGTCATCTGCTCCATCCGAGCGGGAATCCGTCTCCTCCAAGGAATCCCCAAAGGACCGTTGGGAGAACTCAGATATGCTGCCCTCAGCTACAGTGGTGGAAATAAGTATTTGATCCCTTGCTGATTTTGTAAGTTTGCCCACTGACAAAGACATGAGCAGCCCATAATTGAAGGGTAGGTTATTGGTAACAGTGAGAGATAGCACATCACAAATTAAATCCGGAAAATCACATTGTGGAAAGTATATGAATTTATTTGCATTCTGCAGAGGGAAATAAGTATTTGATCCCCCACCAACCAGTAAGAGATCTGGCCCCTACAGACCAGGTAGATGCTCCAAATCAACTCGTTACCTGCATGACAGACAGCTGTCGGCAATGGTCTCCCTTAGAGATCCTATGTATTTGTTCCCAAGGTTGCTTGAATTCAGACACAGTCTTCAACTTCACCTCCCTAACTGGGAGGCCGTTCCACAAATTCACCACTCTTTCTATGAAATAGTATTTCCTCAGGTTACTCCCAAGTCTGCCCCTTTCATCTTCATCCTATGCCCCCTCATTTCAAAGCTTCATTTCAATTGAAAGACTTGCCTCCTTGTGCATTTAAGTCACAGAGGTATTTAAATGTCTATCACATATCCCCTCTCCCGCCTTTCTTCTAAAACAGATAGGGTTCCTGTGGAATCCACCTGGAGGGGAGGGAGGACAACAAAGTAATCATACATGCAAGGCAGCAAAAGTAGCAGTAGCCCTGGCAAAAACATTGAGTGCTAGAAATAAATGAATTTTAAATATTTTTAAATTAGTCTTGCTAAGTTCAGTCCTTTCAGTAACCTCCTCCTCTCACAGCTTCAGCATTTGCTGCTTTTGGCAATTGCAATTTACTGCTGTAATGTTTGTTTCAGCTGCTATCAGGTCAAATGCGGCCACATCGGGCAATTGATTTTAATAAAGAGCATTTCTACTTTCACTCTGGTCTGCATTGTTCTCCTGTGGGTTATCTGCATGTAGATCATAGCCTCTATTGTTCCATATCTATATATAATATATATAGTATATATTATATATAGTATATATATACTAGTAAAAAAGGCCCGTTTCTTACAGAAATGAAATAGGTGCTAGCAAGGTTTTCCTCGGAGTGTGTATGTTTGACAGAGTGTGTTTGACAGTGACTGTGTGTGAGAGCGAGAGAGTGAATGTGCGAGTGTGTATGTGTGACAGAGAGAGAGTGAGACTGTCTCCTCTGTCCCCTACCCCCCCTCCAGCCACTCAGCAATTCTTCTCTCTCCCCTGCTCCACCAGGCACCCAGCGATTCTCCTCTGTCCCTTGCCCCCTCTGTAGCCACACAGCGATTCTCTTCTCTCCCCTGCCCCCCCTCCAGCCACCCAGCGATTCTCCTCTCTCCCCTGCCCCCCCATCCAGCCACCCAGCGATTCTCCTCTCTCCCCTGCCCCCCTCCAGGCACCCAACAATTCTCCTCTGTCCCCTGGCCCCCTTGTAGCCACCCAGCGATTCTCCTCTCTCCCCTGCCCCCCCCTCCAGGCACCCACCGAGTCTCCGCTGCTCCTTTGAAAGCCCTGCCCGTCTGTAGCCTTCCCTTCGAGTTCGTTCCCTCTGAGTCCCACCTTCTGACGTAATTTCCTCTTTCTGCGAGGGCAGGACTCTGAGGGAACGACTGGAAGGGAAGGCTACAGACGGGCAGGGCTTTCAAAGGAGCAACGGAGACTCGGTGGGTGCCTGGAGGGGGGGCAGGGGAGAGAGGAGAATCGCTAGGTGGCAATGACGGACCGGGCAGGCGGGTTGGGTGTTTTTTTACAGACCGATGATTGGTTCCTCGTTCTTGTGACGTTGCGGGACAGTGAGAGCCAATGAAACGCTGAGTTACAGACTTACGAACCCTACACTGCTACAGTTCCACGCAATCAGCTTCAGAACGTTGGAGGTGCTTTTTATTATATAGGATATACACATACACAATACATTACAGTTGTGGCAGATTAGTTACAAATCCACTGTCTGGTGCACTTGAAGGCCTGTATGCCTTGGAAACCTCCCCCCCCCTCAAAAAAATTGTTTCTGGCTAATCCACTGCAGCACACTGATGGCACACATTGATTATCCTATAGTTTTTCAAAGGGTAAATTATGTACATATTTTTAGCCGCATGGGGTGTAAATTTATAATAGGGCACTTAAGTGCCTTTTTGGAATTTTAACATATTTATAAGTAAAGGTCCCAAGAAACAAAGTAGTCCAAAAAGGATGGTAGTCATAGAATGAGACAGTTAATGGAGATTAAAAACTCCTGGTCTCCCTCAGGTTTGCTCCTCTTTTCACCCCTCCCTGCCCACAAACCTCAAATTGAGGCAGTGGACAAAGAAATTATATATATAAGAAGTGATATTAACTGTTAATTCTGGGATTTAAAAGCTTGAAGTTTGAATTCTTTTCACTCTGCCAGCAAAGTAAAGAGAAGGAATGTCATCTGGAGAATATTAGAAATCCAGCTTGTTGAGCTAGAGGGAAGAAAGGTCAGAAAGACCCTTGTGAGTGATGGATTGCTAAATGCTGGCACAGCTGTAAACTATTATGAATGAATAAAGGAATGAGCCAGACATATGATTAATTGTAGTTTAAAATGCTTAGATAGAAAATACTATTTAGAGAGAGAGAGGCAATAGATTAGTATTTACAAGTTTTTGATATTTAGAATATGTCTTATAAGAAATACTGATTCTGTGTAAATTAATAAGGTTTGTGTCTGTGTAGAATATCTGTTAAATTCTGTATTACTCTTTGTCTGCTGTTTAAGAGGTCAAGCAAGGACTGCATTGAGGAGATCAACATGTGGTTTGACTTAGCCATAGTTCTGGCTGGTTCAATGTATAAGCTGATAGGTGAAGAGGTCAGAACTAGTCAGCTCTCTTCTCCTTGATTAATTATAGCTAAGTGTAGGACTGGCCTCCTGGAAGTAATAACCTGGTATGTATGCTATTAAGTAAGATTGGCTTTTGACCCCTTTAATGAATGCCAGAGTTTAGTTAGCAGTTAGTACTAGGAATATGAGAAATCAATCATAATAACATGTAAGAGACTGGAGCCCAAATGTCTGGCTTAAGGGGCCCCAGGTCAGAGGTCAGTTTAGGATGTCTGGAACCTATGTAACTGATATTTCAAAAGTAATGATTGGTTGAGGCAAGGTAGCCAATCAATTTCTTAACCAATTGGGAGTAAAGGGGGCTAGGCTAGGAGGAGGGCTTAGGACCCTATTTAAGTAGGAGCAGAAGCAGTTTACGTCAGAAGGAGCTCAGAAGAAAGAGAAGGACAGAAGGAACAGACAGAAGAAGGAGAAGACAGCATAAGAAGAGAAGCAGCTGAGACAAAGACAAAAAGAGCTGAGAGAAAGAGAAGAGAGCTAGAACTGATGTCTTGCTTTGTTTGCTGGCAAATAAAGAAGATTACTTTCTCATTCTGGTGTGTGCTGTCTGACTCCTGAAGCATCACAAATTCATGCATCCATTCCTGCAACAAAATATTAAATGCTTGAGCTGGCGGGGATCCCCAAACCCTGCCACCTGAAGATTTCCTCTTCCTCCTTGAGCAGCCAGCACTCTTCCAAACAGCAGCTAGCAGCACTTACCTCAAACTGATGCTGCTGCTGGCAGGCCGTTTATGCTCAGTGCTTTTGCATGTGCAAAAACTGAGCATGTGCAGAAGGGCCGGTCTCAGCCTCAACTCAAGGTAAGTGCTGCTGGCTGACATTTAGAAAAGCGAGGGCTGCCCAAGGAGAGAAAATCTTCAGCTGGCAAGGTTTGGGAATCCCCACCAGCCACAGAAAGGGTGTCAAATGTTTGGGTGGGCCCGAGTCCAAAGTGGGTGGGCTACACCACTGATTAAAAAGATTAAGAAGGGCAGAGGCTGTTTGTGTGGCTCATGTGGCTAAAAAGGCATTTTAAGCAAATTCAAAACTGCAATAAAACTGCAAAATGGCATCATTATTAAATAGCTAAGTAACTGCTCTAAAAATGCTTTAAAAATAAATTATATATCCAGAGGCCATTTTGTTTTTGTCATTTTAATCGTGGTTTTAAATTTGCTTTAAAATGCTTTTGTAGCCATATGAGCCACACAAACAGCTCTACCCTTCATAATTTTACCTTTCTTTTGGGTTTGATTTCATATTTGATTTTCCAATAAAATAGCTTATCTTTCATCAACCATGTCTGCTTCTATAAATACTACCACTTATTTATAAAGGTAATATTGGTGCCTATGTATCTTTATAAAATAGGCACCCGAAACTGCTCCCAGTAGCACACAAACTGTTGTACACATTGCAACTCTGCCCCTGTTCTCCCCAAGCTATGCCCATTCCCCCCTCCCCCAGAATACCTGTTGCTGACTTGTATATTTGACATTTCATCAGAACCATTTTTATGGGCCATTTTGCACATTAAACAGTGTTTTATATATAAGGATATAAGCATCCAAAGCACATATCTGCAGAAACTTAGTAGAAGTTACACTTGCTTTGGGGCAGGTTTAATTCTGCACGGGAATTTTCAGAGAGGCAATTTTAGAAAAGCACATAGGTGCATATGTTACTTTTATAAAACATCCCCTTTAAATAATGGAATGCAAAATATACTCTTTTAATAAATCTATCATGACCTCAGCCGTGCAACTCATACTCATGCCTTCAAGAATTAAGCACTTGATTCATCATTGGTCTCTTCTTTAAATGGATAATCTTTTCAACTTTGCTAAACATAATCAGTACTAGATTTCATATCTAATAATGACATAAATTAACCACTTAGCTTTGTCAGCTCAGGTATAAGTGGTCCGACATGACTCATGTTTTGTACAATTTGTCAGCCAAACACATCTTGCCAAAACATGAGTCATGTTAGACCACTTACTCCTGAGCCGACAAAGCTAAGTGGTTAATTTATATCATTATTAGATATGAAGCAGAAATTTAAGAGCAAAGTTCTCCGGGGTTAATTTTTGAAAGTGGAATTGCCATGTTCTGCACAAGGAAAAGTATGAATGTACTTTTTACATGTGAGTGCAGTTAGTATCTTGAATTTGAAAATCAGATTGTTTTGTGATTCATTAAGGAATTTGCCTTTGACAATGTAATGCGCCGCTTGGTCATGTTGTCCTGATGCTGCCTTGTTAAAGCCCTTTCTGGCTTCCTTGCAAAAGCTGCTGAATTACAATGTCAGCAAACACACACAAAAAAAGAAAATATGGCACTCCTGATCCTAATCCAGTCCTGGACTCTAGTCCTTCTTATAGGGATATTTCTCCTCACAAGAAGTCACAAGAATGTTCAAACCCATCCAGTGATAATCTCAGTTCTGTTTACCTAGCTGTTCTGTCCTGTGAGCAGAGAACTCTCTCTCTCTCAGCAATGACCTTTCTGTAATTCATAGTGCTTGTCAGTAGCAGCATTCACAAGACACCGAAAGTAAGAGAGAGGTGTGTTCTTTACCCCTCCTCCATCTAATAAAGTTCTTTTAACAATCAGTTTCTCTTAATCTCCCTGTTTAGCAGCTCATGCAGCCGGGGAAGTTCACAGTTTTCCCACACACACTCTGACCAACTAAGCATCTCTGTGGCTGAGTCTGTCCCTCCACCCTCATATTGGCAATTACAAACACCAGGTACCACCACCTGGGAAAGTAAAAAAAGAAATCCGTGCAGTTTCAAGCACTGACCGACTGGCACAGTTTATTCTGTGGCAATCTCTACTGCTTCTTTTTCTTTGGGAATAGGTCTCTTAGGCAGTTTGAAACTCTGCTTGATCTGCTCATTCCATCTCCTCCCCCTCAGCTCTCACCTCCAGGTCTTGTTAGCCCATGCTGGCCCTTCCCTCTCACTTCAGCATTCTTGTTAGCCCATTCTGGGATACTGGGCTAACTCTGCATCCTGGCCCTTCCACATGGACTGACTCTGGGGCTTCCTGGGAGTGACTAGAGAGCTGGGATCCCCTCCTTTCCAGGGCCCTTCTGGGTTTTCCAACCTACTTAGGGCTCTGCTCCTGGGCTGCTGAGAAAATGAGCCAGATTTACTATCAAACTGCTTATCCTGCATGAGTACAGCCTCTGGATTATCACAACATATTCTGTGTCTTGGCTGCTCTGTCAAATCTGAGAGCATTGTTTACTATGATTTGAAACTGGTTTAACATCTATATGAATTATGCAGATCAGAATGACTAATTAGGGTGCAGGCTTTCCAAGATCCACTTTAAGATTAGCATATTAAAACTGCAATGATGCATGACAGATTAGAAGAAAACCTCACAGTACCTCCCTGGGTCGAGAATACCCACCTGGGCCTGATAGCTCCCCCATGACATCAGGTAAACCTCGCTTCCGCTTCTGATCCACACCATATGTATCTGGAAGGGACAAGAACATTGAAAAAAAAATGACCTGTCCAGGAAAACTGCCACCTTCTCAGACTGCAGCAATAGAGCACTGTGCTTTATCCTAATTGAGATCAGTGTGCTTGATAAAAGGAGACCTGCCCTTTTCTCCAGACTGACATTATAGAAGATTGCAATATATACCAAATAAAACTTCACTAGTTATGTGTTCAGTAATTTAAATTATTCTGAAGCCTCCATTTTTTCACAGATATTATTGTGATCAACCGGCATAATAACATCCTTATTGGCTGAAAAACCTTTCACCTTCCAATTATTTCTTGATGTAAATGCTTTCAAATTTTTTTTTTTTAATTTTATTTTATTTAAATTTCACACTTAAAGTACAAGCATTTACATCTTGTGACAGAAACTCAGAGTAAGTATTTTATAAGAAATACATCAAATTTTAAAAGGAAAATTAACTAACTCTTTCTTAGACCACCTAATCAGAAAAAGAGTAGGGGCGTTAGGTAACATTGGTTGTAATTATATAAGAAAAGGAAAAAATGAAAACATAGAAGGCCTGGAGATACTCCACATTTCATTAATCCAGATTTTCTTAACATTCAGATAACTATCTAGCTACTTTTTTCATTTGCAAAAATAATGCTTTCAATTTTTATAGTTTTTTTAATCAAAATTAAATTAGTCCATTGTTAACGTCTTTTGTACCAATATTTGTTCGATTAATACTTAGCATATTAGCAGATCAAATGTCCCCAACGATGGCCAGCGTTTCGCAGGCTCTCACTGCTGCCTCAGGGGGAGGTTAAAGATGAAGTAAAAGAGGCTATTACAGCCAAATGATTGTCCTTCAAAGAATGGAAAATGGATCCAAATGAAGAAAATAAGAAGCAACATAAACACTGGCAAGTCATAGTAAAAACATAGTAACATAGTAGATGACAGCAGAAAAAGACCTACACGGTCCATCCAGTCTGCCCAACAAGATAAACTCATATGTGCTACTTTTTGTGTATACCCTACCTTGATTTGTACCTGTCCTCTTCAGGGCACAGACCATATAAATCTGCCCAGCACTATCCCCGCCTCTCACCACCGGCTCCGCCTCCCACCACCGGCAAAGTATTAATAAAGAAGGTTAAAAGAGAATATGAAGAGAAACTTGCTGCGGAGGCTAAAACTCAGAGTAACAACCTTTCAGGTACATCAGAAGCAGAAAGCCTGCAAGGGAATCCATGGGACCGTTAGATCATGAATGACCAAAAGGGGCGCTCAAGGAGGACAAGATCATAGCAGAGAATATGTAAGAGTCAGAGAAACTGAATGAAATCTCTGTAAACCTGGAAGATGTAATGACGCAATTTGACAAATTTAAGAGTAGCAAATCTGCTGGACCGGATGGTATTCATCCTCAAGTACTGATAGAATTGAAAAATGAACTTGCGGAAATATTGTTAGTAATATGCAATTTATCTTTAAAATCAAGCGTAGTTCCAGAAGATTGAAGGGAAATTATAGACCGGTGAGCCTGATGTTGGTGCCGGGCAAAATGGTAGAGACTATTATAAAGCGAATGCTACATACCTGTAGAAGGTATTCTCCGAGGACAGCAGGCTGATTGTTCTCACTGATGGGTGACGTCCACGGCAGCCCCTCCAATCGGAATCTTCACTAGCAAAAGCCTTTGCTAGCCCTCGCGCGCCGCGCATGCGCGGTCGTCTTCCCGCCCGAAACCGGCTTGTGCCGGCCAGTCTCATATGTAGCAAGACAAAGATAAGGGAAGACACAACACCAAAGGGGAGGCGGGCGGGTTTGTGAGAACAATCAGCCTGCTGTCCTCGGAGAATACCTTCTACAGGTATGTAGCATTCGCTTTCTCCGAGGACAAGCAGGCTGCTTGTTCTCACTGATGGGGTATCCCTAGCCCCCAGGCTCACTCAAAACAACAACCATGGTCAATTGGGCCTCGCAACGGCGAGGACATAACTGAGATTGACCTAAAAAATTTACCAACTAACTGAGAGTGCAGCCTGGAACAGAACAAACAGGGCCCTCGGGGGGTGGAGTTGGATCCTAAAGCCCAAGCAGGTTCTGAAGAACTGACTGCCCGAACCGACTGTCGCGTCGGGTATCCTGCTGCAGGCAGTAATGAGATGTGAATGTGTGGACAGATGACCACGTCGCAGCTTTGCAAATTTCTTCAATAGAGGCTGACTTCAAGTGGGCTACCGACGCTGCCATGGCTCTAACATTATGAGCCGTGACATGATCCTCAAGAGTCAGCCCAGCCTGGGCGTAAGTGAAGGAAATGCAATCTGCTAGCCAATTGGATATGGTGCGTTTCCCCACAGCCACTCCCCTCCTATTGGGATCAAAAGAAACAAACAATTGGGCGGACTGTCTGTTGGGCTGTGTCCGCTCCAGGTAGAAGGCCAATGCTCTCTTGCAGTCCAAAGTGTGCAGCTGACGTTCAGCAGGGCAGGAATGAGGACGGGGAAAGAATGTTGGCAAGACAATTGACTGGTTCAGATGGAACTCCGACACGACCTTTGGCAAGAACTTAGGGTGAGTGCGGAGGACTACTCTGTTATGATGAAATTTGGTGTAAGGGGCCTGGGCTACCAGGGCCTGAAGCTCACTGACTCTACGAGCTGAAGTAACTGCCACCAAGAAAATGACCTTCCAGGTCAAGTACTTCAGATGGCATGAATTCAGTGGCTGAAAAGGAGGCTTCATCAGCTGGGTGAGAACGACATTGAGATCCCATGACACTGTAGGAGGCTTGACAGGGGGCTTTGACAAAGCAAACCTCTCATGAAGCGAACAACTAAAGGCTGTCCTGAGATCGGCTTACCTTCCACACGGTAACGGTATGCACTGATTGCACTAAGGTGAACCCTTACGGAGTTGGTCTTGAGACCAGACTCAGACAAGTGCAGAAGGTATTCAAGCAGGGTCTGTGTAGGACAAGATCGAGGATCTAGGGCCTTGCTGTCACACCAGACGGCAAACCTCCTCCATAGAAAGAAGTAACTCCTCTTAGTGGAATCTTTCCTGGAAGCAAGCAAGATACGGGAGACACCCTCTGACAGACCCAAAGAGGCAAAGTCTACGCTCTCAACATCCAGGCCATGAGAGCCAGGGACCAGAGGTTGGGATGCAGAAGCGCCCCTTCGTCCTGCGTGATGAGGGTCGGAAAACACTCCAATCTCCACGGTTCTTCGGAGGACAACTCCAGAAGAAGAGGGAACCAGATCTGACGCGGCCAAAAAGGAGCAATCAGAATCATGGTGCCTCAGTCTTGCTTGAGTTTCAACAAAGTCTTCCCCACCAGAGGAATGGGAGGATAAGCATACAGCAGGCCCTCCCCCCAGTCCAGGAGGAAGGCATCCGATGCCAGTCTGCCGTGGGCCTGAAGCCTGGAACAGAACTGAGGGACTTTGTGGTTGGCTCGAGATGCGAAGAGATCCACCAAGGGGGTGCCCCACACCTGGAAGATCTGTCGCACTACATGGGAATTGAGCGACCACTCGTGAGGTTGCATAATCCTGCTCAACCTGTCGGCCAGACTGTTGTTTACGCCTGCCAGATATGTGGCTTGGAGCACCATGCCGTGATGGCGAGCCCAGAGCCACATGCTGACGGCTTCCTGACACAGGGGGCGAGATCCAGTGCCCCCCTGCTTGTTGACGTAATACATGGCAACCTGGTTGTCTGTCTGAATTTGGATAATTTGGTGGGACAGCCGATCTCTGAAAGCCTTCAGAGCGTTCCAGATCGCTCGTAACTCCAGAAGATTGATCTGTAGATCGCGTTCCTGGAGGGACCAGCTTCCTTGGGTGTGAAGCCCATCGACATGAGCTCCCCATCCCAGGAGAGACGCATCCGTGGTCAGCACTTCTTGTGGCTGAGGAATTTGGAAAGGACGTCCCAGAGTCAAATTGGACCAAATCGTCCACCAATACAGGGATTCGAGAAAACTCGTGGACAGGTGGATCACGTCTTCTAGATCCCCAGCAGCCTGAAACCACTGGGAAGCTAGGGTCCATTGAGCAGATCTCATGTGAAGGCGGGCCATGGGAGTCACATGAACTGTGGAGGCCATGTGGCCCAGCAATCTCAACATCTGCCGAGCTGTGATCTGCTGGGACGCTCGCACCCGCGAGACGAGGGACAACAAGTTGTTGGCTCTCGCCTCTGGGAGATAGGCGCAAGCCATCCGAGAATCCAGCAGAGCTCCTATGAATTCGAGTCTCTGCGCCGGGAGAAGATGGGACTTTGGGTAATTTATCACAAACCCCAGTAGCTCCAGGAGGCGAATAGTCATCTGCATGGACTGCAGGGCTCCTGCCTCGGACGTGTTCTTTACCAGCCAATCGTCGAGATATGGGAACACGTGCACCCCCAGCCTGCGAAGTGCTGCTGCTACTACCGCCAAGCACTTTGTGAACACCCTGGGCGCAGAGGCGAGCCCAAAGGGTAGCACACAGTACTGGAAGTGACGTGTGCCCAGCTGAAATCGCAGATACTGTCTGTGAGCTGGCAGTATCGGGATGTGTGTGTAGGCATCCTTCAAGTCCAGAGAGCATAGCCAATCGTTTTCCTGAATCATGGGAAGCAGGGTGCCCAGGGAAAGCATCCTGAACTTTTCTTTGACCAGATATTTGTTCAGGGCCCTTAGGTCTAGGATGGGACGCATCCCCCCTGTTTTCTTTTCCACAAGGAAGTACCTGGAATAGAATCCCAGCCCTTCTTGCCCGGATGGCACGGGCTCGACCGCATTGGCGCTGAGAAGGGCGGAGAGTTCCTCTGCAAGTACCTGCTTGTGCTGCAAACTGTAAGACTGAGCTCCCGGTGGACAATTTGGAGGTTTTGAGGTCAAATTGAGGGTGTATCCTTGCCGGACTATTTGGAGAACCCACTGATCGGAGGTTATGAGAGGCCACCTTTGGTGAAAAGCTTTCAACCTCCCTCCGACTGGCAGGTCGCCCGGCACTGACACTTGGATGTCGGCTATGCTCTGCTGGAGCCAGTCAAAAGCTCGTCCCTTGCTTTTGCTGGGGAGCCGAGGGGCCTTGCTGAGGCGCACGCTGCTGACGAGAGCGCGCGCGCTGGGGCTTAGCCTGGGCCGCAGGCTGTCGAGAAGGAGGACTGTACCTACGCTTGCCAGAAGAGTAGAGAACAGTCTTCCTTCCCCCAAAAAATCTTCTACCTGTAGAGATAGAGGCTGAAGGCTGCCGGCGGGAGAACTTGTTGAATGCGGTGTCCCGCTGGTGGAGCTGCTCTACCACCTGTTCGACTTTCTCTCCAAAAATGTTATCCGCACGGCAAGGCGAGTCCGCAATCCGCTGCTGGATTCTATTCTCCAGGTCGGAGGCACGCAGCCATGAGAGCCTGCGCATCACCACACCTTGAGCAGCGGCCCTGGACGCAACATCAAAGGTGTCATACACCCCTCTGGCCAGGAATTTTCTGCACGCCTTCAGCTGCCTGACCACCTCCTGAAATGGCTTGGCCTGCTCAGGGGGGAGCGCATCAACCAAGCCCGCCAACTGCCGCACATTGTTCCGCATGTGTATGCTCGTGTAGAGCTGGTAAGACTGAATTTTGGCCACGAGCATAGAAGAATGGTAGGCCTTCCTCCCAAAGGAGTCTAAGGTTCTAGAGTCCTTGCCCGGGGGCGCCGAAGCATGCTCCCTAGAACTCTTAGCCTTCTTTAGGGCCAGATCCACAACTCCAGAATCATGAGGCAACTGAGTGCGCATCAGATCTGGGTCCCCATGGATCCGGTACTGGGACTCGATCTTCTTGGGGATGTGGGGATTAGTTAAAGGCTTGGTCCAGTTCGCAAGCAATGTCTTTTTTAGGACATGGTGCAAGGGAACAGTGGACGCTTCCTTAGGTGGAGAAGGATAGTCCAGGAGCTCAAACATTTCAGCCCTGGGCTCGTCCTCCACAACCACCGGGAAGGGGATGGCCGTAGACATCTCCCGGACAAAGGAAGCAAAAGACAGACTCTCAGGAGGAGAAAGCTGTCTTGCAGGAGAGGGAGTGGGATCGGAAGGAAGACCTTCAGACTCCTCGTCAGAGAAATATGTGGGGTCCTCTTCCTCTTCCCACGAGGCCTCACCCTCGGTGTCAGACACAAGTTCACAGACCTGTGTCTGCAACCGTGCCCGACTCGACTCCGTGGAGCCACGTCCACGATGGGGGCGTCGAGAGGTAGACTCCCTCGCCCGCATCAGCGAAGCTCCCTCCGCCGACGTAGTCGGGGAGCCTTCCTGGGAGGCGACGGCAGCCGGCACCGCACGCGGCCCCGACGCCAGAGACCTCACCTCGGGCGATGGGCCAGCCGGCGCCACGCTCGACGGTACCGGCGGCGCAAGCACCGCCGGTACCGGAGGGGTAGGGCGCAACAGCTCTCCCAGAATCTCTGGGAGAACGGCCCGGAGGCTCTCGTTCAGAGCGGCTGCAGAGAAAGGCATGGAGGTCGATGCAGGCGTCGACGTCAGAACCTGTTCCGGGCGTGGAGGCTGTTCCGGGCTGTCCAGAGTGGAGTGCATCGACATCTCCTGAACAGAGGGTGAGCGGTCCTCTCGGCGCCGATGCCTGCTGGGTGCCGACTCCTTCGGCGACCCAGAGCTCTCGGTACCGACATGGGAAGGTGACGATGCTTCTTCGACTTCTTGGGACGAAGCATGTCACCGGAGCTTCCCGGCACCGACGAGGAGGACGTAGAATCCAGCCATCGCTTCCTCGGGGCCGAGACCGAAGAAGGTCGGTCTCGGGGGGGCTGTACCGCAGGAGCCCTCAGGGTAGGGGGAGACCCACCCGAAGGCTCACCGCCACCAGCAGGGGAATGGACAGCCCTCACCTGCACTCCAGACGAAGCACCACCGTCCAACGACATCAGCAGACGAGGTCCCGGTACCACCGACGTCGATGCAGCTGTCCGATGTCTCGGCGCCGATGCAGAGGGCCGATGCCTCGATGCACTCGATGCACTGGCCGCCGAGGATCGATACCCCCGGTGCCGATGCCGACGAACAGCCCGAGAACAAAATGTTCCACTGGGCTAACCTCGCTACCTGAGTCCGCCTTTGCAAAAGGGAACACAGACTACAGGCCTGAGGGCGGTGCCCAGCCCCCAGACACTGAAGACACGACGCGTGCCTGTCAGTGAGCGAGATTACCCGGGCGCACTGGGTGCACTTCTTGAAGCCGCTGGAAGGCTTCGATGTCATGGGCGGAAAAATCACGCCGGCGAAATCGAAAGACGAAATGGCGAAATTTGGCACAGAAAAAAGGAAATTTCGACCGGGGCCTAAGTAAGGCCTACCCCGATGACGAAAGAAAACTTAACGGGGCGAAAAAAACTCGAAGTAGAGGAAGGAAAAAACCAAAAGTGGTTAACCCAAATAATTTTTGGAGTTTCTCACAGAAACTAGTCGAAAACGACGCGCGAGGTCGACTTTTCGGGGCACGAACGGTAAAACACAACCGTACTGAGCGCGGAGAAAAGAAGACTGGCCGGCACAAGCTGGTTTCGGGCGGGAAGACGACCGCGCATGCGCGGTGCGCATCGGCGCGCGAGGGCTAGCAAAGGCTTTTGCTAGTGAAGATTCCGATTGGAGGGGCTGCCGTGGACATCACCCATCAGTGAGAACAAGCAGCCTGCTTGTCCTCGGAGAAAGAACAAAATTACAAAGCCTATTCAAAAGCATGGATTAATGAGACAAAACCAACATGGATTTAGTAAAGGGAAATCTTGCCTCACCAAGCTATTACATTTCTTTGAAGGGGTGAACAAACATGTGGATAAAGGTGAGCAGTCGATATTGTGTATCTGGATTTTCAAAAGATGTTTGACAAAGTACCTCATGAAAGGCTCCAGAGGAAATTGGAGTGTCATGGGATAGGAGGTAGTGTCCTATTGTAGATTAAAAACTGGTTAAAACTTAGAAAACAGAGTAGGATTAAATGGTCAGTATTCTCAATGGAGATGGGTAGATAGTGGGGTTCCCCAGGAGTCTGTGCTGGGACCACTGCCTTTTACCATATTTACAAATGATCTAGAGATGGAAGTAACTAGTGAGGTAATTACATTTGCTGACGACACAAAGTTTTTCAAAGTTGTTAAATCACAAGAGGATTGTGAAAAATTACAAGAGGACCTTACGAGACTGGGAGACTGGGCAACTAAATGGCAGATGATGTTTAATGTGAGCAAGTGCAAAGTGATGAATGTGGGAAAGAGGAACCCGAATTATAGTTACGTAATTCAAGGATCCACGTTAGGAGTCACCGATCAAGAAAGGGATCTAGGCATCATCGTTGATGATACGTGGAAACCCTCTTCTCAGTGTGCGGTGGCAGCTAAGAAAAAAATAGAATGTTAGGTATTATCAGGAAAGGAATGGAAGACAAAAATGAGGATCTTATGATGCCTTTGTAACGCTCCACGATGCGACCGCACCTCGAATATTGTGTTCAATTCTGGTCACCGCATCTCAAAAAAGATATAGTGGAATTAGAAAAGATACAGAGAAGGATGACGAAAATGATAAAGGGGATGGGACAACATCCCTATGAGGAAAAGCTAAAGCAGTAAGTACTCTTCAGCTTGGTGAAAAGACGGCTGAGGGGAGATATGATAGAGATCTATAAAATAATGAGTGGAGTTGTTCTGGAATTTTCTGGCCTTTTCTTTTGGGTCTGCTTATTTCTGTTTGTGTTTCTTTGAGTTTCCACTGATAGTTACAAGACAGGAATTTCTGGCTGACCACAAACTGATAAAGATCATTGCTATGACATCCCAACCAACTGTCTTGTTACAAACAAACTGACAAGACCCCACCATTGTCATGACATCCCAACTGTTTGTTACTGAGCAGAGGTGTTGCAAGGACACTAAGAGCCCTATCACAGGTTTCCTATGTACTTGCAGGATTGCTGATTGGGTGAGGTGGTCCTTTGTGATGGGAAGGGTATATGAGTAACTGCTTATCTAAAGAGACTCTGAAATAGTCCGGATGGCAAGAGAAGTTTCATATACTTGCCACAGCCTATTTCCAGGCGTGGGTGTCCTCCCCGCCTTGTAAGAACTAATTCTTTACAGCTAAGAATCTTTCATTCATTCATTCATTCTTTCTTCCTTTCTTTCTCTCTGTTCTGTGACCTTTGAATGACAGTGAGGAATAAAGCTTTCCTTCCTAATGCTAAATAGTAGTAGTAGTAGTATTGTTAGACTCTGTTCTGTAAAACTACTAATACCAAGAGCCAATAGTATTTCTTGTGCTGTTGCTAGTGAGAAATAAAGATGTCTTTTCTTCTTCTAACTTAGCCTGAGTTTTTTTTAATAAGAATAGCATGACCAAAACGCAGCCAGTACAGAGTAAAACGGGGAGATGTGAACCGCTTGTTTACTCTTTCTAAAAATAGTAGAACTAGAGGGCACGCAATGAAGCTACAAAGAAGTAAATGTAAAATGAATCACAGAAAATATTTCTTCACTCAAATGTTAAATTATACTCTGTAATTCGTTGCTGGAGACTGCAGTAAGCGAATGATACATACCTGTAGCAGGTGTTCTCCGAGGACAGCAGGCTGATTGTTCTCACGACTGGGTTGATGTCCATGGCAGCCCCCACCAACCGGAACAAAACTTCGCGGGCGGTCCCGCACGCAGGGCACGCCCACCGCGCATGCACGGCCGTTTTCCCGCCCGTGCGCGACCGTTCCCGCTCAGTTGAATGACAAGCAAAGGAATGAGTAAAACGCAACTCCAAAGGGGAGGAGGGAGGGTAGGTGAGAACAATCAGCCTGCTGTCCTCGGAGAACACCTGTTACAGGTGCTACAGGTATGTATCATTCGCTTTCTCCGAGGACAAGCAGGCTGCTTGTTCTCACGACTGGGGTATCCCTAGCTCTCAGGCTCACTCAAAACAAGAACCCAGGTCAATTGAACCATGCAATGGCGAGGGCATAACAGAAATTGACCTACGAAGAACAACTAACTAAGAGTGCAGCCTGAACAGAATAAAATCGGGTCCTGGAGGGTGGAGTTGGATTCAAACCCCAAACAGATTCTGCAGCACCGACTGCCCGAACCGACTGTCGCGTCGGGTATCCTGCTGGAGGCAATAATGTGATGTGAATGTGTGGAGAGATGACCACGTCACAGCCTTGCAAATCTCTTCAATAGTGGCTGACTTCAAGTGGGCCACTGACGCTGCCATGGCTCTAACACTATGAGCCGTGACATGACCCTCAAGAGTCAGCCCAGCCTGGGCGTAAGTGAAGGAAATGCAATCTGCTAGCCAATTGGAGATGGTGCGCTTCCCGACAGCGACCCCTTTCCTATTGGGGTCGAAAGAAATAAACAATTGGGCGGACTGTCTGTGGGGCTGTGTCCGCTCCAGATAGAAGGCCAACACTCGCTTGCAGTCCAATATGTGCAACTGACGTTCAGCAGGGCGGGTATGTGGTCTGGGAAAGAATGTTGGCAAGACAATTGACTGACTAAGATGGAACTCCAACACCACCTTTGGCAGGAACTTAGGGTGAGTGTGGAGTACTACTCTGTTATGATGAAATTTTGTATAAGGAGCATGAGCTACCAGGGCTTGCAGCTCACTGACTCTACGAGCTGAAGTAACTGCCACCGAGAAAATGACCTTCCAGGTCAAGTACTTCAGATGGCAGGAATTCAATGGCTCAAAAGGAGGTTTCATCAGCTGGGTGAGGACGACGTTGAGATCCCATGACACTGCAGGAGGCTTGACAGGGGGCCTTGACAAAAGCAAGCCTCTCATGAATTGAACGACTAAAGGCTCTCCAGAGATGGCTTTACCCTCTACACGATGATGGTAAGCACTAATCGCACTGAGGTGATTCCTTACTGAGTTGGTCTTGAGACCAGACTCTGATAAGTGCAGAAGGTATTCAAGCAGGTTATGTGCAGGACAAGAACGAGGTTCTAGGGCCTTGCTCTCACACCAAACGACAAACCTCCTCCACTTGAAAAAGTAACTCTTTTTAGTGGAATCCTTTCTAGAGGCAAGCAAGACACGAGAGACACCCTCAGACAGACTCAACGAAGCAAAGTCTACGCCCTCAACATCCAGGCCGTGAGAGCCAGAGACTGAAGGTTGGGGTGCAGAAGTGCTCCGTCGTTCTGCGAAATGAGAGTCGGAAAACACTGCAATCTCCACGGTTCTTCTGAGGACAACTGTCCCCCAATGGAGGAGAAAGGCATCCAATGCTAGTCTGCCGTGTGCCTGTAGTCTGGAACAGAACAGAGGCAGCTTGTGGTTGGTCTGAGAGGCGAAAAGGTCCACCGAGGGAGTGCCCCACTCTCGGAAGATCTTGCGTACCACTCTGGAATGGAGCGACCACTCGTGCGGTTGCATGACTCTGCTCAGTCTGTCGGCCAGACTGTTGTTTACGCCTGCCAGGTATGTGGCTTGGAGAAGCATGCCGAACTGGCAGGCCCAACGCCACATCCCGACGGCTTCCTGACACAGGGGGCGAGATCCGGTGCCCCCCTGCTTGTTGATGTAATACATTGCAACCTGATTGTCTGTCCGAATTTGGATGATTTGGCAGGACAGCCGATCTCTGAAGGCCTTCAGTGCGTTCCAGAACACTCGGAGCTCCAGGAGGTTGATCTGAAGATCTTGTTCCTGGAGGGACCACAGCCCCTGGGTGTGGAGCCCATCGACATGAGCTCCCCACCCCAGGCGAGATGCATCCGTCGTCAGCACCTTCGTGGGCTGCGGAATTTGGAATGGACGTCCCAGAGTCAAATTGGTCCGAATGGTCCACCAGTGCAGCGAATTGCGGCAACTGAGGGACAGGCGGATGACATCTTCTAGATTCCAGGTAGCTTGACACCACTGGGAAGCTAGGGTCCATTGAGCAGGTCTCATGTGAAGACGAGCCATGGGAGTCACATGAACCGTGGAGGCCATATGACCCAGGAGTCTCAACATCTGCCGAGCTGTGACTTGCTGGGACGCTCTGGTCTGGGAAGCGAGGGACAGGAGGTTGTGGGCCCTCGCTTCGGGAAGAAAGGCCTGAGCCGTCTGTGAATTCAGCAGAGCTCCTATGAATTCCAGAGATTGGGCTGGCTGGAGATGGGACTTTGGGTAATTTATCACAAACCCCAGCAGCTCCAGGAGGTGAATAGTGCACTGCATGGACCGGAGAGCCCCTGCCTCCGAGGTGTTCTTGACCAGCAAATCGTCGAGATACGGGAACACGTGCACTCCCAGCTTGCGTAGATACGCCGCGACTACCACGAGGCACTTCGTGAACACCCGTGGGGCAGAGGCGAGCCCAAAGGGCAGCACACAATACTGAAAGTGCCGTGTCCCCAGACGGAATCTGAGATACTGTCTGTGAGCTGGCAGTATCGGGATGTGAGTGTAAGCATCCTTTAAATCCAGGGAACATAGCCAATCGTCTTTCTGAATCATTGGTAGAAGGGTGCCCAAGGAAAGCATCCTGAACTTCTCTTTGACCAGGTATTTGTTCAGGCCTCTCAGGTCTAGGATGGGGTGCATCCCCCCTGTTTTCTTTTCCACAAGGAAGTACCTGGAATAGAATCCCTGTCCTTCCTGCCCAGGTGGTACGGGCTCGACCGCATTGGCGCTGAGAAGGGCGGAGAGTTCCTGTGCAAGTACCTGCTTGTGATGGGAGCTGAAGGATTGGGCTCCCGGTGGGCAATTTGGTGGAGTGGAGGCCAAATTCAGGGTGTATCCGCACCGCACTATTTCAACCTCCCCCCGACCGGCAGGTCGTCCGGTACGGACACTTTGATGGCGGCTATGTTCCCATGGATCCAGTCAAAAGCCCGTCCCCGGCTTTTGCTGTGGAGGCGCAGGGGGCTGCTTGGGCGCACGCTGTTGACGGGAACAAGCGCGCTGGGACTGTCCCTGTGACTGAGGAGGCCTTCGGGCCGGCTGGGTGTACCTACGCTTGTTATAGGCGTAGGGTGCAGCCTGCCTGGCCCGAGAAAAACGTCCACCTGCTGAGGTGGATGCTGAAAGCGCCCGGTGGGAGAGCTTGTCGAGAGCCGTTTCCCGCTGGTGTAGTTGGTCCACCAACTGCTCGACCTTCTCGCCAAAAATGTTATCCCCCCGGCAAGGGACATCCGCCAGTCGTTGCTGGGTGCGGTTGTCCAGGTCAGAGGCACGCAGCCATGAGAGTCTGCGCATCACTATACCTTGGGCTGCAGCTCGAGATGCCAAATCACAGGTGTCATAGATACCCCTGGACAGGAACTTTCTGCACGCCTTCAGCTGCCTGACCACCTCCTGAAAGGGCCTGGACTGCTCCGGAGGGAGCTTGTCGACCAGGTCCGCCTGTTGCTTCACATTGATCCGCATGTGAATGCTCGTGTAGAGCTGGTATGACTGGATGCGGGTCACGAGCATGGAAGATTGGTAGGCCTTCCTCCCAAACGAGTCCAGAGTGCGAGACTCCCGCCCCGGGGGTGCCGAGGCGGTATCCCTCGAACTCCGTGCTCTCTTGAGAGCAGAGTCCATGACCGCCGAGTCATGAGGCAATTGGGGCCGCGTCAACTCTGGGTCAGAGTGGATCCTGTATT
This sequence comes from Microcaecilia unicolor, assembly GCF_901765095.1. NCBI lineage: Eukaryota > Metazoa > Chordata > Amphibia > Gymnophiona > Siphonopidae > Microcaecilia > Microcaecilia unicolor. The sequence continues at coordinate 143,106,119 of NC_044041.1, read as the reverse complement.
GGGACTCCGCTTTTTGGGGGATGGTGGGGTTAGATAAGGGCTTCAGCCAGTTCCGAAGCAGTGTCTCTTTGAGGACATTGTGCAATGGCACCGTGGAAGACTCTCTAGGTGGTGATGGATAGTCGAGGACCTCGAGCATCTACTACTACTACTACTATTTAGCATTTCTATAGCGCTACAAGGCATACGCAGCGCTGTATCTCAGCCCTCGGCTCATCCACAGAGACCACGGGGAAGGGAATGCAAATAGACATGTCCCTGACGAAGGAGGCAAAGGAGAGGCTCTCAGGGGGCGAGGGCTTCCTCTCTGGTGAAGGAGTGGGGTCGGAGGGAAGGCCCTCAGACTCCTCTGAGGAGAAATATCTGGGGTCCTCCTCCTCCCCCCACGAGGCCTCTTCCTCGGTGTCGGACATGAGCTCTTGCAGCTCAGACCTGAACCGGGCCCGTCTCGACTGCGAGGAACCATGTCCTCGATGATGGCGTCGAGTGGTGGACTCCCGCGCTGGCGGGGATGAAGCTCCCTCCATCGACGTCGACGGGGATTCCACCTGCGTGGCGGTCGACACCGGTGCCGCAAGCGGCATCGGTGTCGGAGGCCTCGGCATCGGGCTAGAGCACACCGGCGCCTCCATCAACGGCGCCGGGGGCGCAAGCACCCCCGGTGCCGGCAAAGCCTGGCGCATCAGCCCTTCCAGAATCCCTGGAAGGATGGCTCGGAGGCACTCGTCAAGGCCCGCTGTCGGGAAAGGCAGGGGGGCCAGTGTGGGTGTCGGTGCCGGAAGCTGCTCGGGTCCAGGAGACGGTACCGAAGCACCCATGGACTGACGCAGTGACACCTCTTCAACCGAGGGGGAACACTCCTCTCGGCACTGCCGCTTTCTCGGCGTCGAATCATCTCTCGAGGCGCCGGAGTTGGTAGTCCCGTGTGCTGTGGGCGACCGATGACGGTGCTTCTTGATTTTCTTTCGGTGCCCGTCATCGGCGCTCGGCGGTAGAGATGAAGAGGAGGTAGAACCCCCCCCCCCCCACGGCCTCGAGGGATCGGGTCTGATAGGGTTCGGTCCCGATGGCCTTGGGTAGAGGGAGTGGCCGGGGCCGATTGCCTGCGCGTTCGCTCACCCCCGCCGGCGGGCCAACGGTACCTGTACTCCTGGGGTCGGTGCCATCGTCGGTGCCGATTTCGTCGACATCGGTACTGGTACCGAAGATCCGGCCGTCGACACCGATGCCGTCGACGTTGAGGGGCTGGCGCAAGTTCCAAAAAGACAGTCCCGAAGAACTTGCCTTGCCACCTGTGTCCGCTTCCGCAAGCCGAGACACAAGGTACACGTCTTGGTATTATGCTCCGGCCCACGGCACTGGAGGCACCAAGCGTGGGTATCGGTTTGCGAGATCTGCCGGCCGCACCGACCACACTTCTTGAATCCGCTCGGGACCTTCGAGGACATCGACGGAAAAATCGCGTCGGCGAAGTCAAAGTCGTCGATGGTGGCGGTGAAAAGCACACCCGAAAAAGAAAACGACCGCGCGGCCACAAGGCCGCAACGAGGCGCCCCCGCGGCTAAAAGACGACAAGGGGACAAACTTTTTTTTTTTTTACAGAAGAAAGAAAAAGTACGCGAACGCGTTCGTAAAGAGAAAAAACTCGCGGCTAGGCCGCGATCCGGTTTCCGGGGCTGACAGAGAGAGAGACGGTAACACGTCTCTCTCCAGCGCGGAATAAAAAAAAACTGAGCGGGAACGGTCACGCACAGGCGGGAAGACGGCCACGCATGCGCGGTGGGCATGCCCTGCATGCGGGACCGCCCGCAAAGTTTTGTTCCGGTTGGTGGGGGCTGCCGTGGACGTCAACCCAGTCGTGAGAACAAGCAGCCTGCTTGTCCTTGGAGAAAAAGTAGTTATTTTAGCGGGGTTTAAAAAAAGGTTTGGATGGCTTCCTAAAGGAAAAGTCCATAGACCATTATTAAAATCCACTGCTTATTTTTAGAATAAGCAGCATAAAATATATTGTACTGTTTTGGGATCTTGCCAGCTACTTTGACATGGATTTGCCACTATTGGAAACAGGATACTGGGCTTGACAGACCTTCAGTCTGTCCTAGTATGGCAATACTTATGGTCTGACCCAGTATGGCTACTCTTATGTTCTTATTTTCTGCTGGAATCTGCAGGATTTTCAAAAGATGAAAAAGCAAGCATAACTGGGCACACAGAACACTGTTGGCATGGTGCATGGCTCCCATTTTGTTGTGTAACTCCATTTGGGACACCCCATAATGTTGAGGGTGACAAAATCTCTTTAAAATTTCTTCCTCATTTATATGCTATCCATAAATGTTTATCTGAAAAAAAACTGGCAAAGATCATAAAACATTCCAGTGTTTTTTTAAGGATGTTAGATAATTGTCTACTACCCCCACCATATTGCATCACAGACATGATACCATCATTTCTATCTGACAATGCATTCATTGGAGGATTGACAAAACAGATCTCAGTTGTTATAAAGGGCTCACTTATAAGCGGACTTCATAATGTTCTTTGGATATCCTCTTTGTATGAGTCTCTTTTTCAAAACCTAGATTGTTATTTATATTCATCCTTTGTAGAACAGTCTTTCGTACCTCAAAAACTGAGATAAAGGTAAACTATTCTTTAAGGCTTCTGGATGACAACTGTCATACTGGAGAAAAGTGTTCCTATCTGTATCTTTTCTAAAGCTATTAGTACATAAATTTTTCCCATTTCTTCTAATCAATTGTTCCCTTCTAATCAAAACATCTGAAAAAGATTTCTCCACATCTTTCATCTTTTGAAAACCCTGCAGATTCCAGAAGGTATTCTCTAAGGCACAACACTACATGTAATTCAGATTATGTAGTGTATTATTATATATACCCGTAATAAACTATATGTTGGTCAAACGTCCAGTAAGCTTAAAACAAGATTGACTGACTGAGCACCAGAATGCATTACATAGAAAGCTTAAGGAAGCACCTATGGTTGAACATTGTTTATTGAAGAACCACTGTTTTGAAGATCTGACATGTTTTGTTATGGATTGTGTACTAGAAAATAACAGGAGGTGGAGATTGAAGATTGCAGCTTTTGTGCTGCGAACAGTGATGAAGTTTTAGGTTAAAAACATTGCAACCAACTGGTTTAAATGTAGGAATTGAATGGATAAATTTTTGTAAGAACTGAGGTAGTCCCGATAAGTATGTAAGTTTTAGCCTGCATTACTTTGCATGTGCTGAGGATGTTTGATGAACATACATTTCGACCTGTCAAAAGAGAGAAAGAGCCTGATTTGTCAATATAAGATTTAAATAGAGGTAGATGGATGCCAAGCCGCCATTCTGAATTGTGCTCTGAGAATCATTAATGAACCCAAGCGCAGTAAATGCTGATGCTGAGTTGTTACAGCTTTTGAGCAACTAAATGTAGTGTTTTATAAATTTGTATTGCTGTTTTGTTTTCAGCGCAGCATAAAATTTCCCCGAGTCAGTAGTGAGATATTGCGAAACGCTGGCTGACATCGGGGACATTTGATCTGCTCATATGCTAAGTACTAATCAAACAAATATTGGTAGAAAAGAAGTTGAAATGGATTGATTTACATTTGATTAAAAAAAACTATAACAACTGAAAAAGTGAAAGAATTTATTTACATCAAGTTATAATTGGAAGGTGGAAGGTTTTTCAGCTAAGGATGGAAGTTAAACAGGTTGATCACAATAATATCCTTTGAAAAAACAGAGGCTTTTCCTTCCTACAAGAGAAAATCAGTAGGTCTTGAGAATCATTTAAATTACTGAACACATAACAGTGAAGTTTTATTTGGTATATATTGACATCACTTCACTCCTTCTTAGCTTAGTTAGTGATTATATAAGATTGCCCCATATTAAGTAGTGACATCAGGTCTTCAATGGAGGTTCAACTAGCCCTGGTTTTACTCCCAGTGAATCTATGGACTTCTAGTTCTAGTGTTCAAGAAGAGCAAAAACTACCTATCTCCTACGTGTTGTGGTAAAACCAGATCAGAATAAGCCTGCCCCGATAACCCACAATCAGTGGATTTCACCCCAGAACTAAAAACTCAAGGAATGAGCACATTTCAGGAATCTCATTGATTTTCTTCTGCCCTGTCATATGACATGGGACCATCCTGGGTTGCCTTCTCAACCAAAGTAACACAAACAAGATGGTTCAGTCCTTATTTGGCTACAGTATATATGATTTTACATTTATTGACATGATGTAAATGGGCGCATCTAAATTTTAGAACGTAAATGCTAACTCACATTGGTATTCTATAATGGAATTTGGGCACCCAGATGCCATTGTACAATTAGAGCTTAGTGCGCTACATCTTGGCATCTAACCTTTGGTGCCTTTTATAGAATTGTCCTCTATATGGATAGGTGTTCCTGAGGGTGCAGAATAAATGGGGTCTGCACTTATGCATCAGATTCTTACTAGTATGTTCTAACACAAATTTAGTTTCCACTCAAGTTGTCTTGAATATTTGCAGGCAAAAGTTAAGCACGCACACAGCTTATATGCACACAAATTTACTTAACTGAATTGAGGAATTCACAGAAGTGGCGTTAGGGAGGTCTAACTTAATAAAATATGCAAAATAAGAGGGAGATTTGTGCATACTAAAGAACAGGTTTAAATATGTATGTGTACATGTTCCAGGATGTAATTTTTATAAGGAGACTTTGTGCATGCTTTTCCTTTGAAAATTGGTGTTGCTGCACAAGTCAAGTGGCTTGTTATAAAACCACCCTTTAAGGGGGTAATTTTATTAAGCTCTTAATGCATGTAAAGCATGTTTTACACACAGAAAAGGGCTTTTATAAAACTGCACAAACACACATGTAAAGAGTACAAGCACAGAAAGTATGTACCTACTTTTACATGATTTGAGCATAGGCATTCAGGGTGTACTTTGGGCAGAGGAGGCAGAAATGAAATGCATGCACATACTTTATAAAACTAAACATACACAAATGTAGAGTACATGCACAATTTACACCTGGTATAAATGTGTGTGCCATCGTTCATGTGCTATTCGGGCTGGATCTGAGACACTATTTATATAGATTCCTATATTGCCTTTAACCAATAGGTGCTTTTTTGGACTTCTCATATACTGTAGGCACCCTGTTATAAAATCCTAATTGTCTAAGAAATTTAGAACTACAATATGCAGTGGGGTACTAAATGCAGGACTGAATCAGCTTGATCTGCTGAGCCAGGGTGAGGAGGGAACCCTAGACCCTTTTCTTACTCCTTGTAGCGATTATGGAAATTTCCCCTCTCTTTCTCATATGTCACTGAACCCTCCCTTTGCCACTCATAGAATCCTGCCCTGCCCCCTTCATTTACAACTGGATTCATTTTCCATCCTCCTCATGTGGTACTAGAAGCATTCCTCCCTCACTGGTGTGATCCTTCCATTTTTTCCTCCTTCTGTGCATGAATCCTCCCTTCCTTCACCTGTGCCACAGGATTATCCTATTGTCTCCTCTTTGTGCATTCTTGTCCTCTCCTTCCACCAACATGATCATCCTGCCCCCATCCCAAGCTGAAGGAGAGCTGGGCTACATTACCATGGTCCTTGGGCAGATATGTGAAGGCACAGGGCTCACTGCAAACACTGTCTGTGAGACGCTGCAGGTACACATTCACAGTCACTGGCTCTCCAATCTCTAGGTCCTGGTACGGGGGTGTCTTGAAGACAATGGCAATCTGCCGGTGCACATCTGCCTGAGAAAAATCTGCTCGAGCTTCCCAGCAATCTCGCCTGAAAACCACAGCAACATCCTCTAGCACAGTGAAAGAGTTGAAGAGGAGGATACAGAGACAGGAAGGGGAAGGAAAGAACAGGGTGAGGGAGAGGTGCAAAAGATATGAGAAAGAGTTGGGGAGACAAGGTTAATAAGACAGAACAGGAAAGATGGTAGGGAGAGAGAGCATGAGAGAGAACAATGGAAAAGGAGGGAGAAAAAGATTGCGTAAGAAGGCAAGAAAAAGAAGAGGAGAAAGAATTAATTTAAGGGAGCTGAAGGGTGGCTATACATCTGTCTCGGCACTGAAGTACATAAGTACATACAGTGGGGGAAATAAGTATTTGATCCCTTGCTGATTTTGTAAGTTTGCCCACTGACAAAGACATGAGCAGCCCATAATTGAAGGGTAGGTTATTGGTAACAGTGAGAGATAGCACATCACAAATTAAATCCGGAAAATCACATTGTGGAAAGTATATGAATTTATTTGCATTCTGCAGAGGGAAATAAGTATTTAATCCCTCTGGCAAACAAGACCTAATACTTGGTGGCAAAACCCTTGTTGGCAAGCACAGTGGTCAGACGTCTTCTGTAGTTGATGATGAGGTTTGCACACATGTCAGGAGGAATTTTGGTCCACTCCTCTTTGCAGATCATCTCTAAATCATTAAGAGTTCTGGGCTGTCGCTTGGCAACTCGCAGCTTCAGCTCCCTCCATAAGTTTTCAATGGATTAAGGTCTGGTGACTGGCTAGGCCACTCCATGACCCTAATGTGCTTCTTCCTGAGCCACTCCTTTGTTGCCTTGGCTGTATGTTTTGGGTCATTGTCGTGCTGGAAGACCCAGCCACGACCCATTTTTAAGGCCCTGGCGGAGAGAAGGAGGTTGTCACTCAGAATTGTACGGTACATGGCCCCATCCATTCTCCCATTGATGCGGTGAAGTAGTCCTGTGCCCTTAGCAGAGAAACACCCCCAAAACATAACATTTCCACCTCCATGCTTGACAGTGGGGACGGTGTTCTTTGGGTCATAGGCAGCATTTCTCTTCCTCCAAACACGGCGAGTTGAGTTCATGCCAAAGAGCTCAATTTTTGTCTCATCTGACCACAGCACCTTCTCCCAATCACTCTCGGCATCATCCAGGTGTTCACTGGCAAACTTCAGACGGGCCGTCACATGTGCCTTCCGGAGCAGGGGGACCTTGCGGGCACTGCAGGATTGCAATCCGTTATGTCGTAATGTGTTACCAATGGTTTTCGTGGTGACAGTGGTCCCAGCTGCCTTGAGATCATTGACAAGTTCCCCCCCTTGTAGTTGTAGGCTGATTTCTAACCTTCCTCATGATCAAGGATACCCCACGAGGTGAGATTTTGCGTGGAGCCCCAGATCTTTGTCGATTGACAGTCATTTTGTACTTCTTCCATTTCTTACTATGGCACCAACAGTTGTCTCCTTCTCGCCCAGCGTCTTACTGATGGTTTTGTAGCCCATTCCAGCCTTGTGCAGGTGTATGATCTTGTCCCTGACATCCTTAGACAGCTCCTTGCTCTTGGCCATTTTGTAGAGGTTAGAGTCTGACTGATTCACTGAGTCTGTGGACAGGTGTCTTTCATACAGGTGACCATTGCCGACAGCTGTCTGTCATGCAGGTAACGAGTTGATTTGGAGCATCTACCTGGTCTTTAGGGCCAGATCTCTTACTGGTTGGTGGGGGATCAAATACTTATTTCCCTCTGCAGAATGCAAATAAATTCATATACTTTCCACAATGTGATTTTCCGGATTTAATTTGTGATGTGCTATCTCTCACTGTTACCAATAACCTACCCTTCAATTATGGGCTGCTCATGTCTTTGTCAGTGGGCAAACTTACAAAATCAGCAAGGGATCAAATACTTATTTCCCCCACTGTAAGTAATGCCACACTGGGAAAAGACAAAGGGTCCATCGAGCCCAGCATCCTGTCCACGACAGCGGCCAATCCAGGCCAAGGGCACCTGGCAAGCTTCCCAAACGTACAAACATTCTACAGGGTATATAAAAACTGAAACTTGCTCCAAGGTGCTGAGGGGACATCTCTGTCCAGTGCTCAGGAAGAGAGCAGAAACATCAGCATCTTATGAGAGTCCATCCCAAAATCCATAATGGCCCCAGCCACAGTTCCGTCTGCTCACACTCCCCCATTCATGCCCAGTTTATCAGAAGCAAACACAGGCACCAGAGGTTGTTAGCGCCATACTAGTGCCTGCGTTTGCTACTGCCCCATGATCAGAGCCTCTGAGTGTCTGAAACAACGTGCTCGTGGGCTCTGAACGCAACTAACATGCAAAACAGGGCGCTTAGAGCAAGTAGCATGCAAATGCAGGCTAAATGTATTCCTCCCCAATGATCAGCGAGCAGTGCGCTGTCCGCAGCAAACCCTACGAAATGCTCGGAGCTTGCGTTAGGGCTTGCAGACCAATGGGGAGGAATGGTGAGCCCTGTCCAGCATGCATTTGCATGCTAGCAGGCCCCCTATTCCTCCCAATACAGCAGCCCCCACTGCAGAAGCATGAACCCTGACAACCCCCACTGAGCGACATGGGGGCTGGAGGTCCGGCAGACCTCCAGTCCCCCATCTTCCCCAACACAGGTTCAGGGGGGCTGGAGATCTGGTGGGTCTACAGCCCACCTAAATTACAGAGCATATTCAAAAGCATGGATTAATGAGACAAAGTCAACATGGATTTAGTGAAGGGAAATCTTGCCTCACCAATCTACTACATTTCTTTGAAGAGGTGAACAAACATGTGGATAAAGGTGAGCCGGTTGATATTGTGTATCTGGATTTTCAGAAGACGTTTGACAAAGTACCTCATGAAAGACTCCAGAGGAAATTGGAGAGTCATGGGATAGGAGGTAGTGCTCTATTGTGGATTAAAAACTGGTTAAAAGATAGAAAACAGAGAGTAGGGTTAAATGGTCAGTATTCTCAATGGAAAAGGGTAGTTAGTGGGGTTCCCCAGGGGTCTGTGCTGGGACCGCTGCTTTTTAACATATTTATAAATGACCTAGAGATGGAAGTAACTAGTGAGGTAATTAAATTTGCTAATGACACAAAGTTATTCAAAGTCGTTAAATCGTGGGAGGATTGTGAAAAATTACAAGAGGACCTTAAGAGACTGGGAGACTGGGCGTCTAAATGGCAGATGACGTTTAATGTGAGCAAGTGCAAAGTGATGCATGTGGGGAAAGAGGAACCCAAATTATAGCTACGTCATGCAAGGTTCCATGTTAGGAGTCACGGACCAAGAAAGGGATCTAGATGTCGTCGTTGATGATACATTGAAACCTTCTGCTCAGTGTGCTGCTGCGGCTAAGAAAGCAAATAGAATGTTAGGTATTATTAGGAAAGGAATGGAAAACAAAATATTGTGTTCAATTCTGGTCGCCGCATCTCAAAAAAGATATACTGGAATTAGAAAAGGTGCAGAGAAGGGCGACAAAAATGGTTAAAGGGATGGGACGACTTCCCTATGAGGAAAGGCTAAAGCGGCTAGGGCTCTTCAGCTTGGAGAAAAGGCGGCTGAGGGGAGATACGATAGAGGCCTATAAAATAATGAGTGGAGTTGAATGGGTAGAAGTGAAGTGTCTGTTTACGCTTTCTAAAAATACTAGGACTAGGGGGCATGCAATGAAGCTACAATGTAGTAAATTTAAAACAAATCAGAAAAAATGTTTCTTCACTCAACATGTAATTAAGCTCTGGAATTCGTTGCCAGAGAATGTGGTAAAGGCGGTTAGCTTAGCAGAGTTAAATAAAAAGATTTGGACGGCTTCCTAAAGGAAAAGTCCATAGACCATTATTAAATGGACTTGGGGAAAATCCACTATTTCTGGGATAAGCAGTATAAAGTGTTTTGTACTGTTTTGGGATCTTGCCAGGTATTTATGACCTGGATTGGTCACTGTTGGAAACAGGATGCTGGGCTTGATGGACCTTTGGTCTTTCCCAGTATGGCAATACTTATGTACTTATGTATGTACTTATGAATGGTCATATTTCTTTAAAGTTCTTCACTGGTTTGGTTTTAATGACCCTTTTCTGAATATGATTAAGCATCTTTATGCTTCTCCCCAAGCATTCATTTATGCTAATGGCATTTCTTGTTCAAAATGTTTCCTTAAAAGATGAACTAAGCAAGGTTGCCCTCTCTCTCCATTAGAGCCTCTTGCAATCTCTATACATGCCATGAAAGTATATGTGATGAATCATTTAAGTTGTCCATTTATGCAGACGACATCTTAAGGTATGTAACTACTAATTCTATTCCCCACACCCTTAATAGCATCAGTGGCGTACCAAGGGGGGGCGGGGGGGGGGGCGGTTCGCCCCGGGTGCACGCCGCTGGGGGGGTGGGGGGTGCCGCGCGCCTGTCGGCTCTTCGTATTCATGCTCCCTTTGCCCCGGAACAGGTTACTTCCTGTTCCGGGGCAGAGGGAGCATAAAACGAAGAGCCGGCAGGCGTGCACCCGGGCGGGGGTTCTTTCGCCAGGGGGGAGCATCACGCTGTTCCGGGGGGGTGCTGCATCTGGGGGGCGGGACGCATCGACGATCCGCCCCGGGTGTCAGCCCCCCTAGGAACGCCACTGAATAGCATTAAAGCAATTCTCGCAAATTTCAGGGTACAAGTCAAATCCGCTGTAATGCTACTTTCTAAATTTGTACTGAAATCTAATGTTGCTCAGTATCCATTTATTTGGGAATCTAATAATCTAAAATAATTAGGTATAAATTACAGTACCTCTCCAGAGGATACTCTAAAAATGAATGAATCTAATATCTTACAAATTATTAATGATCTTTTAAATTCAAGGACTAAGCTTTATTTGCCTTGGTGGGGTAAAATTGAAGCTCTAAAAATGGTATTAGCACTGAAACTTAATTACATCTTTAGTATGGTTCCTTTATTATTTAAAGATTCTTTTTATAAAAAACTTAGAGGGGCATTTTCGAACGGGGACGCCCATCTCTAAGGACGTCCCGGCGAAGGGACGGGGAAACTCATATTATCGAAACAAGATGGGCGTCCATCTTTCGTTTCAATAATATGGTCGGGGACGCCCAAATCTCAACATTTAGGTCGACCTTAGAGATGGTCGTCCCTGGTTTCCGGCGATAATGGAAACTGAGGACACCTATCTCAAAAACGCCCAAATCCAAGTCATTTGGTCGTGGGAGGAGCCAGCATTCGTAGTGCACTGGTCCCCCTGACATGACAGGACACCAACCGGGCACTCTAGGAGGCACTGCAGTGGACTAACTGATGCACTAACTGAACGGAAAAAGCCCTTCCTTTACCAATCCCTTAGCGATTCGGAAAGTAAAGTATTTTATTCAGAATGTATTAATTGGAATGTCAGCTTTTGGAAATTTGCATCTGTGATATTTTGCATATAAGTTTCAATTTTTCTAGTATTGCTGCATGCCGAGTCTAACTTCTTGCGGTAACTTTCCAGTTCAGTATTTTGCCTTTATATTTTTTTTATTTCTAGTTCCTTGTGTCATATCTGTTGTCATGTGTTTTTCATGTGTGATCAAGGTGCAGTATTCTGCTAGTGTATAGTATTTGCAGCCCTTTTTGTTTTGTTTTTTTACATTAGGTAGTGTACTGGTGTTTTAGAGCCCAGTGTAATTACAGCGCTGCCTTTTCACGCATAAGGACACTCGTCGTGTCCTTGGAATCAGTAGCGTAGCTAGGTGGGGCGAAGGGGGAGCAACCGCTCCCCCAAACGGATTCTTTAAAAAAAATGGCGCCTATGTAGTTTTGAACCGGCGTCCGGCACTTCTTTTTTTTTTTTAATTGCACTTTCTCTCCCCTCCCTTCCCACCGCACCGCACCATTCCACAGAAACTTTCTCTCCTGGACTCTCTGTTCTCCCTCTTCAGTGCCCCCTCCCCAAGCCTACGTTGTTTAACAACTCCTGCCTGCAGCAAACTGCTTGAGCCCGGCGTTGGTTGGACGATCCTTCCCTCTGCTTGCATCATCACGAGTCCCACCCTCGCGCAGACAGAAAGTATCTGAGCTAGAGCGAGACGCGGTAGAGATAAGGATTTGACACCGACGCGCTGCAGGGGCTGTGTTAAACGAAGCAGGTTTGACGGTCCAGGGGGGGGGGGAAGACAGAAAGCTGTGCTGGACTCGGGGGGGGGGGGGGCAGAGGAGGGAAACAAAGCGGTGCCAGACAGGGGGAGGGCAACAAAGCGGTGCTGCACTCAAGGGAGAGAAGGGAGAGCAACAAAGCGGTGCTGCATTCAAGGGAGAGAGGGGAGAGCAACTAAGTGGTGCTGGACTCAGGGGAAAGAGAGAGGGAGCAACAAAGCGGTGCTGAACTCGGGAGGGGGGTACAAAGAGAGAGTGTGGGGAACAGCGGTGCTGGACTCGAGGAGGGGGAGAAAGGGGAAACGGAAGTGGTGCTGGGCTTGGGGAGGGGGGCTGAAGGCAACAGGTAAGGAGGTTAGATAAAGCAGGAGTCAGGGGAGGCTAGCTAGACCTTTGACCCAAAACAATAGTAAACGCTATTGAAAACAATAGCCAAAAGATCATTAGAAATAAGGGACTGCCTATGCTTGGTCCACCTGTAAAAAGGCTAAAGCTGTTCTAATTGGATAGGCAGTGCCTTAAAAAGTGGAGGATAAAATTTTTATTATTTTTGTATAGCTTTTCAATTTATTTGAAATCTTCCCATATGTAGATATAAATATAATGAAATAACAGTTGAATATCACTAAAACAGCTTAAAAATTATTGTTGCTGGTAAAAACAGCACTAATAAATGCTGTATTTCATGCTCATTTTTCTACACTGTTCTAAATAATACAGATGGCCAAATTTAAGTGCGGGTATCCTGTTTTTTTGATGGGTTCATGTTAACTGTTGTAATCTGCCTTGGGAAGCCTGGAGGCATATTTTCAAAGCACTTTGGGAGGCTAAGTTCCATAGGTTTCTATGGAACTTTGGGAGGCTAAGTGCTTTGAAAATGAGCCTCCTGGTGTTATAAAGATGGAAAGCAGGAAGAGAGGAGGAAGGTGGTGGATCACTGGAGGAGAGAAAGTGAGTAAGAGAAGGGGAGACATGCTGGACCCACAGATTCAGCTACACAAACCCTGATGGCTTGCTCCTTCCCAGATTGTATATGCAGTAAACCACACTTATCAGGCTTTCACTTCTGGTGTGTAGTTTGCTGCCTATACCAACTGGAAGGCTCACGGCATTAGGGATTTGTGTAGCCATTCCTCCTGGCACAATAAGGGGGAGATAGGGGAAAGGGAAATGCTGGACCATAGTGGTGGAGGAGAGAGAAGGGTTGGGGAAGATATTGGCATGGTGGAACAATATGGGGAGAGACAATAGCAGTTCTCAAGGAGAGATGAGTGAGAGGAGGATGGTAAGTACAGAGGGTAGGAATTGTATAATGGGGAATGGGTGAAAGAGAAGGGAATATGAGGCCAGGAGAAGTAGAGGTGAGAGGAGAAGATGGAAAGTTGATAGGTACTGGTAAGTGAAATATAGGTGGAGGACTGAACAGTGAGAAGATGAAATCTGAGGGGGCGAGAGAAAACAGAGAAAAAAGAAATGTCAGAGACAGATATAGTAAGGGAATAGAAGAGATGAGGAAAGTGGAGAAAAGACAAATGGACCACACCCACTGGAAAGAAAGCAGAAGACAGACAGGAAAATAAAAGAAGAAACTGGGACCAACATGCTTGAAAAAATAAAATACCCAGACAACAAAGGTAGAAAAAAGTGTTTTATTCTGAATTTATTTGTTGGAGTATGTTAGGTTTGGGAAACGTGCAACACGGATGTCTTTGTATTTTTTTTTTTCAGAACAAGAGGAAATACATTTGTGTTTTCATTTCTTCTGTGTTGTGGAACATGCCTAGTTTGAATTCCTGTGGTTCCCAATTCAATTTTTATCTTTATATTTCTAATTTGTGGTCCCATTTTCTGTATTCCGTCTGTGACCAAGGTGTGGTATTCTGCTGTGTCCCACCTACACTGACACAGGAAGTTGTGTCAGAGGAGGTGAGACACAGCAGAAGAAGCGCTTGCGGGGCCAGCCAGATGCAGTTTGCTTTACTTGCTGATGCTGCTGGTAGCCATAGAAACACTGGAGGACTAGCAAGAAGGAGGAAGAAGAAAGAATGATAAATACCAGACCTGGGGGAAAGGAAGAGTAAAAGATGCCAGACTGAGTATGGAAAGGGAGGATGAGAAACACCAGAATGCAGGTAAGGGAGGGACAGAGGCACAGAGGGGAGATGCTTTATAGGAAAGATAGGGACACAGAGGGAATGATGTTGGACTTGGAGTGAGAAAAAATGTCAACTGGAGAGGAGATCTAGAAACAGCAGAAGTTGAATGGCACTTGGGGGGGGGGGGGGGGGGAATACAAAGTAGTAGATGGATGGCACTTGAGGAGGGGGAGAAGGGGAACAGAGCTCAAGATGGGGTGGGGGGGGGGGGAAAGAACAGAGAGGATGAAGGAAACTAGGGGGAGGGAAGAAAGGGAACAGAGCAGAAGATGACTGGGACTTGGCAATCAAATGAGGGTTGAGGAACAGAGCAGGGGATTAAAGACCAAAAAGATGGAATGGGAATTTTGAGGGGATAGTGAGAACCTGGCAATTGGTAGTTATGAATAGGTATATGTTAATGGGTTGGGAGAACGGGTGAGAGTGTGAAATGAGAGATAAAAGAAGAGGGGCAAGAAAAGGGGATGATATTTGGGGAAAGGTTGAGAAATAAAAATGCTCAGGACTAATGGGCTCCACATCCTGTAGAGTCACCACACTAACAAAAGTCCATCTGATTTAAGCAAAGTTTCTACCGGTGAAAGGAGTATTCCTGAGGTGATTGGTCACAATTTGAATAATTTTACTTGCAGTTAAGACAGGCTGTCTGCTCTGGCCGGTCACGGGACCTCTGCTACCTTCCGCCTCCTGATGTAATTCCAGTTTCCTTGTAGATGAGATGCAGCACAGGTAGCCTGTATTAATCATTTCCAGCCACAGTCACTGCACCTGAGCAACAATACCGGTACTGCCGCCTATCGGACACTGACCAGTGCCTAATTTACAAAAGTCTGCTCCCCCTGACAGCAAAACCTGGCTACGCCTCTGCTTGGAATTAGTTCTATTATGGTTTGGTAAGGTTATGAGTGGGTTTTTGCACAAGTTTGTATATAGTGTTTTGCACTGGAGAGATTGTGTGTTGGCCTTACTGAGAAGGCACCAAAACATCAGAAAGGGTATAGAGCCTAAATCATGACGCACTACCTCTTGAAGGATCTACATATAGAGCTTATGCATTTCTAAGGTCTACACTGGCATGGTATAGGAAAGGGGGTGGGGAAATACTAATAGAGAGGAAAAGGGAGTGCTGGGTAAGGAGGAAAGAAGGAAGGAAGGAAGGGAGAAAGAGCTGGATTTTTTGGGAATAACCATAATATATATGTATGAGATATCTCATACATATTTCATTATGGTTATTCCCAAAAAAGTCAGTTCTTTCTCCCTTTCTTCATTCCTCCATATTAGTATATATATATATATATATATATATATATATATATATGCAAATGAATATGCTAATATGCCCTGCCCCATCCTTTGCCCCCCCCCCCCCCCACCCAAATGAAACAGCCCATGCGCACAGTGCTCCCATGCTTCAGCACTGACAGGCTTCGATAGCTCAGAACCTACCTTATGTATATCACGCCAAGTTACATCTTTCAGTTTTTTTCATTGAAACACATTCATTCCTGCGTTTTAAATGATATGTAGGTGCATTTTTTCTGTGATTATTCATTTACTGATTGTCCATTCCTTAGTTCCATATGTAAGGTGTCTCATTTGTTTACATATCAGCATGTGTAGCACCATAACCATTATGCTCATTGGTTTTAATACCCTTATTATATTTTTCATTTTTTAGTTTTTTTTTTTAATTTTATTTTTCTACTACTTCAATAGATGTTTTCATTAGACAAAAATATTAAGCTCTTATTCATTCACTAAATCAATCTCAAACAGAGCATTCAGATGATGTATCGTTGTAAGAAATTATTTATATTCATTTTTATATATATACATATTTTTAAATTATATATTCTTTAACTATTTTACCGCTATTTCAAAAGATTGTCCATTTGTCATATAAATATCTTACATATATGTGTATGTGATATATATACTTTAAAGTATTACTTTGTTTGTTTATATATCAGCATGCATACCACCATTTTTATTGTGCCCATTTTACGTATCATTGTATACTCCTATTATTTCTCTATCGCATACAGTATGTATATTCTTTTCACTTTGTTTATATAATTGAATATCTCACTTGTTTTTATTTGTTGTCTCACCCTTATACATTGCAAAGTTTTTATCTGTTTTTGTTTTTTTTATTGTAGACTCCTGATGCAGGCCTAGCTGCCGAAACACAACATTGTGTCGAGTCTTTTTATCGAATAAACATTTGATTTCAAGTATACACCTCTCCAGTCTCTGGCATCCGTGCTCAACCTCCCACTTTTTTTCCTACCACTGCAGAAAATAAGGCATGACCCCCATTAATCCTCCAGTGGTCAATGACCCTCTCCCAACCACAAAGATGTGACAGTGACAGTACATACCAGGCAGCTTCAGATATGATGGCTACTCCTATTAGAGCAGAAAGCTGGTCCCAGGAGTAAGCTAGTGGTCAGTGCAGTGGACTACAGAGAAGAGGACCCAGGGCCATATCCCATTCTAACTGGTACCATAGGCACCGACTCCGTGGGTGCTGTGGGTGCTCAAGCACCCCCAATAATTTGGCAGCGGCACGTGACGACATGACGTGGGGATAAAGTCCCTCCCGTTCGGTCCCAGTCCCGCTCCCTGCATCCTCCCAACTCCTTGTCCTGCTGTCCGTCCTCTTCGCTTCCTACCTCCGGCCCCTTCAATGTTCCAGACTCTCTGTGTAAGCACACACACTGCCTTCGCCATCAGAAGCTTTCCGTGCTCTGGCTCTGTTACAGTTTCTGGTCCCGCGTAGGCGGGATGATCATCATGCTGCAACAGAGGCAGAGCACAGAGGAGCTTCCGGAGCCGCCGAAGCCCGAACTTAGGCAGTGGTGGGCCGTTGGCGCTGTGCATGAGTGCTTGTCCTCCTGTCTCTCCCGGGCCGGCTCCTGCTCCTGCATGCATCCAGAATCCAGATGAGCCTCATTCTGCCGAGAAGATCCCGAGAGCTCTATTACTCACTATGAGGTACTTTTCTTTATAGTCAGATGAAATGCCTTTTTTTTCTGGTTAACAATACGATTTAACAGCTATTAAATTAAAGATGCCCCCTCGCATACCGGTATCATTGGGACTGAAACTTTGCCTCACTCTCTAAAACAAAACAGAAAACAAAACAGTGCATTTTTATTTATATGCATTTTTCTTCCTTACTGATTAAAAACCTTTGCAAAAGGCTTTATTCTATTGGATTTCATTTTTGTCATAAAGTTTAGTTGGAATTTTTGAAGCGAACAACCATCGTGTGGCTCTTTCCCTGTCTTTTGTAAGATGTTCAGTTACAGTTAGACTTTATTTTCCTCTCCCCCACTTCCACTTTCCTTTTCTTTTGTTAAGGGTCTAGTTCTGTTTATTCCTCTTTGTTCTTCTGCATGGCCACATACAGCTATTGACACCCTGCTCAATAGAATTAGTGTGATTATTAGAGAGCTTGGCTTGTTGTTGGTAAGATGTAAGCAATGATCTGGAAAACGATCATTGAAGTTTGTCGCTCAGATCTGAATGAATATTGGAATCTCCAACAGGCTGCATGCAGCACTTTAATTGGGAAAAAATAGAGGAGAGTTGCTGAACATGGATGCAGGGGAGGGCAGGGGAGAGAGAAGAGTTGCTGGAAATGGATGCAGGGGAGAGAGGAGAGTTGCTGGAAATGGATGCAGGGAAGGGCAGGAGAAATGCTGGACATGGATGGAGGAGAGGAAAGACAGGAAGGAGATGCACATGGACGGAGGGGAGGGGAGAGGAGAAATGCTGGACATGGAGTGGAGGAAAGACAGGAAGTAGATACACATGGAGGGGAGAGGAGAAATGCTGGGCATGGATGGCAGGGAGAGAGGAGAAATGCTGGACATGGATGGAGGGGAGAGAAGAGAGAAAGTGAGATGAACATGGATGGAAGCGTGGAGAGAGAGGAAAAATGGTGGATATGGATGGAGGAGAGAGGAAGGAGTTGTATATGGATGGAGGGGAGTGAAGCAAGAGGAAGGAGATGCATACTGACAGAGATGAGGGAAAGGGAAAAAAGGAGAAAAACCACATGGATGGAGAAAATTGACGCTGGATGGAAAGGAGAGAGAGAGGGGGCAGATGCTGGAAGGAAAGGGGGAGAGAGGGGGTAGACGCTGGATGGAAAGGGGGGAAGTTAAGGATCGCGGAAAGAAGAAACAGGAGACTGGAACCAACACAATTAGAAACAGTAAACGGCCAGACCACAAAGGTAGGAAAAAATGAATTTTATTTTTAGTTTAGGATAAAGTAGTGTGGTAGCTGTGTTAATAAATACAGAAAATGGAAGTAAGGTGATATCTTTATAGGACTAATTTGAATACAATTTTGACTAATGTTTGGAGACCAAACCCTCCTTTCTCGTGTCAGAACAGAATACCATAACAGCAGTATACTGTCCTGACCTGAGGAAAGACGTTTTGGCCTTTGAAAGCTAATTGAAAAATGTATTTAGTCCACTAAATGATATTATCATATTTTACATTTTTTGTTTTATTTGTATTTGTTAACCTATAGTATAGTGATTGAAATATGTCAGTTTTTGAAATTTGCATCTCTTTATATTTGCACAGTACAGGGGGACTGAGGGGTGGGACTGTTCAGGGAAGAAGTCCTGGTGCAGGTTGCAGGCAGCCTATAAGTGGTGCTGCCACTGCCCAGGTGAAGACTGCAGTAGACAGAATTTTAAGGTATGGGGGGGGGGGGGGGACGCACTGCCTGTAAAAAATAAAAATAAAAAATTCAGCACCCCCAATCATTTTGAAAAGTTGGCTCCTATGACTGGTACACTTGTGGTGGAAAAACATAGTAAATGTATGAGCCTTGCTGTACCTACATTAAGTGACACCTTCAGGCTTGAAAGCTATTGTAGTGGTGCACAGTGAGGAATAGTTGATTTTTTTTCTGTTCCAGCAAGGCTTACAATACACTATATAGAGGGTTACAGTGAAAGTTGTACCTGGGACTTTTTAAGTGAAGTGAACTGCAGTGCCCTTATACGGTAGGCTGCCCCACTGCTCTGCTGGGATGTCTGTTTGGCCGGTCTGCTAAAAATGCTGGCCCCAGACATTCCAATGACTTGTTTTTTGTGTTTTCCTCTAGGATGTTATTTTTTTTTTTATAATAGTACCTAAACAAAGACGTACTGATCATAAAAATGTCTAGAAAATGGCAATTTAAAAAAAACAAACAAACCCAAAAACGAGGAATCCACCACTGGAGATAAAGTCCAACAGTCTTTTATTGATGAAAATAAAGAAGGGACCTGACACGGGCCGTGTTTCAGTGCATACAAGCGCCTACATCAAGGGTCAAACAGTAAGCTCTATTGGTGAAAAATTAAATGAAAAATAATAAACAAAATAATAATAAACAAAAAAAGTGAATAAACATATGCGTGTGTAAAAATAAAAAATATGATTAAAACCATGTATATAATTATTAACATGTAAATTAAAAAAAATACTTTGAAAAACATAATTATCAACATATAAATTCAAATGCATAGCTCAGTCGACATCATAAAGACACTGAATTTGTGTATTGTCAGGACTAAGCAATTAATGTGACGTCCTTATAGGATACCATCGAGAAAACAATGCATGAAAGGTAAAGGAAGTTCAGAATTGACTACAACAAAGAACGGTCCCGCCACTACGCTTACCTAGATGGAGGCGCAGGACCACAGCTCTGCGCATACACGAAGCTGTAGAACGTCAAACAAAATCTGAGCACTGAAAGCTGTAAAGATACAAAATGTTTAAAGACCAGACTTATGCTTCCGGTTGGGCTATGGAGGAGTGAGGAGGAAGTGTATCGCTGCTCCAGAGCGCCCGATATAATCAGCACACAGAATCAGCTTTTTTCCCCCTGAACAGAAAACTTAAATTAATCTCAGATGGTATTGAGTACGATAAGACCTTTGTGGAGTTAAAAACTAGCACGGATGGCCGCCAAATCCACGTGGAAAGAGAGTCGGGAGAAGGGGCGGTTAACAGACTCCAAGATAGCGGACAAGAGCATGCCGCCGTCCCCGACATCGAGCTTTCTATGGTCTGCAGAGATAATATTGGAGGTTAAAGCGGTGGTGGAAGCAAAATTTCAACGGATCCTGGACAAATTGGATAGGATGTAGGAGAGGTACGTGGCAATGGCGGCGGAGCTCCAGACGGTGCAGCAGCATGTGGGGAACATAGAGGACGAAGTGCAAAAGGTGACAGAGGGGCAGCCACAGCTTTTAAAGTGCCTTTTGGATTTAGAAGAGAACATAGAAGATTTAGAAAATCGCTCCTGCAGAAATAACTTAAGGCTGGTGGGCTTCCCGGAATCCCTTCCAGAAAAGGACTTTAAAATTTTTTTTGGAAGTCTGGTTTCCCAAAGCAGTGGCACTCCCAGAGCTAGTGGGTGCTTTTCGGGTGGAAAGAGCACACCGGCTGGGGCAGTGTAAGGAAGGAAGGGATCGCCCCAGAGTGATAATCCTTAAGGTGCTTAACTATGCCCATAAAATGCAGATACTACAAGCACTGGGGGGGGGGAGGAGGCACGCAGCTGCAGTACCAAAATGCCCGCATTTTATGCTTCCAGGACTATTCTGCCAAGGTATCTGCAGCCCAGAAAGCCTTTGAACCAGTATGCTCAAAATTATTTGACTTAAAGCTTCTCTTCAGTTTACTCTATCCAGTGAGGCTGAAAGTAGTAAATCATGGTCAGGTGCACTTTTTTGATTGAGTAGAAGAGGCAAGAGCATTCCTAGCCAAGATGGTGGGCACACGGCCAGAACAGGCATGAAGGCTGGATGTAATAAGTGCTTGCACATATGCGAGGAGGCCTCAAAGGATTCAATTACAGGACAGCAGAAGGAATCAACAGTCTGCAGTTTCATTGCAAGACACTATGCTGGGCGAGGTGCGGGCGAACTGGTGTTGGTGCTGGACACCCTGGCAGATAAATCACAGCCCTATAGTGGGACTCATCATATAACAGTTCCATCTACTTTGCCCAGCTCTGATGTACTGGGATGGAGAGCTTTAGATGCTGCACATGCGAATTAAGGCGGTAAATCTCGCGCAAGACATTTCCTCTGGAATTTGGGCCACTTGTTTTGGGGGCAGCAGTTCAGAAAACGGAGCCCTGTTGGATTGCATGATGGCAGCAGACTTCAGTGATACCCCTGGTAAGCCTTTCCTCAGCTGAGAGGTGCCCAGCTCTACCACCGGCTGCCTTTCAGGTGCTGTGGAGGACTTGCAGCTCATCTGCATATCCTTACAGCCTTCTCCGGGGTGACACCCAGGTCCACTCCGATCCACCCAGGGCCTCCGCTCTGGGTGCCGCGCTCGAGCATTTTTCTCTTTGCATCTAATCTTCTTCCCAGTTGCTAAAGTACCTCAGTCATTTATGGGCCCTATTCACATTCTCTTCCTAGCCCTGTCCCTTCCTAATCTTTTCCCTCACCCCTTCTCTGCCCTTCTCTTGCGCCCTATGGAATGCCCGCTCTATCTGTAACAAACTCCCCTATATCCAGGACCTCTTTATCTCGCGTCACCTCCATCTGCTCGCCATAACAGAAAACTGGCACTGCCCTGATGACTCTGCTTCAGTCGCAGCCCTCTGCCATGGTGGTTATCTTTTTTCACATACTCCTCACCCTACTGGTCGCGGGGGCGGTGTTGGACTACTTCTCTCTCCCTCCTCCAGATTTCAACCCCTTCTTCCACCTCAATCTCACTGTTTTCCCTCCTTTGAAGTCCACTCTATCCGCCTTTTCTCTCCTCTGCCTCTTCGAATAGCGGTCATTTATCGTCCCCCTGATAAGTCCCTTTCATCCTTTCTCAGTGACTTTGATGCCTGGCTTGCCTTCTTCCATGATCCTTCCTCCCCCTCTCTCATCCTTGGTGACTTTAATATTCCTGCTAATGATCCTTCCAACTCTTATATTTCCAAGTTACTCGCTTTAACATCCTCCTTTAATCTCCAACTATGCTCCACCTCCCCCACTCATCAAAATGGTCACTGTCTTGATCTCATCTTCTCCTCCAACTGTTCATCCTCTAGTTTCCTTGCCTCTGATCTTCCCCTCTCTGATCACCATCTTATAACTGTCACACTTAAATCTCCTCCCTCCCAGTCCCGTCCTATTATATCTAATTTATCTAGGAATCTTCACGATATTGACCCTTCATCTCTATCCTCCCATGTTTCAAACCTCCTCTCTACTGTGGCACCATCCACGTCTGTCAACGAGGCTGTTTCTTGTTATAACAATACTCTATCCTCTGCCTTAGACACTCTTGCACCTTTGATGACCCGCCCTATAAGGCGCACAAAACCCCAACCTTGGCTGACTTCTAATAACCGCTACCTACATTCCTGTACCCGCTCCGCCGAACGCCTCTGGCGGAAATCTCGGGCCCTTGCTGATTTCCTACACTAAGTTCATGCTGACCTCCTTCCAATCTGCTCTTTTACGCGCCAAACAGGATTATTATATCCAACTTACCAACTCTCTTGGCTCTAACCCTCGACTTCTCTTCACCACATTAAACTCTCTCCTCAAGGTGCCCCCTCCCCCAACTCCCCCTTCATTATCTCCTCAGACCCTTGCTGAATTCTTTCACGACAAGGTTCAAAAGATAAACCTTGAATTCTCCACCTCGCCACCTCTCCCTCCACTAGTCCGTTCACCTCTCTCTCCTTCCCCTCATTCTTTTTCCTCCTTTCCTGAAGTTACTATAGAGGAAACTACACTTCTCCTTTCTTCCTCAAAATGTACCACCTGTTCCTCTGATCCCATTCCCACCCACCTTCTTAATGCCATCTCACCTGCTCTTATTCCTTTTATCTGTCACATTCTCAACCTCTCACTTTCCACTGCAACTGCCCCTACTGCCTTTAAACATGCTGTGGTCACACCTCTCCTTAAGAAGCCTTCACTCGACCCTACTTGTCCCTCTAATTACCGACCCATCTCCCTCCTCCCTTTTCTCTCCAAATTACTTGAGCGTGCTGTTCACCGCCGCTGCCTTGATTTTCTCTCCTCACATGCTATTCTTGACCCACTACAATCTGGTTTTCGCCCTCTCCACTCAACCGAAACTGCTCTTACTAAAGTCTCCAATGACCTATTACTGGCTAAATCCAGAGGTCTCTATTCCATCCTCATTCTTCTTGATCTTTCCGCTGCTATTGACACTGTCGATCACAGCATACTCCTTGATATCCTGTCCTCACTTGGATTCCAGGGCTCTGTCCTTTCCTGGTTCTCTTCCTACCTCTCCCTCTGCACCTTTAGTGTTCACTCTGGTGGATCCTCTTCTACTTCTATCCCTCTGCCTGTCGGCGTACCTCAGGGTTCTGTTCTTGGTCCCCTCCTCTTTTCTATCTACACTTCTTCCCTTGGTTCATTAATCTCATCCCATGGCTTTTCCAACCATCTCTATGCTGATGACTCCCAAATCTACCTTTCTACCCCTGATATCTCACCTTGCATCCAAACCAAAGTTTCAGCGTGCTTGTCTGACATTGCTATCTGGATGTCTCAATGCCACCTGAAATTAAACATGACCAAAACCGAACTTCTCATTTTCCCCCCCAAACCCACCTCCCCACTCCCCCCGTTTTCTATTTCTGTTGATGGCTCTCTCATTCTCCCTGTCTCCTCGGCTCGAAACCTTGGGGTCATCTTTGACTCTTCTCTCTCCTTCTCTGCTCACATCCAGCAGACCGCCAAGACCTGTCGTTTCTTTCTTTACAACATCCGTAAAATCCGCCCCTTTCTTTCCGAGCACTCTACCAAAACCCTCATCCACACCCTTGTCACCTCTCGTTTAGACTACTGCAATCTGCTTCTTGCTGGCCTCCCACTTAGTCACCTCTCCCCTCTCCAATCGGTTCAAAACTCTGCTGCCCGTCTCGTCTTCCGCCAGGGTCGCTTTACTCATACTACCCCTCTCCTCAAGTCGCTTCACTGGCTCCCTATCCGTTTTCGCATCCTGTTCAAACTTCTTCTACTAACCTATAAATGTACTCACTCTGCTGCTCCCCAGTATTTCTCCACACTCGTCCTTCCCTACACCCCTTCCCGTGCTCTCCGCTCCATGGATAAATCCTTCTTATCTGTTCCCTTCTCCACTACTGCCAACTCCAGACTTTGCGCCTTCTGTCTCGCTGCACCCTACGCCTGGAATAAACTTCCTGAGCCCCTATGTCTTGCCCCTTCCTTGGCCACCTTTAAATCTAGACTGAAAACCCACCTCTTTAACATTGCTTTTGACTCGTAACCACCTGCCTCCACCTACCCTCCTCCTTCCTGTACAGAATAATTGATTTGATTTGCTTACTTTATTTCTTGTCTATTAGATTGTAAGCTCTTTGAGCAGGGACTGTCTTTCTTCTATGTTTCTGCAGCGCTGCGTATGCCTTGTAGCACTATAGAAATGCTAAATAGTAGTAGTAGTAGTAGTACTTTGATTGAACACTTAATATGTGTGTAACGTATACTGTGGAAGCCATGTGGCCCAACAATCTCAACATCTGCTGAGCTGTGACCTGCTGCAATACCCAAACCTTGGACGCAAGGGAAAGAAGGTTGTTTGCATGCGCCTCTGGGAGAAAGGCTCGGACATTCTTCGTATTGAGCAAGCCTCCTATAAACTCCAATTGTTGAACTGGAAGGAGATAGGACTTGGGGTAGTTTATTACAAACCCTAGTAGGTCCAGCACCTGACTCCTGAGCACTGTCTTCCGAGGTGCTCTTCACCAGTCAATCATCGAGATAAGGAAACACACGCACTCCCAGCTTGCATAGCGATGCTACGACTACTACTACTACTACTTAACATTTCTAGAGCGCTACTAGGGTTACGCAGCGCTGTACAATTTAACAAAGAGAGACAGTCCCTGCTCAAAGAGCTTACAATCTAATAGACAAGTGAACGGTCGGTCCGATCGGGGCAGTCAAATTGGGGCAGTCTGGATTCACTGAACGGTAAGGGTTAGGTGCCGAACGCAGCATTGAAGAGGTGGGCTTTAAGCAAAGACTTGAAGATGGGCAGGGAGGGGGCTTGGCGTAAGGGTTCAGGAAGGTTGTTCCAAGCATAGGGTGAGGCGAGGCAGAATGAGCGGAGCCTGGAGTTGGCGGTGGTGGAGAAGGGTACTGAGAGGAGGGATTTATCCTGTGAACGGAGGTTACGGGCGGGAACGTAAGGGGAGATGAGGGTAGAGAGGTAGTGAGGGGCAGCAGACTGAGTGCATTTGTAGGTAAGAAGGAGAAGCTTGAATTGAATGCGGTATCTGATCGGAAGCCAGTGAAGTGACCTGAGGAGAGGGGTGATATGAGTATATCGGTTCTGGCGGAATATGAGACGTGCAGCAGAGTTCTGAACAGACTGAAGGGGGGATAGATGGCTAAGTGGGAGGCCGGTGAGGAGTAAGTTGCAGTAGTCCAGGCGAGAGGTAATGAGAGCGTGGACGAGAGTTCGGGTGGTGTGTTCAGAGAGGAAAGGGCGAATTTTGCTGATGTTAAAGAGGAAGAAGCGACAGGTCTTGGCTATCTGCTGGATATGCGCAGAGAAGGAAAGAGAGGAGTCAAAGATGACTCCGAGGTTGCGGGCAGATGAGACGGGGAGGATGAGGGTGTTATCAACTGAGATAGAAAGTGGAGGAAGAGGAGAAGTGGGTTTTGGTGGAAAGACGATAAGCTCGGTCTTGGACATGTTCAGTTTCAGGTGGCGGTTGGACATCCAGGCAGCAATGTCGGATAAGCAGGCCGATACCTTTGCCTGGGTCTCCGCGGTGATGTCTGGTGTGGAGAGATACAGTTGGGTGTCATCAGCATAGAGATGATACTGGAAACCATGAGATGAGATCAGGGAGCCCAGGGAAGAGGTGTAGATTGAGAAGAGAAGGGGTCCAAGGACCGATCCCTGGGGAACACCAACAGATAAGGGGATGGGGGTGGAGGAAGATCCATGAGAGTGAACTTTGAAGGTGCGGTGGGAGAGATAGGAGGAGAACCAGGAGAGGACAGAGCCCTGGAACCCAAATGAGGACAGTGTGGCAAGAAGTAAGTCATGATTGACAGTGTCAAAAGCAGCGGATAGATCCAGGAGGATGAGGATGGAGTAGTGGCCTCTGGATTTGGCAAGGAACAGGTCATTACAGACTTTAGAAAGTGCTGTTTCTGTCGAGTGAAGAGGGCGAAAACCGGATTGAAGCGGATCAAGGATGGCATGAGAGGAGAGAAAATCAAGGCAGCGGCTGTGGACTGCGCGCTCAAGTGTCTTGGAGAGGAAGGGTAGGAGGGAGATGGGGCGGTAGTTGGAGGGACAGGTAGGGTCTAGTGATGGTTTTTTTGAGGAGTGGCGTGACTACAGCATGCTTGAAGGTGTCGGGGACAGTTGCAGTGGAGAGAGAGAGGTTGAGGATATGACAGATGGAGGGGGTGATAGTAGGAGAGATGGTGTTAAGTAAGTTGGTGGGGATGGGATCAGAGGAACAAGTGGTGCATTTTGAGGAGGAAAGAAGGCGGGCGGTTTCCTCCTCGGAGATATCAGGAAAGGAGGAGAAAGAGGTCTGGGTTGGTTGGTTGAGGGAGAGGGTTGAAGGGTGAAGAGGAGGAGGTGGCTTGGTAGTGAACTCAAGGTTGATCTTTTGCACCTTGTCGCGGAAGTAGTCAGCCAGTGATTGAGGAGAGAGTGACGGGGGGGTGGGAGCGGAGGGCACTTTGAGGAGGGAGTTAAGGGTGGCGAAGAGACGACGAGGGTTAGAGCTGAGAGAATTAGTCAATTGGGTGTAATAGTCCTGTTTGGCAAGGAATAGTGAGGACTGGAAGGAGGATAGCATGAATTTGTAGTGAAAGAAATCTGAATGGGTGCGAGATTTCCTCCAGAGGCGTTCAGCAGATCGGGCGCAGGAGCGAAGGTAACGGATGCAAGGGGTCAGCCAGGGCTGGGGATTAGTACGCCTTGTGGGACGGGAGGTGGATGGTGCAAGGGTGTCCAGAGCAGAGGAGAGAGTGGCATTGTAAGCGGAGACAGCCTCGTCAACAGACTCGGAGGACATGATGGAGGGGAGGAGATTAGAAATACTAGATGATAAGGTGGGAGGGTCAATAATCTGGAGATTCCTGGAAGTAGTGGTTAATGTTGGGCGGGGCTGAGGGGGAGAGTGAAGAAGTGTGAAGGTGATCAGGTGATGATCAGAGACAGGAAGAGCTGAGGTGTGGAAATTGGAGGGTGAGCCGGAAGAGGAGAGGACGAGGTCAAGGCAATGGCCATCACGGTGAGTAGGGGTGGTGGAACAAAGCTGGAGGTTGAAGGATGATGTTAGAGTGAGGAACTGAGAAGCGTGAGAGTTGGACAGGTCATCAACGTGTATGTTGAAGTCTCCGAGAATGAGGGATGGAGATGAGGGTTCAAGAAAAACAGAAAGCCAGGCATCGAAGTCGGTGAGGAAGGAAGGGAGGGATTTATCAGGGGGGCGGTAAATGACTGCCACTCTGAGTGGCAACGGGTAGAATAGACGGATGGAGTGGACTTCAAAGGATGAGAAGCAGTGAGACTGTGGTAGGAGGAGGGGTTGGAAGCTACAGGAGGGCGAGAGTAGTAACCCGACGCCTCCTCCACGGCCAACTAGGCGGGGAGTATGGGAGAAGAGATAGCCTCCATGGCATAGAGCCGCAACTGAGGCAGAGTCGTCAGGGGAGAGCCAGGTTTCAGTTAGGGCAAGCAGGTGAAGGGAATGAGAGATGAAGAGATCGTGGGTGAAGGGAAGTTTGTTGCAGACCGAGTGGGCATTCCACAGTGCACATGAGAAGGGGAGGGAAGAGGGGGGGAGGAGGGGAATAGATATGAGATTGGAGACATCCCGGAAACGTTTGCATGGATAGGACGAAGACAGGTGTGGGGGACCTGGATTGGGATTGATGTCTCCTGCGGATAGCAGGAGGAGGAGCAAGAGAGTGCGGAGGAGGGTGGGGGAGGTAGGGCGACGAAGGCGACGAAGACGGGATGCGCTTAGGAAGAATGGGGATGGGTTAATGGCAGGAAGGAAGTGTTGAAGGTTGAGAGCTAGGAAGGAGGAGGGGGACAGGAGAGATGGTGAGGTGGTGAGGGACGGGGGTGAGTAGGGTATTGCAGTAGTGAGCAAGATGGGAGAGGACATGGGTGGGCAGTGAGTTCCAGTGGTAGACAGCGGTAGGGGGAGGGGAAAAAGATTAGGAAGGGACAGGGCAAGGAAGAGAATGTGTAAAGGGGCCATAAGTAGTAACTGAGGTGTTATGGGTATATATGTAGTGACTGAGGTGTTAAGCGATAGATAGAACGGCAGAGCTGGATTAGAGGCTTAAAACTGGAATGGTAGGCAGCAGGCAGGTAGGCACTGCCCAGTAAGAACAAGTCACACCCACTATGTTTGAAAAATGTGGGAGGAAAGGAGGTGAAGAGCCTGAACACAGAGACAGAGCAGTTATCTGCAGGCAGATTAGGTTGCTTGGGAGGGTATATAAGAACTATCACCCTAGGGGTGGGTGGGTAGAGGGGTGGGTGGGAGGGATCTAAGTCTAAAATGTACAGACAGAGCTGCAGCACAGCCAGTTAATCTGTAAAAAAGATGGATTTCTCAAGAAAAACTGGTATAGAAGGCTGCCCCTCTAACAGAGAATCAGGTCACACCCACTAAGTTTGAATTTGTGGGGGAGATTCAGAGACAGAGCTGCTAAGTCTAAAATGTACAGACAGAGCTGCAGCACAGCCAGTTAATCTGTAAAAAAGATGGATTTCTCAAGAAAAACTGGTATAGAAGGCTGCCCCTCTAACAGAGAATCAGGTCACTACCGCTATACATTCTGTAAAAACCCTGGGAGCTGACGCAATGCCAAAGGGCAATATGCGGTACTGAAAGTGATGTGTTCCCAGCCGAAATCAAAGATACTTCCTGTGAGCTGGAAGTTTCGGGATATGAGTATATGCATACTTTAAGTCCAGAGAGCATAGCCAATCATTTTCCTGAATCATGCGAACAAGGGTACCCAGGGAAACCATCCTGAACTTTTCTTGGACTAGAAATTTATTCAGGGACCTCAGGTCTAGGATGGGACGCATCCCCCTTGTCCTTTTCTGTACAAGAAAGTACCTGGAATAGAATCCCAGCCCTTCTTCCCCTGGAGAAATAGGTTCGACCTCTTGGGCCTTTAGAAGGGCAAAGAGTTCCTCTGCAAGTACCTGCTTGTGCTGAGAGCTGAATGAATGAGCTCTTGGTGGGCAATTTGGAGGTTTGGATAACAAATTGAGGGTGTATCCTAACTGGACTATTTGAAGAACCCACCAGTCGGAGGTTATAAGAGGCCACCTTTGGTGAAAAAATTTTAACCTCCCTCCAACCAGCAAGTTGTCTTGGACAGACACTTTGACTGCGGCTATGCTCTGCTGTAGCCAGTCAAAAGCTCGTCCCTTGCTTTTGCTGGGGAGTAGCAGGGGCCTTGGGAGCACGCTGTTGACGGGAATGAGCGCGCTGGGGCTGAGCCTGAACAGGCTGAACAGGTCTGAACAGGCTGGCGAGCCACAGGAGGGTACCTATGCCTACAGTAGGGAGAGAAAATACTTAGCCTCAGTGTGCTTTTTGATGTGGTCAGTGGCCTCTTCGACCTTCTCTCCAAAAAGATTATCCCCCCAGCAAGGGGCATCCGTCATTCTCTGCTGGACCAAATGGTCCAGGTCAGAAACACGCAGCTAGGAGAGTCTGCGCATTGCTATACTCTGGGCAGAGATTCTGGATGCCATGTCAAAAGTGCAGTAAGTGCCCCTGGCCAAGAACTTGTGACATGCCTTCTGCTGCTTGACCAACTGACAAAATCCTCTGGAGGGAGCACATCAACCAAGTCAGACAGCTGCCTCACCGAGTTCCACAGGTAGATGCTCATGAAGAGCTGGTAAGACTGAATATAAGCGATGAGCATAGCAGCCTGATACATCTTTCTCCTAAAAGAGTCCAGGGTTCTAGCTTCTCTACCTGGGGGAGCCTAGGCATAGTCCCTAGTAATCCTGGCTTTCTTGAGAGTGGTATTCACCACCATGGAGTTGTGGGGTAACTGAGACCTCACCAACCCAGGTTCCCTGTTGATCTGTTATTGGGTATCAATCTTCTTGGGGACCACAGGGACAGAGGGAACGCCCAGTTCCATACGAGGATCGCCTTTAATATGTCGTGGAGAGGAGCCGTCACTGCCTCATTAGGTGAAGAGGTGTAGTCCAGGACCTCGAGCATCTTGGCCCTGGGCTCATCCTCCACTTCTACGGGGAATGGAATGGCCTCCGCCATTTCCTGTACAAAGGAGATGAAGGAGAGACTCAGGTGGAGACAGTCTCCTCTCAGGTGGAGGGGAAGGCTCAAAAGGGATCCCATAGGACTCATCGAAGGAAAAGTAACTAGGATCCTCTTCCGATTTCCACAAGCGCTCCACCAGTGTCGGATAGCACTTCCCTCAAGGATGTTCGAGACCGGGCCCACCTCGACATAGAGGACCCATGTCCTTGGAAGCGGTGTCGAGGAGTCGGCTCCCACCTCGGCTCCGGCAAAGCTTCCTCCACCGACGTTGAAGGAGAACCGGCCTGGGTGGCAATTGATACCAGAGTCACAAGTGGCGCTGGTACCACAGGCCACACCGCAGGCTGAGAGCCAGGCAGGGTCACAGCGGAAGGCATGGCAGGCACTGGCACCCCTCGATGCCGATGCACAGTGCTGCATCAATCCCTCCAAGAGCTCTGGCAGCAAGGCCCAGATACACTCGTCGAGAGCCGCCATCGGTAAAAGCTGAGGGGCCAGTGTGGGGTCAGGTTACCAAACCATCTAGGGTGCGGGAGCAGGATCTCGGCTACTGGGAAAAAGATGCATCAGTAACTCTTGGATAGAGGGGAAGCGGTCCTCTAGGCGCCGACGCTTATCGGGTGTCGAGTCTCTCAGCGCCCTGGAGCTCCCAGCACCGTGTGTCGAATGAGATCAGTGTCGTTGCTTCTTGGCCTTCATCCAAACTCCTCGGTGCCGATGAGGACGACGTCGAATCCTCGTGTTGCCTCGGTATCAGGTCCAACGATGGTCGATCCCGGGGGCCCTGCATAGCAGGAGGCCTCGAAGCAGGTGGAGACCCATTCGATGCCTCACTGCTCCCAGTGTCTCGGGGTCTCACAGCAGCCACCCCTACCTCAACTCCCGACACCAATGCTTCCTTTGATGTCGACGCCAACATCGCCAAACTCAATGTCGATGCTGAAGAACCAGACCGAACTCCAAAAAGTTATTCTCGAGTCTTTCGGGAAATTTGCGTCCTTTTCTTCATACGAAAACAAAGGACACAATTTGCCGGGTTATGGTCGGGCCCAAGGAACTGAATACACCAAGAATGTGTATCAGTACCCGAGATAGTCCGGTTGCACCGAAAGCAATGCTTGAAGCCACTGGGAGTCTTCGATGACATGGAAGGGAAATTGGCTCCGCGATTGTGTCTGAAAAATGGAAAAAGGCACAAAAAAAGAAGAGAGCCATCTGAGCAGGCCTAAATGGGGGCCTGCGATGAAAAAGTAAAGAAAACTTAAACGCGGGCCAAAAAACTAGGAAAATAAGAGGATTTTTTAAAAACTATAATGAAAGAAAAAACAAGAAAAAAAGCACTGAAAACGCGGTTAAGGCTCTTCCCGGGCATGTGAGGAGCAATGAAGAGTGCAGCTGCTTCCTCCCCCAGAAAGAAAGAACCTGAAGTGAAGCGGATGTGCTGAGGATGGGAAGGAGTTCCGCGCATGTGCGGTGGGATGCAGCTCACGCCTCAGAAGGCTCTCAAAATTTTTTCTATGCTGGCTAACGTTCCTAATCCCAGGCGACGTGGATCGTCTACACACTTGTGAGAATTGGAAGCCTGCTTGTCCTCAGAGAATCCAGTTGTTCCTTTGCAGAAGATGGAACCAGCACAGCCAGCCCCTGTCCCAGAAGGTCACCATCAACCAGTCCACCTGCGACTCCCTTAGGTGGTGGCAAAATCACCGCAATATCTACAAGGGGAAACCCCTCTAGCCTCCCCAACAGCAGCTCACAGTCACCACCGACTCCTCTAAGCTCACGTGGGGAGCCCATCTCCTCCACCTAAGAACCAGACCACCTCCGAGACCAACCATCACATCAACCTCCTGGAGTTCAGAGCAATTGGAAACGGTCTACAAGCCTTTGCTCCCTGGATCTCCAACAAAAACATTCTGATACAAATGGACAACAAGGTCGCCATGTTCTACGTCAACAAATAAGGTGGCACAGGCTCCCTTCCCCTCTGCAGATAGACATGCAGGATCTGGATGTTCGCTCTCTCCAAGCGATGCCTCTTACAAGCAACCTACCTGCCGGGACTTCACAACACACTTGCGGACAACCTCAGCCTAAAATTAGACCCTCATGAATGGTCCCTTCATCCTGAAGTCACGAGAGCATCTATTGCACCAATGGGGCACACTGCTGGTAGACCTCTTTGCCAGTGAAGACAACGCAAAGTGCACACAATTCTGCTCCAAACGGCTTTCATAACTCAGATGGAGCCACGACGCCTTTGCAACCCACTGGGGATAACTGAGCATAATCCCCCCACGCCACTCATTCACAAAACACTGCTAAAAATCATCCAGGACAAAGCCACTATCATCCTCATTGTGCCATATTGGCCCACACAAATGTGATTTCTCTTCCTACAACGTCTAGCAACACCACCACCGATCTGTCTACCGAACCACCCTAACCTCATCACCCAGGACCAAGGGACCACACTGTACCCCAACCTAAGGACCCTTGCCCTGTCAACGTAGATGTTGAAAGGCTGATCCTAGCCCCCCCCCCCCCACACATGTCCCCAGAAGTCACAGAGGTCTTACTAGCGACCAGGCAACCATCTACCAGAAAATCCTATGCACTCAAGTGGAAAAGATTCCAGACCTGGTGTTCCACTGCGCAGATAAACCATTTTTCCCAACTGTCCTATAGTACCTACTTTGCCTATCACAAGCAGGCTTCAAGACAGCTTCAATCAAGGTTCACATCAGAGATATATCCGCCTTCCATGACAGACTGGATGGCAAACCACTGTCCTCCCATCATCTAGTGATCAGGTTCATGAAAAAACTGGCATAACCTTCACCCACCAGTCCAGCATCCACCACCAGCTTGGGACCTTAACATCGTCCTCAGACGCCTCATGCTTCACCCTTTTGAACTGCTGGAAACCACGGACGTCAAGTTCCTCACCTGGAAGACTATCTTCCTCATTGCCATAACATTAACTAGGCGCATCAGCAAACTCCAGACTCTTGTGACCTACCCACAGTACACAAAGATCCACCACGACATGCACTCCTCAGAACACACCCAAAATTCCTGCCCAAAGTGGTTTCCCCTTTATCAAACCATTGTGTTCCCCTCCTTCCACCCAGGGCCGCACTCCAACCAGAAAGTACAGTTACTTCACACCTTGGACTGTACTTGTGCCCTGCGCCTCTACCTCCACCACATGCAGAGCTGGAGGAAAGCCTCTCAGCTCTTTGTCTCCTTTGACTCCAACAGACCTGGCTCCCCGGTCGGAAAATGTACTCTATCCACCTGGATATCTGACTGCAATTCCTTCTGTTATGCAGAAGAAGGCCTAACCCTCCCCAACAAGGCCTCAGCTCACCAACTGTAGGTCATAGCCACCACACTGGTCAACCTGCACTCGACCCCAGTAAAGAACATCTGCAGAGCTGCAACCTGGTCCTCCATACACATCTTTATGAGACACTACTGCCTAGACCACCTTTTCACGACCGTGAAACAGTTCGGCTTAACCGTCCTTCAGGCAGCAACCACTCCAGGGGACTCTGACTCAGAGCACGTCAAGGCCCAATCCTGAAACTCTGTCACTGGACAGCAGGGGCACAGATCCTGCTGACATTCTCAATTTTCACGTTGCCCAGCCCAGACTGACCACACTGTACGATGTGACTCTATTTACCTTGCATTTGCCTTGTACATCTATGCGCCTTACTGTATGACTTGCCATACTGTTTTGTTTGCCAGAGAGACAGACATTAGTTCACAATGCCCTATTGTATGCAGAGAGACAACCAGTTTGTTTCTAGAAAGTCAGTCAGTTATGCAATTATTTTCAGTTATGTTGGACCCTGCTCCTGTTTGATTTTCGCCACATCGGCACTGTTCTCATTATAACTTTGTTGGCTATGGTTCAGTTCTCTTGAATAAAGCTCACCTTCTTTATCCCTGAGCGTGAGGTCTCTCTACCATTTATAACTGTCTTGCCCCGCAGTCTCATCCTACCTCAGCGGGATAGCAGGGTCTCAAAGGGGCCCTTCAAACCTAATCACTATCTGGCCCTTCTTGCCCCCTCAGCTGGCGAGTCACCAGTGTGTGACTGACTCATCCTGCTTGTCCATGGAGAAAGTAAGGTTACTTACCTGTAACAAGGGTTCTTCGTGGATAGCAGGATCAGTCAGCCACACAAACCCTCCCTCCTCCCCTACGGATGAAACCGTGGGACTAGTTGGGAACACCTGAGGAGGAAGGGGTTGCACAGGGGTATACGTGGAGGGGCATAATCGAACGGGGCGCCCAAGTTTTGCTAAGGACGTCCTCACAGGACGTCCCGGTGAAGGGGCGGGGAAACTCGTATTATCGAAACAAGATGGGCGGCCATCTTTCGTTTCGATAATACGGTCAGAGACGCCCAAATCACAAAATTTAGGTCGACCTTAGAGATGGTTGTCCTTAGAGATGGTCGACCCCAATTTTCGGCGATAATAGAAACCGAGGACGCCTGTCTCAGAAACTGCCAAATCCAAGGCATTTGGTCGTGGGAGGAGCCAGCATTCGTAGTGCACTGGTCCCCCTCACATGCCAAGACACCAACCGGGCGCCCTAGGGGGCACTGCAGTGGACTTCATAAATTGCTCCCAGGAACATAGCTCCCTTACCTAGTGTGCTAAGCCCCCCAACCCCCCCCCCCCCCAAACCCACCCTCCACAACTGTACACCACTACCATAGCCCTAAGGGATGAAGGGGGACACCTACATGTGGGTACAGTGGGTTTCTGGTGGGTTTTGAAGGGCTCACATTTACCACCACGTGTAACAGGTAGGGGGGGGGGGGGAGAATGGGCCTGGGTCCGCCTGCCTGAAGTGCACTGCAGTACCCACTAAAACTGCTCCAGGGACCTGCATACTGCTGTCATGGAGCTGGGTATGACATTTGAGGCTGGCAAAACACATTTGTAAAAGTTTTTTTTTTTTGAGGGTGGAAGGGGGTTAGTGACCACTGGGGGAGTAAGGGGAGGTCATCCCCGTTTCCCTCCGGTGGTCATCTGGTGAGTTCTGGCACCTTTTTGAGTCTTGGTTGTAACAAAAAAAGGACCAAGTAAAGTCGCCCAAGTGCTGGTCAGGGACGCCCTTCTATTTTCCATTATTGGTCGAGGACACACATGTGTTAGGCACGTCCCAGTCCCGCCTTCGCTGCGCTTCCGACACGCCCCCGTGAACTTTGGTCGTCCCCGCGACAGAAAGCAGTTGAGGACGTCCAAAATCGGCTTTCGATTATGCCGATTTAGGCGACCCTGGGAGGACGCCCATCTCCCGATTTGTGTCGAAAGATATGCGCCCTTCTCTTTCGAAAATAAGCCTGATATTGTCCAACCTATGCATGCTCAGATGGGGTCTCTCTCTCAAAGGCTTTCCTCTGAGCTCTGGGAGAGCTTATCCATTTCCGGGTTCGTCGGATGACGTCACCAGTGTGTGGCTGACTGATCCTTCTGTCCACAGAGAATCTTAATTACAGGTAAGTAGCTTTACGTGTTTTCAAATTTGTTTTTTGGTTTTTTTTTTTTACTTACCTCAGCAAGCAGGGTGGTTGGGGGGAGGGAGTCAAAGCAATTTTTGTTTCTTGTTAAAAATCTGTACAGTGGAAGTGAAAGCCACAATATAAAGGAAAACATCTAGACTTTTACAGCCTAACAGTGATAAGCAGTCAGCCCTAGGCTGCCTCTAGTTGAGCTAAATACCTGGGGAAAAGAAATCCAGGCAGCTGGACAGAGAGCCAGGAAGAGAAATGAATTTGGATGATACTTTTTAATCCAGTATGAGTAATGAAGATACTTATTTATAGAACCTGAGCATTTTAAAGCCTGGGCTTTCTCTTATGCAGTTTTTTTTTGTTGCTGTTGTTAAAGCCAATGATTCTGCCCTGGACTTTATTTTGAGAAAGCTGTGATGAACACTATTATTACAGTTCCTTTATTAAAGACTTTTGTTTCTATCTTTGGACTGTGTGCTCAAAGCCACTCCTCTGAGGCAGGGGAGGGGCAAAACCTGGTTGATTTGAGAATACAGCTAGGAAACACTATTCCCTAGGTGTAGCTAGTGACAGGTGAAATTGTACTAGCATGCAGGATTAACAAACTTTTTCTCAACACCATATACATGCTGCTGCAAATGCCATATAATGCATAACTGGTGGGCTTCACTCATTCCCAAATACATATTGTACTAAGTCCAAATCCGTTCAGCACGTTATCACACAACAACAGCTATATTCCATCCTCCTCTTTATACACAGTATCCTGTATCCAACATTCTGCACCTTATCACACAGCAGATACACTCACTCCTCCTACACAGAGCAAGTTATGCATTTGCTTAGTCTTAAGTTGGGCAATTTTCTTTAGCAGTGATATTCTTCCGCTAAATGAGGTGTTGGAATGGCCTAATGGTTAGAGCAGGAGACTGGGGACCTGGGGAACCTGGCTCAACTCCCACTGCTGCCTAACAGTCAGCAGTAGATTGAGATCTTGGGGAACCAGGTTCAATTCCTCTGCAGCTCTGTGTGACCCTGGGCAAGTCACTTAGCTCTCCATTGCCCCAGGTACAATATAACACTAGATTATGAGCCCATTGGGGACAGCACCAGTACCTAAAAAGAAAATTGTAAACCACTTAGGTCTAGGCGGTATACGGATGGTGAAAATAATAAATACAATTTTAAAATCAGGTCTGATAAATAGCCGATCTAACTTTAAAATTATGCATGTCAGTGTGGTACCAGTCGTACACTTATTCAACAATGCTTGTTAAACAGATAGTACCAGAGCTTAAATTTAGACACTCGCTGGCCCAGTATCCTGTGACTTACACCATGTAGCTTATCAAATAGCAGGTGCACCACATTCTCCAATATACTGCCTGATGTCTTCTCACCTTTCTGTACCTTATCACACAATAAGTAAACTTCCTCGCCTCCCCCACACTGTCCTGTCTCCTTATTCATACGGCAAATCTTCAGCTCTGAAGTATTGGTAGATTCTATAGATGAAGAGAGAAAACTAACAATGAAAAAGTCATAGATATACAGGCAGAGCTGTGTACATGTGCGTAGTCTGGATGCTAGAAGCGCCAAGGGTACTGTGAGACAGGATGGAGGTGCCCAGGCAGAGCTGTGTGGTTTGGTTCTGGCACCCCTACCAGCAGTAGACTACAGTAGGTCCCTCACATTCCTGTGTGATACTTACTTTTGTCATAAATGGGCTCTGACAAAATGGGACCCAGAGTCTCGGTATTTCCACTGGAATCCTGATAACATGCTTGGAAGCAAAGTCGCACCACATTCATGTCCACTTCCTCATGGTTTTTCCAATGACCTGCTATAATGAAATAAAAGATTATCTCTTGTGCCATGCAGTTATCTACTGCTTCCCCTGCCAAAGCTCCCATTCTTACCCTGTCTGTCAAAGCATTACAATGATGACAACACTGTTAAAATGTGCAATAGCCTTTGGGTACATTCTTTGCCAATTCTCTGGGCTTCCAAAGGAGCACAGCCACATACTTCCTTCTTTAGGATAACAGAGAACCCTGCCAAAGCTCCCTTTCTTACCTTATCAAAGCATTACAATGATGGCAACACTGTTAATATGTGCAATAGCCTTTGGGTCCATTCTTTGCCAATTTTCTGGACTTCCAAAGGAGCACAGCCAGACAATTCCTTCTCTAGGATAACAGAGAAAAGGTTTTGGCAGATCTTGTCATAGGCTGTGTCATTGGTGCCAGAGTGTTGGGGCACATGATCACTGCAATAGGCTGTGTCATTGGTGCCAGAGTGTTGGGGGCAAGTGATCACTTTAAACTTTCAAAATAGCAATTTCATAAAAATAGTGAAAATGATAAAAATTAAAAAAAATAAGATGAGCATTCATGCTCTTAACTTTGAGAATTATGCTAACGTGGCCTCTGAAAATATATTAGGGATGAGCACCAAAATTCGTATTCAAAATTTCAGTAAACTCCTAAATTTAGGAGGATAAAAGAGGGTGGCAACAGGGATGGTTTTAAAACAGGGAAAATATCAGTTCAGGGAAATGTCAGCACTGATTTTCAGCACTCATAGATCTAGGCATATGAATAGCAGGCCTAAAGTTATAAGCTTATGGGACAATTCTACAAGCTGACACCTAGAGGTATGCACCATTTACGTCAAAGATGCCATCAATTGACAGATACCTATGCCTAGACATTATTCTATAAGGTAGTGCTTAAGTGTAACACTGCCTAACTGTAAGAGGGTATACATGTTGGCGGAGTATGAAAAGGCCATGGCATACCTCCCAGTTATGTGTGTAGTTAGAACATAAGAACATAAGAGTAGCCATCACTTAGGCATGCCAGCTTAAGCCTGCCATTGACATGGCATGGGGGAGAAATGGCCATGCAAATGCTGACATACATTTGTCTTACATAACGGACTCTTGGTGCCAAGATGTTGTTACAGAACTGGAAGTAAACTGTGAGGAATATGAGGGTGAGAGAGAGAATGAAGGCACATGGAGGAGCGAGGAGGCTCGAGAGGGAGGGACACTGGGTAGAGAAAGGAAGGAGTCTTTTTCCCTGGGGGATTGGAGAAAAGGAAACGACTACAATTCCCAGCAGCCCCTGAGTAGGTCCCATGGTAGAAACAGGGACTTCAATCCCCAACAGCCCCCAGAGGAGGTCAGAAGGGCAAGAGAAGGGAGTTGGAAAAACCTGTCCCAGAGAGCCAGGATGAGGGAAGGAGTTATGAACCTGCCCAATCAAGCAAATGGAGAGCAGCTGAGCAATAGCTTGCAGCTGGATGTATTGCAGGGAAATGTGCCCTTCTCTTCACCTTCAGTCTGTGTTGGGAGTTTACTCCTGATCAGCTTGTGTTTTAAGTTTGGTGGCTGTCGGAAGACAAGCTATGCCAAAACATTTCACAGGACCCCACAGTCATTCACAAAGGAAAAATATTCAACATAAAGGAATCTTTCACGTGCTCATCTTCCAATGTGGTATATATCATTCAGTGTAAAAAATGTAAAAAAGGATGCTATATAAAGTAAAAGACACTTTTATATTAGGCTAATATCCTTAATACTGTAGCAAGTTTTAAATTTCTGAAAAACTCAAAAACACTAAGATGGAGTCAGCAGTCCAGCAGCGAGAGGGGTGCTATCCAGTCTTTTACATTGAGTGTCACATGTATGATTATCTCCCAGTTGGTGAGATGTCATATGTTTGCGCCCGATGCAAAGAGCTCCTAGCTCTTAGAGAACGTGTCCGTTCTCTTGAGGCTAGAGTAGCAGACTTGGTGGAGCTGAGGGAGACAGAGAGGTACATAGAGGAGACCTACAGGGATGTTGTAGAGAAGTCCCACCTCCAGTCTAGTAGCCCTTGTGCTACCTTGGAGGAGGGAGGTCTCCTAGAAGGAGAGCATCACCCTGGTGAAGTAGGAAGTACTCCTGTAGCCAGGACCTGCCCACGAGGGGATGTACTATCCTCTCGCTCTGAGGATATGTCTCCAAGTGCTGCCCAGGAGGGAAAGGTTAGGACAGCTGTTGTAGTTGGTGATTCGATCATTAGGCATATAGATAGCTGGGTGGCTGGTGGACGTGAGGATCGCCTGGTGACTTGCCTGCCTGGTGCGAAGGTGGCGGACCTCACGCATCACCTAGATAGGATTTTAGATAGTGCAGGGGATGAGTCCGCTGTCTTGGTACATGTGGGTACCAATGAGATAGGAAAATGTGAGAGAGAGGTTCTGGAAGCCAAATTTAGGCTCTTAGGTAGAAAGCTCAAATCCAGATCCTCTAGGGTAGCATTTTCTGAAATGCTACCTGTTCCACGTGCAGGGCCCAAGAGACAGGCAGAGCTCCAGAGTCTCAATGCGTGGATGAGACGATGGTGCAGGGAGGAGGGTTTTAGATTTGTTAGGAACTGGGCAACATTCTGGGGAAGGGGGAGCCTATTCCGAAAGGATGGGCTCCACCTTAACCAGGGTGGGACCAGGCTGCTGGCGTCGGCATTTAAAAAGGAGATAGAGCAGCTTTTAAACTAGAAATGGGGGGAAGGCCGACAGTCGCTCAAAAGCGCATGGTTCGGGAAAAGGTATCTTGCAAAGATACCTCACAAACAGGGAAGATAGGGTTTCTGGATAGTGAGGTTGCACAACAGACCGTGGTAGACCAGGTGCCCTAAAATACAACTAAAGATCAGACAAAAGATGTCCAATCAATAGTGTCAGGTACTAAGCATCATGCAAATAAGAACAACAACATACTCTGAAATGTCTATATGCAAATGCTAGGAGTCTAAGAAATAAGATGGGAGAGTTGGAATATATTGCACTAAACGAAAAATTGGACATAATAGGCATTACTGAGACCTAGTGGAAGGAGGATAACCAGTGGGACACTGTCATACCGGGGTACAAAGTATATCGTAGTGATAGGGTGGACCGGACTGGTGGAGGGGTAGCATTGTATATTAACGAGAGCCTTGACTCAGATAGATTACAAATTCAGCAGGACACAAATCACACCTTTGAATCATTGTGGGTTGAAATTCCATGTATAAAAGGGAAAAAAAAACGGTGATAGGAGTGTACTACCGTCCGCCTCGCCAGGATGAGCTGGTAGACACAGAAATGATAAAAGAAATAAGAGACGCGAACAAAATGGGCAATGTGATAATAATGGGTGACTTCAATTATCCAAATATAGACTGGGTAAATGTAACATCGGGACACGCTACAGAGATACAATTCCTTGATGAAATCAAGGACAGCTTTATGGAGCAACTGGTGCAGGAGCCAACGAGAGAAGGAAAAATTCTAGACTTGGTCCTTAGTGGAGCGCATGATCTGGTGAGGGACGTTATGGTACTGGGGCCGCTTGATAACAGTGACCATAATATGATCAGTTTTGATATCGACCTTGAAGTAACTGTACACAGAAAGTCAAATACGTTAGCGTTTAATTTTAAAAAAGGAGACTATGATAAAATGAGAAGAACGGTAAAAAAAAAACTTAGGGGGGCAACTGAGAGAGTAAAAACTGTACAACAGGCGTGGACGCTGTTCAAAAATACCATCCTGGAGGCCCAGGCCATACATATTCCGCGAATTAGAAAAGAAAGACGGAACTCCAAAAGACAGCCGGCCTGGTTGAAAGTGAGGTGAAGGAAGCTATTAGGGCTAAAAGAAACGCCTTCAGAAAATGGAAGAAGGAACCGTCTGAAAATAACAAGAAGCAGCATAAGGAGTGTCAAAGCAAATGCAAGGTGCAGATAAAGAAGGCCAAGAGGGATTATGAAAAAAAGATAGCATTAGAGGCAAAAAAACATAGTAAAAATTTTTTTTTGGTATATTAAAAGCAGGAAGCCGGCAAAAGAATTGGTTGGGCCGCTGGATGACCGAGGGGTAAAAGGGGCGATCAAGGAAGACAAAGACGTAGCGGAGAGACTGAATGAATTCTTTGCTTCGGTCTTCACCGAGGAAGATTTGGGTGGGATACTGGTGTCGGAAATGGTATTTCAAGCGGACGAGTCGGAGAAACTTACTGACTTCACGGTAAACCTGGAGGACGTAATGGGGCAGTTCGGCAAAGTGAAGAGTAGCAAATCTTCTGGACCGGATGGTATTCATCCTAGAGTACTGATAGAACTGAAAAATGAGCTTGCGGAGCTACTGCTAGTGATATGCAACTTATCCTTAAAATCGAGCGTGGTACCGGAAGATTGGAGGGTGGCCAATGTAACGCCCATTTTTAAAAAAGGCTCCAGGGGAGATCCGGGAAATTATAGACCAGTGAGTCTGACGTCGGTGCCGGGGAAAATGGTAGAGGCTATTATTAAAAACAAAATTACAGAGCACATCCGAGGACACGGCTTTTGTGTGGGGAAATCTTGCCTGACCAATTTACTTCAATTCTTTGAAGGAGTAAACAAACATGTGGACAAAGGGGAGCCGGTTGATATTGTGTATCTGGATTTTCAAAAGGCGTTTGACAAGGTACCTCATGAAAGGCTACAGAGGAAATTGGAGGGTCATGGGATAGGAGGAAATGTCCTATTGTGGATTAAAAACTGGTTGAAGGATAGGAAACAGAGAGTGGGGTTAAATGGTCAGTATTCACAATGGAGAAGGGTAGTTAGTGGGGTTCCTCAGGGGTCTGTGCTAGGACCGCTGCTTTTTAATATATTTATAAATGATTTAGAGATGGGAGTAACTAGTGAGGTAATTAAATTTGCTGATGACACAAAGTTATTCAAAGTCGTTAACTCGCGACAGGATTGTGAAAAATTACAAGAGGACCTTACGAGACTGGGAGACTGGGCGGCTAAATGGCAGATGATGTTTAATGTGAGCAAGTGCAAGGTGATGCATGTGGGAAAAAAGAACCCGAATTATAGCTACGTCATGCAAGGTTCCACGTTAGGAGTTACGGACCAAGAAAGGGATCTGGGTGTCGTCGTCGATAACACACTGAAACCTTCTGCTCAGTGTGCTGCTGCGGCTAGGAAAGCGAATAGAATGTTGGGTATTATTAGGAAAGGTATGGAAAACAGGTGTGAGGATGTTATAATGCCGTTGTATCGCTCCATGGTGCGACCGCACCTTGAGTATTGTGTTCAATTCTGGTCGCCGCATCTCAAGAAAGATATAGTAGAATTGGAAAAGGTGCAGCGAAGGGTGACTAAAATGATAGCGGGATGGGACGACTTCCCTATGAAGAAAGACTAAGGAGGCTAGGGCTATTCAGCTTGGAGAAGAGACGGCTGAGGGGAGACATGATAGAGGTATATAAAATAATGAGTGGAGTGGAACAGGTGGATGTGAAGCGTCTGTTCACGCTTTCCAAAAATACTAGGACTAGGGGGCATGCGATTAAACTACAGTGTAGTAAATTTAAAACAAATCAGAGAAAATGTTTCTTCACCCAACGTGTAATTAAACTCTGGAATTCATTGCCGGAAAATGTGGTGAAGGCGGTTAG
This sequence comes from Microcaecilia unicolor, assembly GCF_901765095.1. Taxonomy (NCBI): domain Eukaryota; kingdom Metazoa; phylum Chordata; class Amphibia; order Gymnophiona; family Siphonopidae; genus Microcaecilia; species Microcaecilia unicolor. The sequence goes on along the minus strand of NC_044041.1, from coordinate 143,062,633 downwards.
CTTAGCAGAGTTTAAAAAGGGGTTGGACGGTTTCCTAAAGGACAAGTCCATAAACCGGTACTAAATGGACTTGGAAAAATCCAAAATCCCAGGAATAACATGTATAGAATGTTTGTACGTTTGGGAAGCTTGCCAGGTGCCCTTGGCCTGGATTGGCCGCTGTCGTGGACAAGATGCTGGGCTCAATGGACCCTTGGTCTTTTCCCAGTATGGCATTACTTATGTACTTACTTATGTACTTATGTCACTCTGACCTTCGCCAGGTACAGCATGGTAAATCGAATACCCTTGTCAAACAGTGTCCTGCAGAGCTAGTCCATCGGCCTTCGCTGCTCAGACACGCAAGCACAGTAATCCTGGAACAGAAGGACCCGGGCCCCCTTGTATTCCACAGGGCGTTTAGCCCTGAATCCCTGCATCAGCCTTTCCTTGTCAGCATAATTCAGCACACGTGCAAGTACCGGTCTAGGGCGCTTCTCTCCCGCTCAAACAGCCCCCACTCAGTGAATCCGCTCTACCTGCAGCGGCCCATGTGGCATTGCTACACCCAGCTGTGATGGAAGCCAAGACTCCAAAAACCTATGCAGCTCCTTGTCCTGCATCTCCTCTTGCAGGCCAATAATCCAAATGTTGTTCCGGCGACTCCGATTCTCCAAATCATCTGTAATTTGTAGGAGCTGCTTAACCTCCACCTCCTCCGCCCGGTCCTCTTGCCTGCTGATGTGCTCCTCCACTACTTGGAGCCGCGATGCCTGGCTCTCGATATTTTCTTTTATTTCATCCACTGATGCTTGTAGTTTTGAGAGCCGGTCGCCCCGTACTGCAGTTAACTGTTTTGTGAGTTCCCGGATCGCCTCACCCTGTAAGGTAAATACAGAGGTGCTGCTCTGCTTCGCCGCCGTTTTAGGACTCTCTGCCATCACACGGTTTTTACTGGGCCTGGGGGTTTTCACCAGCATGCCCCGGCACACAGCATGTTCTAGTTCTAAAGGTTGCCCAGATTAACCCCATTGTGTTCGTCCACACTCCGGCCCAGTTTTCGCCTCCGGCGGGGGTCCAGGAATCGTTTAATACGTGGGTTATTATCCAAAATGAGAGGGAGCCGAGTTGCCGAGCATCCACTCAGCCCAACGTCATCACGTGACCTCCCACTACTTATCATTTCTATAGCACTACTAGACGTACGCAGCGCTGTACACTTGAACATGAAGGGACAGTCCCTGCTCGACAGAGCTTACAATCTAATTAGGACAAACAGGACAAATAAGAGATAAGGGAACATTAAAGTGAGGATGATAAAATAAGGGTTCTGAACAAGTGAATAAGGGTTAGGAGTTAAAAGCAGCATCAAAAAGGTGGGCTTTTAGCTTAGATTTGAAGACAGCCAGAGATGGAGCTTGACGTATCGGCTCAGGAAGTCTATTCCAGGCATATGGTGCAGCAAGATAAAAGGAACGCAGTCTGGAGTTAGCGGTGGAGGAGAAGAGTGCAGATAAGAGAGATTTACCCAGTGAACGGGTAAATATAGCTGTTTCTTCAATGTAAATGCAAATTAAGCTAACTATAAGACTAAAGCTGCTTTCTTACCTAGGACTGACAATGAAAAATAAAACCTTGCATTGATTGTTACAGTATAGTACCCAAAGTTAGAATAATTCAAGAGTTAGCATGATGAAAGAAACAGCTTGAAAAGCCTATCCTCTCTACTATCAGCGCTAGGCAGAAAGGAAGTGGGTTTTTAAAAATTTTTTTAGTCTTTTGGGGGGGGGGGGGGTCTAGGTTAGAAGATAGAGCAGTAAACCACAATACAGATTCACAGCACAAAATTAACAAAGCAACAAACAATAAAGTCTAGAGAATGGATATAAGAGGTAGCAAGGAAGTTGAGAAATTAAGAATAAAATATCAGAAGCACTTAGCAGTATTATGGTTCAGGACCAGCACATGCAGCTTTTGGTCACTCTATCAGGGGCGGCCCATAATCTGCCTCCTCAGGAAGGAATGGGGTGGGATGGGATGCCCCCCCCCCCCCCAAGTCACACATCTTTCCACACTCTCTCTGCCAACTCTTCCCCCCCTGCCCCCGGCCGCGGTTTGGCATCTTTCCCCTTTCCTTCATCATCATCCCCTCTCCGAGCCTACCTTCTTTTTTTTTTTTTCAAAAGGCGGCAGCAGCGATCCCCATATGCTGCCCTGCCGCCAGCACCGGCGTCTCCTCTGTACTGAGGTCTGCCTATGAGGAAAGAGGAAGTTATGTTAGAGAGGAAACATGCAGTACAGAGGGGACATTGGTACTGGCAGCAGGGCAGCTTATAGGGATCGCTGCCGTCGACTTTTGAAAATAACAACAAGGCTACAATACCAGTGGAGGACTTGCAGTCTATCTGCATATCCTCACAGACTTCTCTGGGACGACTTTGTGGTCCACACCGAGCTACCCAGGACCTTTGCTCCAGGTGCTGCGTGCTTCCACCAGCTGCCTTCCAGCCTCTGTAGAGGGCTTGCAGCCCATCTGCATATCCTCACAGCCTTCTCTGGGGCGACTCCTCCGTGCCACACAGGGCCTTCGCTCCAGGTGCCGAGTGCTTCCACCAGCTGCCTTCCGGCTTTTGTGGAGGACTTGCAGCCCATCCTCACAGCCTTCTCCGGGGCAACTCCCAGGTCCATCCCAAGCCACTCAGGACCTTTACTCCAGGTGCCTAACGGCACACAAAACATTTTCTTCCTACAGGTTTATTTTCTTTCTGCTCTTCCCAATGACTCCAGTACTATTCCTCTTCTTCATACTGTCCCTTCCCAATCTCTTTCTCCATCTGAAACCTCCATATACCTTAGGTCCACATTGCCCACTTTCTGCTTTCATCACTTTACCAACCCTTTTATTTTCTTCCTTCTTCTCAACTCTCAAGCTTCAACATTTTCTTCCTTTCATTAAACCATCTCCATTCTGTCTGAGTACATCTCATCTTCGTCGCTGTTATCATGCCTTTCCTACTCTTCTACGTACTCTCTTGCTCCTTCTCCTGCTCTCTGTGATATCAGTCCCAATCCTGGCCCTCCAAATCAGCTCTCACCCTACTCGGTCAGGTCTCACTGCAATGTCTCCAATCTAATTTCTGTTCTTCTCCTCTCCCCTTGTTTCTACCTTTCTCTCGTGCCATATGTCTCCAACAAGCTTTCCTACATCCATGACTTCTTTATCTCTTGTACTCTCCATCTGCTTGGACTAACTGAGACTTGGATCTACCCTGAAGACTCTGCTTCAGCTGCTGCCCTATGTCATGGAGATTACTTTTTCTCCCCTATACCTTGCCCGGTTGACAGCAGAGGTGGTGTTGGGCTACTATTCTCACCCTCTTGTAGATTTCAACCTCTTCCTCCACCTCAAGCAGTGATGCTTTTCTTCCTTTGAAGTCCATTCCATCCGTCTTCTTACTCCTCTACTTCTCCAAGTAGCAGTCATTTATTGACCCCCTGATAAGTCTTTCTTCTTTCCTCACTGTCTTTGACTCCTGGCTTTCCTTCTTTCTCGAACCCTCATCTCCTTCCCTCATTGTTGGGGATTTTAACTTCAACATTAATGATCCCTCTGACTCTTATGCTTCTCAATTTCTTGCTTTAACATCCTCTTTCAATCTTCAGCTGTGCTCCAGTATCCCTACTCACTAGAATGGCCACCAGAATGGCCACTGTCTTGTTCTCGTCTTCTTTACCAATTGCTCACTCTCCAGTATCAGCACCTCTCAGTCCTTTCTCTCTCTGACCATCATCTGATAACTTTCACACTTAAACACTCTCCCCCCAGTCCTGTCCAGTCTCCACCAATATATTTAGGAATCTTGCACTCTCTCTACCAGTGTTTCATCCCTCTTTTCAACCACTATGTTATCCAAGTCTGTCAATGAGGCTGTCTCTTCCTATAATACTACTCTCTCCTGGACATTCTTGCTCCTCTCACTCCCCGTTCTGTAAGGTGTACCAAACTTCAGCCCTGGCTGACCTCTAGAATCCGCTACCTACATTTCTGTGCCTGATCTGCCGAATCCCGTGCCCATGCTGACTTTATACATTACAAATGCTTGCTGACCTCCTTCTAGTCTGCCTTTTCACTTGCCAAACAGGACTACTACATCCACTTGACAAACTCTCTTGGCTCAAACCCTCAACATTTCTTGGCCACACTAAAATCTCTCCTCAAAGTGCCTTCACCTCGAACCCCCCTTTCACTTTCTCCCCAGACTATGGCTAAGTACTTTCATGATAAGGTTTACGAGATTAACCTTGAGTTCTCAACCAAGTAGCCTCCACTCCTCCTTTCCCAAATCCATTCTGTCAACCCTCTTTCAATCCCTGCCTCCTTTTCTGAAATCACTGAAGAGGAAACTGCACATTTTCTTTTCTCCTCCAAACTGACTACCTGTTCCTCTGATCCTATTCCCACCCATCTACTTAGCACTATCTCTCCTACTGTCATCCCCTTCCATCTGTCATGTCCTCAATTTATCAATTTCCACTGCAACTGTTCCTGATGCCTTCAAACATGCTGTAGTTACACCACTCCTCAAAAAAACCCTTCATTGGACCCTACCTGCCCTTCCAACTATTGCCCCATCTCCCTCCTATTCTGCTGTTCACTGCCATTGTCTTGACTTTCTCGTCTCAAGCAATTCTTGATCCATTTCAATCTGGTTTTCGCCGTCTACATTGAACTGAAACAGCCCTTGCTAAAGTCTCCAATGACCAGATCTAAAGGTTTATCCTCATCCTTCTTGATCTTTCTGCTGCTTTTGACATTACTCCTTGATAAGCTGTCCTCATTTGCATTTCAGGCCTCTGTTCTTTCTGGGGTTTTTTCTTATCTCTCCCATCACACTTTTAGTGTATGTTCTGGTGGTTCCTCCTCTGCTTCCATCCCACTATCAGTTGGTTTACCTCAGGGCTCTGTCTTAGGACCTCTTCTTTTCTCCATCTATACTTGGCCCTTGGTGCTCTCATCTCTTCAGAACACAAAAAGTGGAAGAGCGACCAAGGATACCAGAGACTGGAAGATGTTCTTCAAAACAAGATTTATTGGTGGTTTGAAGACTCGACACAACGTCGTGTTTCGGCCGTCAGGCCTGCATCAGGAGTCTGCTGTGCAAGGTGCTGCAGAAGAGTGATGTTTATAAACGCCTTGATAATTTCACAGCAGTCTCTTGCACAGATAGTAATTCAATGGTAATGAGGATGATTCTTTGAAATATAACGTGATAGTCTTGAGAAAGACTGTTTAAAAAAAATATACCGCGTGGTCTGGTCAATCCGCTACACGCGCTGCTTGTACAAGGTCAAGGCAGGCAGCAAACAAGCGAGGTCTGGGAAACAAAACAAGGTCTGGAACACTGGAACTGAAGGCAAGGAGCACCGGCGTGGACCTCAAACACAATTGAGGCCGAAGCAACGAAGGACTGGAGGCAGTGATTAAAATAGTGTAGGAATCAGCCTCAAACATGTGCAGCTGATCCAAGATGGCTGCCCCATCAGCAGAGTAGCACAACGCCCAAATATGGGCTTCCTTCCTGTTCTCGTATACGGCTGCCCCCTCCTGAGCTAGCCAAGATGGTTGCTGTCCTTGCTCCAAGCTGGATGACGGCTGCCGGACTAGGAAACTGAAACATGGCTGATTCCCCTGAGTCAACCAAGATGGCCGTGGTCTTGATCCAAGCTAGATGATGGCTGCCAGACTTAGGAAACAGAAACTGAAACAGACCTTCCTAAGCCTGATCCTCAGCCCTTTCTGAGGAACCCGTGGCCCGAGCCAGTCTGGAGGAGCGCCGAACAGGTGAGGAAGCCCCCCTCCTCGTCCCGGTCCAGGTTTCAAGGGGTATCGGGAGTGGAATTCCTGGACTAGCTCAGGAGCATGAACATGGCTAGCTGGTTCCCATGAGTTGTCCTCAAGTCCGTAGTGCTTCCAAGAGAGCAAGTAGAACAACCTTTCCCCACGCAGCTTCGAATCCAGGATCCGGTCCACTTCGTACTCAGGGTCAGGATCACTCTCTGGCACAGCTACCTTCTTGGGCTCCGGATGCCACTTGGACCTGCGGAAAGGCTTCAGAAGGGACACATGGAAGGCATTGTGCACTCTGAGTTGACCGGGTAGGTGCAACCGGTAAGTCACCGCTCCTATCCTGGAGCACACCGCAACGGCCCGATGAAGCAGGGGGCAAACTTGAGTGATGGGAGCCGCAGCTTCAGGTACTGGGTGCTTAGCCTGGCTGGAACGTGGGAGTTGTTTGCCTCTTGCGGTCGTATGTTTCCTTGGCCTTGACCGCTGCCCGGCGCAGCTGCTCCTGAACCTTCTTCCATGCTTCCTGAAGCATTCCGACCGTGGGCTGAACCTGAGGTGGGGCCTCAGCGGGGGAAATTGGCGGAGGTAGACGAGGATGACGCCCATAGTTGGTGCTGAATGCAGACTGTTGTTGTAAGCGAACTCCGCCCAGGGTAGCAGGGTGGACCAGTCATCCTGGTGCTGATTCGAGTAGGCCCGGAGGAACGCCTTCACTGTCTGGTTGACCTGTTCCACCATCCCATTAGTTTGCGGGTGGTACGCTGAGAAGAAGAGTGTGGTTACCCCAAAGACTGAACATAGCGCTCTCCAAAAGTGGGAGGTGAACTGAGAGCCGCGATCACTGATGATCCTTTGGGGTAATCCATGGAGCCTGAAGATGTGGGTGATGAAGCTGGCAGCAAGGCTGGCTGCAGTGGGCAAGGTCTTCATTGGAACAAAGTGGGCCATCTTGGAAAACCGGTCTATCACCACCCAGATGACGGTGTTGCCCTGGGAGGCCGGCAGATCAGTGATAAAGTCCATGGACAGGTCCTCCCAGGGCTGGGCTGCATCAAGCCCCACTGCCTCTGATGGGAACTCTTAGTTCGGGCGCACACCGGGCAGGTGGTCACATACTGCCGCACATCCTGCGCCAATCGCGGCCACCAGTACGACCGGGAGATCAGATGGAGGGTCTTGTGGAACCCAAAGTGTCTGGCGAACTCAGAAGCGTGCCCCCAGTGCAGCACCTTCCTAAGGAGACCCACGGGTACTGCCTTCTGGCACGTGGCACTCGCCCCGGATATGGAGGGAATACAAGCCAGGTTCAACATGGGGTAGAGCTCCTCCCAGTCCTCGGGAGCCTCGAAACTGCGGGACAGGGCATCAGCCTGAACGTTCTTCTCCCCCGGCCTGAAAATCAGGCGGAAGTCGAACCTAGCAAAAGACAAAGACCACCAGGCCTGGTGCGGGTTCAGTCTGGTGGCATTTTGGAGGTACAACAGGTTCTTATGGTCGGTGATCACTGTCACTGGGTGTGCTGCTCCTTCTAACAGGTAGCGCCATTCTTCAAAGGCTAACTTGAGTGCCAGAAGCTCCTGATCCCCCACCGTATAATTCCGCTCCGCAGGGGTAAACTTGCGGAAAAAGAAGAAGCAGGGATGCTTCTTCCTGGCGGCAGACGTCTGGGAGAGCACGGCCCCTACCCCCAAGGCTGAGGTGTCCACTTCCACCAAGAAAGGCTGGGTAGGATCCGGACTGCAAAGGACCGGTGCAGAAAGAAACACCTTCTTCAGGGTGGAAAATGCAGCAACCGCCTCTGGCGTCCAGTTCTTAACATCCGCACCCTTCCACGTGAGGGCCGTTAGGGGAGCTGTGATAAGGGAGTAGTCCTTGATAAACTGCCGGTAGTAGTTGGCGAACCCCAGGAACCTCTGTAGGGCCCGCAGTCCCTGGGGAGCCGGCCAGTCGCGGATTGCAGTCAATTTCCCGGATCCATCTGCAAACCGGTGGCAGATACGATATAGCCCAAGAAGGGCAGACTCTTCTGATGGAAACAACACTTCTCCAGCTTGGCATACAAGCGATGCTCCCGGAGACGCTGAAGCACTGGGCGGACATGGGCAACATGCTGCGGCAGCGAGGTGGAGAAAATCAGAATGTCATCCAGGTACACGATCACCGAGGTGTAGAGCAGATTCTGGAAAATGATATTGACAAAGTTCTGAAACACCGCAGGAGCATTACAGAGGCCAAACGGAATCACCCGGTACTCGAAGTGGCCCTCGTGGGTGTTAAACACCGTCTTCCACTCATCCCCCTCCCGGATCCGTACCAAGTTGTAGGCCCCGTGCAGATCCAACTTGGTGAAAATCTGGGCTCCTTGAAGGCGGTCAAACAACTCCGGGAGGAGTGGAAGCGGGTACCGGTTCTTCACCGTGATCTTATTCAGGCCCCGATAGTCGATGCAGGGCCAAAGGGACCCATCCTTCTTGGACACAAAGAAGAACCCGGCCCTAGCTGGTGACGTAGAGGCTCGGATAAAGCCCTTGAGGAGGTTCTCCCGGATATACTCCCTCATGGCGCGTGACTCTTCCTGGGACAAGGTGTAGAGACGCCCCCGGGGTGGATTGGTACCCGGCTGGAGGTCTATGGCGCAGTCAAAAGACCGGTGTGGAGGTAACGTATCAGCCGCCCGGGCACTGAAGACATCATGAAAATCCTGATAGTCCTTGGGCAGCCCGGTCAACGCCTCTTGCGGCGCCTGAAGTGGAGCAGAACAGAGCGGCAGAGGAGGCTTCACCTGCTGGTGGCAGTGCTCACCACACTGGGAACCCCATTGCCCGATCTCTCCGGTGGCCCAATCGATCACTGGATCATGTAGCCGGAGCCAGGGCAGTCCCAGAATTACTGGATGGATGGCTCGGGCGAGGACCAGAAACTGGATCTTTTTCTGATGCAGTGCCTGTAGATGTAGAGGCAAGGTGATCCGAGTGATGGTCCGGGGAAGGCTCTCCCCCTGGATGGAGGTGACCCGGAGCTCCGGCTGACAGGGTAACGTGGAGCTCCCCAACTGAGACAGGAACTCCGCGTCAATGAAGTTCCCTCCAGCCCCGGAGTCCAGCAAGGCTCTAGTATGAATCTGGCGCCCCTCGTCTTGGAGCAGGACAGGAACAGAGAGCAAGTAGTCCGGAAGGGAGGCTAACCGGCCCAGAGCCTCTCCCTTCATGGGGCTCGGGCCGGGGCATTTCCCGACCTCCCAGGTTTGTTTGGGCAGGCGCCCAAAAGATGGCCGGCCTCCCCACAGTACAAGCAGAGCTGCTTCCGGAGGCGATAGGCCCTCTCTTCCTTGGATAGGCGATGCCGCCCCATTACCATGAGTTCCTCCTTGGTTCCTTCCGAACCCTCCTTGAGGGACCTAGGCATCTCTGGGCGACAGGCCAGGCCTCTGGATCTCTGCACCATCCGGTGCGTGGCCCTCTCCTGGGCTCACTCCTGGAACCGGATGTCGATTCTTGAGCAGAGTGCAATAAGGGCGTCCAGAGTAGCAGGAATTTCACGGCCGGCCAATTCATCCTTTATCTGGCCATCCAACCCTTGCCAGAAGATGGCCGTCAATGCCTCCTGGTTCCACCTGAGTTCCGCGGCCAGGGTGCGGAACTGGACGGCATACGCCCCGACCGACCCGGAGCCCTGCTGGATCCGCAGCAGCTCCACCGAGGCAGAGGAAGGTCGGCCAGGCACGTCGAACACCATCCGGAACTGCCGCAAGAACTCCTCTAGGCTGGTCAGAGCTGGGCCCCGCTGTTCCCACAGCGGAGACGCCCAATCCAGTGCGGCACTGGACAGCAGGGAGATAATATATGTCACCTTAATCCTGTCAGATGGAAAAACCTCCGGTTGCAGTTCAAACAGGATCTGACATTGGTTAAGGAACCCCCGGCAGACCGCTGGGGTTCCATCAAAACGAGGTGGCTCCGGGAGACGCAGCTGTGTGGCGGAAGCCTCCGCCCTAGGGCCAGGAGGGGCCGCCGTGGCCTGTTGCTGGACCGCTGGTAGTTGGTTACAGACATTCTGCAGTATGCTGGACAAGCGCGTTATTTGCTCGTGTACCGCCTGAGCCAACTTAGAAATCTCGGAGATGTCTGGCGAGCTCATGGCTTCGGCCTACTGTTATGACTGGAGAAATGTGAGCCCTTGTGCCCCGACTGAGCACGGCTAGGATGGAGTGACACCGCACTCGGTCAGGCAGCCAGACAACCCCTAGCTTCACCTGGGGAGCGACCGCCTTTCCCTGGGAGTTGAGCCCCAGGTTCGGGCAGCCACCAGGACTTCTGGAACCGGCGGGGTTGCCAGACAGGCAGGCAGACACAGTCCAAAAGCCAGGTAAATCCGTAGGGCAAAGAGTAGTCAAAAACAGTCCAAGGTCAAGGCAGGCAGCAAACAAGCGAGGTCTGGGAAACAAGCCAAGGTCTGGAACACTGGAACTGAAGGCAAGGAGCACCAGCGTGGACCTCAAACACAATTGAGGCCGAAGCAACGAAGGACTGGAGGCAGGGATTAGTGTAGGAATCAGTCTCAAACATGTGCAGCTGATCCAAGATGGCTGCCCCATCAGCAGAGTAGCACAACGCCCAAATATGGGCTTCCTTCCTGTTCTCGTATACAAGATGGCTGCCCCCTCCTGAGCTAGCCAAGATGGCTGCTGTCCTTGCTCCAAGCCGGATGACGGCTGCTGGTCTAGGAAACCGAAACATGGCTGAGTCCCCTGAGTCAACCAAGATGGCCGTGGTCTTGATCCAAGCTAGATGACAGCTGCCAGACTTAGGAAACAGAAACTGAAACAGACCTTCCTAAGCCTGATCCTCAGCCCTTTCTGAGGAACCCGTGGCCCGAGCCAGTCTGGAAGAGCGCCGAACAGGTGAGGAACGTGACACTCATATAAGGGGGTTATGCTGAGATGTGTATCTGGGACCTTTTATGTAAAGTCCACTGCAGTGCCCCCTAGGCTGCCCCACTGCTGTGCTGTGTGGGGATGTCTGTGTGGCCAGTCTACTAAGAATGATAGCCACTAGATATCCCAATGGCTGGTTTTTTGGACGTTTTTCTCTTGCATGCTTTATTTTCCAAAATGGTTCCAAAGAAAAATGTACTGAGCATAAAATGTCTAGGAAAAAGATGATTTTTGAAAATAGCTATGTTCACTACTCGATTTTTGGACATTTCTAGCAAAACATTCAAATTAGGACTTTTTATCGAAAATGCCCCTCTAGTTATGTCTTTAAGCCCAAATCCCTCAAATCTCTTCATCCAAGAGGCATATTTTCAAAGCACTTAGCCTTCCAAAGTTCCATAGGTTTCTATGGAACTTTGGAAGGCTAAGTGCTTTGATAATATGCCTCTTGCAAGTCACTCACAAGTTGACGCTATGACTACCCTTGACAAAATAGACCAGGCTCGCAGTGTTTTGCGGCAACCAGAAGTTGCTAGCCCAAATCGTCGCACACATATTAAGTGTTGGCACTGCCATCGGCTAGGTCATTTTGCTGGCGAATGCCGACAGGATCCACAGTCCTTTGATAGACATGCCCTGCGTAATAATCCCCCTGTCCAGCAATCGTTCCCCTTGTGGACTAGATTGAAGCTTAGGATTTATCCCAAATACAAATGAATTGTCCATTATATGCAGCAGATGACTCTGTGTGTGTTTAAAAAAATCCCCAGATTCTTTAGTAAGTTACTTTCAATGTCAGTATTTGTGTGTGTCGGGTGAATAAAGAATGATCACCTTCATCCACTCTGTCTGTCTCTTATGTCTGTGTTTGTTTGTTATGTTATGCTTCCTTGCTAGAGAAATGTTTGCTAGCTTAGGTCTACATATTCAGGAGAAATACAATGCATTGTAAATCAGTTTTTATGGGAATACTAGAGGATTCCTTCCTTTTTTTTTTTTTTGCTGAATATTTCCTGAACAGAATTTGAATACTCAACTTTTTTTCTTTTTTTACAAAGCTGCTCAAAGCTTAAAAGCTATGTGAATTGGTTCCTACTTTTTGTGCTAGTATTTTATTTTTAGTAGTCTCTCCTGACTTAACTCTAAATAGTGGTCACCTGCTGCAATATCTAGGATTAATGTATTATCCATGCCTGTTACCAAATCTTGTGCTAACATGCTCTTGTCTAACGCTGTTACTTTATATGATATTTAGGTAGGAATGAAATGGTTCCAGTTCATCAGGCTTCTTATTTAAAGCTTATGTGCTCTTTGCTCAACTCCTCAATCCCCTAAATCAAAACACTTTAGTAGATTTGTTTTTAGCTAAATTTTTAATTAAATTGTGTAGTCATTCTTTTAAAGTGAAACAGAATGGTCTTGTGTCCTTCTTCTTTTTATAACAGCGAGCTATATCTCTTTTCCTAGAGATCTGGCTGGTTGCCTAGATTTAAGGTTGCTCATTATTTTTTACTTTTCTTTTCTCTCATGTTAACTTTAACAATTATGCACAGTCTAACTTATAACTTAACATTCTACGTCTCCTTCTCCTTAACAGAGAGCGTATCTGTGAGCTGGTTTTATTGTGCAGAATGTCCGTTTTTTTCTGACGTCACTTTATACTGAAACGCAACAGTCTGAATAATAAAATGCTCACCTTTCACTGGTTTCTGTCCAAGCCTCTTTTGATTAAAAACAGCTGTATTTCCTTTTTCTGGTACAGGAGAAATTAAAGGGTTTTTTTTTCTCTTTTGTTCGCTCTCCTGCATCACTGGGTGTGTGTGTGTGTGTATCGAGATTCCTGAACTTTATTGTGCAGCGATCTTTCCCTTGACAAAGACTGTACTTTATTTTAGCCTGTGCAAATTCGTCTGCCATAAATTATGTCCTGATAGTTTTTTTATCTTACTCATGTTTACGGCTGTCCCTGTTACGGTTAATTCAATTGCATTTGTATACCTTCCATCTGCTTTTTATTCAAAGCGTGCTGATTCACAGAGCAGAGGAATATTTAAAATGCACTATATTTTTAATTTCCAATTATAGATTCTTTCTTGCTTGATCTACATATTGTAAATATCAACCAAGGATGCAGGCTTATTTACTTCATTATGATTGGAACTTTTTTTACAACTAACTTTTATTAGATTGAGTTCAAAGCTTGCCATTACGTGTTCTGCAAAGTGGTAAGCACAGTATGTGCTTTCCCTGACACTTTTTGTGCTTCTCAGTACATCGTCTCTTTACTTCTGCATGCCAACTGTTGTTTTTCTGCCCTATTGTGGAATTGTATTCTCTTGACTTACATAAGCGATCACTTGTTCCGGTAATCTGATTACATGCTTTTCAACTTTATTTTTTATTTTTCTGAATTTGAGAACTGTTTTCCTCTTTATTTTAGCCAACAGAGGGGGCTACCATGCTACAGATTTACAGTTATGTTTTGATTTGTAAGGAGATTCATAAGAAAGCAAATAGATGAAAGATTCCCATTCATTTTTGGGTAATTATATGTCAAAGGATACACAGAGATGGTATTTCTATGTGAAAGGTTTCAGAGATGTTTAAGTTTAGCTGTTCATGTGTAATTTTGCATGTACTTTTTACAAGTACATATTGTTGGAAAGTCACATGGCAGAATATTTAGAGAGTATACTGTATGTTCAGATGGTGAGAGAATGTGGATGATGGTGCAGAGCTATGTTGAAATGTTTGAATAAGGAAATGGTATCCTCTTTCTAGTATACTCTTTCTTTTTTTAAGCCCTCATTAATCTGCTCTGTTTACTCTGATGTTTGCCTCCTTCTGAAGCATGATGTGAGGCCGTACAGCTTTTTGAGTTATAATGCTTTTTGTCTGTTTACATTATATGCCCTCTTGCAGATCACATTTCTTGAAAACACAATAGTCAGAGACTCTGCAATAACTGTCCTTTTACATGATAGTCTTTTTCAGATAGATAACGAAGTACACTCCACATGAGGGATGGTAACAAGAATATTCACAGCATCCCAATCCTGTAAATTTCTGTTTGTCAGGTGGTATGTAGAAATCGCTGACAATTTATCTTAAGACAGCGTTACCTAACTAAAGATATTTCTCTGTCTAATGTCATTCCTGATCAGTTTACACAAATAACTTGTATGTCGTTTAACAAAACTTGACTCAGCCATACTTCATACTGTACGGATTGGGGACTTATGGTTCTAGATTTATTTCCTTTTTGTCATTATTCTCATTGCCTTGCTAGATACAGTTTTGTTGCTAAAACGAGGATTTACACTTTGTATTACTCAAACATTTGTGAAAGAAATGCTATAACATTTTAACCTTCTTTTGTTTTGAGCTGTTTGAAATTGTTCCTACACAAACTCACTGGGGGGCCATCCCTTTACCGCTTCCATTCTGACTCTTTTTCATTTTCTGTTGTTGGTCACTAGTGTCCACATATCCTCAACCTATTGAGCTTGGTTAAGTCCAAGTAAGAGACTGAGTCCTGATCAAGGTCATCAACAGGTCTAAGGCAACCTGAGTAGACCACCTTCTTGCGAGGGTAAGCCCAGCAAGAAAGGGGAGGTGCTTCAATAGGAACCCTCGTCTCAAAACCGGTGAAGAAAGTAACAACCTAAGCGAGAATTTAGGGTCGAAATGGAGACCTTGACATCTGATACCAGATGACCCACGTGAACAATTGACTGACACAACAGTGTGGACTCACCAGTTTGGCCTGCTCCTGTCTCATCTGGACACTTTTGCATTTTGCACTCTCACCTCTACATCATCTTTCCTTCAAGGACATTCTTCCTGTAAAATTTTGGACTCTTGCCATAATGCTATATACTAATGAAATTGTTTTTCTCCTATTTCTGTTGCCTAGTTTTCTACTACTTTGTATCATATGCTGTCTACTGCTATACTGGTTAACTCTTCTTCTGGTTAACTGTACTGAATTCTTTATTATATATTTCCTTTTCCTCTAGAAGTCAAGTATTTTCTTATATGACCACTATTCCTTTTATTTCTATTCGTGCTGTTTTTTTCTTCTATGGATATTTTATCTTGTCTTTATGGCCTTATTTCAGTTCCTCAGGCATAAATAGATTTAGTTTGGGTTCCATCATTTTCAAACTGTTATACCCTTCATCAATTGGCCACCCTGCGGATTATTATCTGTACAGGTGATGATTTCTCAATCATCAAGAGGGGAAGGAATTGATGTGCTCTTTTCTGACCATTGACATGTCATTCATGACCTATGAACTGCATAGCTATAAGGCTCAACTTTTCTGTTAAACTACTTTCCTCTTTTTTTCTGTATTTTTCCCTAATTTGTTTTTTAAAGTTGCAGGAGGAGGTCTGTTTGTACATATACCTTGAACTGTGCAAAGAATGAAATCTGAATAACTCCCTTAAGTTAATGACATGTTACTAATGAAGTGGATAACTATTATATGGACTGTTTAGCTGGCTGGAAACCATGAGATGCTTTCAGTAGAAGTCTCCTAGATGCAAAATGATGTCTTCCATGTGAACCCTTGCCTGCCTGAGTGAAATCTTTCAACAGTATACAGACTGCTGTTTCACAATACCAGAACCACCTACACTGACTTATAAAATCCTCTGATGCCAAAATTGTATACTTATCAGATCAATGAAATTTTAAGTGACTTTTAATCACCTTTTAAAACTACATATTATGGACTTTTCCAAAAGATTCTATTCTTTTTACTGAATTATCCCTTTATATATATGCACTGCTAATGTTATACAAATGTTCACCATGTTAGGGAGAACCTTTATACTTCTCAGTTGCTGTATAACACCCTATATCAAAAGTTTAGTACAACAGTTAATTGCAACTGCTTTAAGCAAGAAAGAACCTACGGGCCACTATGTCCTGTATGAACGCCTCCTGGCTGAAGCCGAGTTTGTTGCTGGAACAGAGGAAGAAGAATATTATGTTCCTAAGTATTTTCCAAAAACACTATAACTCAACAGTGCCTTCATATACGATCTAGATCTATTACACTCAGAGTTTTGCCATTGTCTTGCTCATAATTATAAGACTGCTGTTTGACCTGCAGTAGTTATTCATTATATTTACTCTAGTAAGTTTGTATTTGGCCAATATTAACCCTTTTTAAATGCTACAATGAAATATTTCTTCTCTAATAATACTAGTTTTAAGCTATATTTACACAATCAAAATGTGACTAATGATTAGCTCTGTAATAATGATATATTAGTTGATTGCAATCATATGTACTCAAATTTGTTGATCCTATTGTATGACAACTAGATAATTGAATTCTCATGTTTCCAAGTTTCACTCTGCCCCAGAGGGGTAATTGTAGGATAGTTAGGCTCCTTGGGTTGGTTATGGTAAAGGGGAATTCCAACACCGCATTTCATTTAGCATATATTTATGTATCCACATGTTGACTCTTGCTATGGCCTAGTCCCTCACCATGTCAGAGCACCCATGTCACCTCAGGTATATACATCCTCTCACAGGACTATAGGAGCCCTCTGGAAAGGATGGCCACATACTAGAAGTCACATGTGCTGCCCCCCCCCCCCGGGGGCCCAGCAAGAGGAGAATGTTGAAATATGCTGTCACTTGCTCTCAGTGAAATACAGGCCAAAGGCTCGGGCTAACAGCTAGGCCTCTAAGAATCAAAGATCACCTCTGACACAGATACATTTCACTGCAGCAAATGCTAGAATGAGGTAATTGAGAGCAGATAGAGGGAAGGGGGAATCTGCTCTATAAACAACAGCTGGATTGGCACTAACAAGAAGACATGAGCAAAGATGTTTTGGCTAGTGGAAGATAATAGTGGGTCAGGTGCAAGTGGGGGGGGGAGGGCTGAAGGGAACGAAATGACATGTGAAGTCATTAATTAACAGATGTTGACATTAACATCATTTGCTGATACTTAGAGCATGGAAACATATGAAGTCATTGTTATCAACTGATAATGGGCAAAGACTGCTGGTGAGAAAGTGGGGGTCCATAGGAATGAATGGTACAAGAAAGGTATAAAAGGGCAGTCTGCTAGGGTATCGGAGCAGAAGGCAGAAGAGAGAAGACAGACTGCACCTGCTGTGTGTTGCGAAGCGCTGTTCCACCATGTTCCAGATATGAATGCCTAATTGCCTGTGCTGCCTTTGGTGAGATGCTAATAAACTATCTTCTTATATCCCAGTGTGACCTTCTGATTATGGAGCTTGTTAGTACCCAGGCTGTGTAAAACAGTCTGGTAAGATACAAGTTCAGAGTAATTAATCACGTAGTGGGAACACACAATTATTTACACTCTCAAGGCACCATCTTGGCTGATTCTCTCCAGAGGGCACTTGAGGTTACCTAGAGAGACTTCCACACTGATATATCAGTTCACTTTGCAACAGAGCTTTTTCAGGCTCCTGCCTGGTTAGATCACTTGTGGCTGCCTAAGCATCTATATTTAGCAGCACTTAACTGGATAGTGCCACTGAAAATCACCACAGGCCACCCTTGCACTGTCCGGCAGTCAGTGGGCAGAGCCTAGGAGGAGCCAGAACTTAACCAGTTTATGGCCATATTCAGACTACTAACTGGTTAAGTAAGAGGCTAATGTTAAGACAGCAAAAAAAACGTCCAGGTAGCAGCTTTCAAGCATCTACTTCTCCCCCAACTGACCCCCCCCCCTCCCACCCAGAAGATGCAAGGGGTTGTGGTGGCCAGACTTGCAAAGGGCAGGAGTGAGTGAGTGGGCCCCCTTCCTCCCAGACCACCAGGTACTTGCTAAGCCCTGATTACATAAGATTACCAGATTTTTGTTTTGCAAATCTGGGACACTTGGGTGGGGCAAGACAGGGCCTACTCCAACCCAGCAACTTCCCATCAGAAAATTACACATTACTAAAAATAAAATATTCTATATTTTATTCTTAAAAGCAAACTTCGTTGCATGATTAATTATGCAACGAAAAGGCCAAATCACCTAACAAAATCTAGCTCTTCAACAAGTACACATTAGTGGGATATATGTTCAAGTTTAGAAACTTTGAACTGGGTTCTAACACATTTTATCCTGATAAGTAATCAATCACACATTAAAAATATCTAATCTTTGGTGTCTCTGGCTTGGTTTTATAGTTCGGCATCTCTCTGAGCGGAGGAGTAGCCTAGTGGTTAGTGCAGTGGACTTTGATCCTGGGGAACTGAGTTCAATTCCAACTGCAGTTCCTTGTGACTCTGGGCAAGTCACTTAACCCTCCATTGCCCCTGGTACAAAATAAGTACCTGAATATATGCAAACTGCTTTGAATGTAGTTGCAAAAACCTCAGAAAGGTGGTATATCAAGTACCATTTCCCTTTCCCTCATTCAATCTGGTCTCATTTTAGCAGCACTTAACTGGATAGTGCCACTGAAAATCACCACAGGCCACCCTTGCACTGTCCGGCAGTCAGTGGGCAGAGCCTAGGAGGAGCCAGAACTTAACCAGTTTATGGCCATATTCAGACTACTAACTGGTTAAGTAAGAGGCTAATGTTAAGACAGCAAAAAAACGTCCAGGTAGCAGCTTTCAAGCATCTACTTCTCCCCCAACTGACCCCCCCCCCTCCCACCCAGAAGATGCAAGGGGTTGTGGTGGCCAGACTTGCAAAGGGCAGGAGTGAGTGAGTGGGCCCCCTTCCTCCCAGACCACCAGGTACTTGCTAAGCCCTGATTACATAAGATTACCAGATTTTTGTTTTGCAAATCTGGGACACTTGGGTGGGGCAAGACAGGGCCTACTCCAACCCAGCAACTTCCCATCAGAAAAATTACACATTACTAAAAATAAAATATTCTATATTTTATTCTTAAAAGCAAACTTCGTTGCATGATTAATTATGCAACGAAAAGGCCAAATCACCTAACAAAATCTAGCTCTTCAACAAGTACACATTAGTGGGATATATGTTCAAGTTTAGAAACTTTGAACTGGGTTCTAACACATTTTATCCTGATAAGTAATCAATCACACATTAAAAATATCTAATCTTTGGTGTCTCTGGCTTGGTTTTATAGTTCGGCATCTCTCTGAGCGGAGGAGTAGCCTAGTGGTTAGTGCAGTGGACTTTGATCCTGGGGAACTGAGTTCAATTCCAACTGCAGTTCCTTGTGACTCTGGGCAAGTCACTTAACCCTCCATTGCCCCTGGTACAAAATAAGTACCTGAATATATGCAAACTGCTTTGAATGTAGTTGCAAAAACCTCAGAAAGGTGGTATATCAAGTACCATTTCCCTTTCCCTCATTCAATCTGGTCTCATTTGTTCCTTTTGTTTCTCTCTGGTGTCATCTATTCTGCTTCAGCTGTCTCTTCCTTCTTTGTCTCATTCCTTCATCATTGGATATTTTACTACTTTCCTTCTCTTGTTTTAGTCCTCTTCTCCTGATCCCCTCCCCATTACTCCACCTCTCTCTCCTCAGTTTTTCTCTACCACTTCTCCTACTCAGTTTTCATTCCCATATTCTCTCCATTGCAGTCCTATGGATACTTCACACTTCCTTTTTGCCCTCTCCCCCAATAATTTCTCCTCCCTCCTTCCCCACCTCAGTATCAAAAATGCTTCCTAGTGGTTTCTTATTGTACCCTGCTAGGTATTTGATTGTCTGTATCATATTTCTCCCTTTCCTTTTTTCCCCCAATATACATATTCAGCTCCTTCATTCTCTGCATTATTTAATATAGCACAGGTCATGTCACCAATTTGGAGGACCTCTTTTGAATTGCCTCTACCCCTTGTTGGTGTTCTTTTGTAAGCATAGTCTCTGTAAACCTGGAAGATGTAATACAGCAGTTTGATAAATTAAAGAGTAGCAAATCATCTAGACTAGATGATATACATCCCAGAGTACTGACAGTACTGAAAAATTAACATGCAGAGCTACTGTTAGTAATATGTAAATTATCTTTAAAATAATACATGGTGCCAGAAGACTGAAAGGTGCCCAATGTAATGCCAATTTTTAAAAATGGTTCCAGAGGTGATCTGGGAAATTATAGACCAGTGAGCCTGACGTCGGTGCTGGGCAAAATGGTAGAGACTATAATAAAGAACAAAATTATTGAGCATATATATAGACATGGATTAATGAGACAAAGGCAACATGGATTTAATCAAGGGACATCATGCCTATCAATCTACTACATTTATTTGAAGGAGTGAATAAGCATGTGGATAAAGTTGAGCAGTTGATATT
This sequence comes from Microcaecilia unicolor, assembly GCF_901765095.1. Taxonomy (NCBI): domain Eukaryota; kingdom Metazoa; phylum Chordata; class Amphibia; order Gymnophiona; family Siphonopidae; genus Microcaecilia; species Microcaecilia unicolor. The sequence goes on along the minus strand of NC_044041.1, from coordinate 143,042,591 downwards.
GTGTATTTGGATTTTCAAAAAAGGCATTTGACACAGTACCTCATGAACGACTCCTGAGGAAATTGGAAAGTCATGGGATAGCAGGTAGGGCCCTATTGTGGATTAAGAACTGGTTAAAAGGTATAAAACAGTAGGGTTAAAAGGTCAGTATTCTCAATGGAGAAGGGTAAGTAGCGGGGCTCCCCAGGGATTTGTGCTGGGACCGCTGCTATTTAACATATTTATAAAAGGTCTAGAGATGGGAATAGCTACTGAGGAAATTAAATTTGCTGATGACTTTATAAGTCTAACTGCTTTGAAAATATGACTCAAAGTTATTTAAAGTTTAAAAACCACAAGAGGATTGTGAAAAGTTGCAAGATGACCTTAACAAGACTGGGATATAGGGCATCCAAATGGTAGATGACGTTTAATGTAGGAAAGAGGAACCCAAAATACAGGTCCCACATTTGGAGACAATGCCCAGTAAAAGGATCTAGATGTCAGTGTGCGGCTAAGAAATCAAATAGAATGTTAGGAATTATTGGGAAAGGAATGGAAAACAAAAAAGAATTATAATACCTTTGAATTGCTCCATGGTGTACCTCATTAACTGCATGCAATTCTGGTCACCGCATCTCAAAAAAGATATAGCTCTCATTGCTCTGTCTATCTTGGGATTGAAACCCTGGTGGTATGTCCGTGAATAAGTGAAGTAATATTTAAGGTAAGATGTGTTTAGTAGTTGATTTTAATGAGGGGAGGAGATACACACATTATTTCATTTCTTCCTTTATATTAATATATTAGTACAGTTAAGCCCCTCATGCCACCTTAGGGCGAAATACAGAGCTGTGTCAGGTTATTTACAGCAATGAATACATGACAAAGTAAGCGAGGAGCAGCTGGTAATTCACAGCAAGGAAGAAGCAGCTGATAAAGTTGTGAAATGGATTTGATGTACTTTTAAACTGAATACATGGAGAAGCACACAGTGAAATAAGCAGAGCAACATACAGTTGGCACTTCAGCTATGGATTTGTACAGTTCCAAAAGGGAAAATCTAAGACAAAGTATTAAGGGACAGATGTATTATATTTGAAGGTTGTAAGAATATAATTTGAGTTACATTTTGGATTATTTATATTAGTCTGATATAGGGAAGGTATATCAAGCATTGTTCCCTTGATATTGATAGGAACGAGTGTTATCTATATATGGAAGGATGTTGAAAATAAATAATTGATATAGTATAAAGCTTAATTGTGTGCATTTTTGAGAGAGTTGAGTGAATGTTTTTTAGATTATAAGGGATGAATGTTGAATAAATGTGTTAAAAAGTTTTTTTTTGTATTAATAACAGATATGGTTTAAAGACTTGTTCACATCAATCAAATACAAATTAACAGAACAATGAGTTTTTTGGTTTTATGTCCCCCCTCCCCACCCTCCTCTCACCCCCCAGCCCACCCGTTGTCCGTCTCCCATCCCAAGCAGAAAACTAAACATGTTCGTTTTGTTGCTTGCCACTTTCATGGTTAATGTTCCCTTTTCCTCCCCCCTCCGCATCCCCCCATCCTTTAGCAACACCAAAGAGTACATTGGCTTAGATTGCATTCCCAGTCTCTCCTATTTAACCACACTTTCCGTTCAATTATGCCCCACAAACCAATAATCCCCTGCCACGGTATCCTTGCGGCAAGGGGTCCCATCAGAGAGAGAAAGAAGGAAAAAAAAACCCCTATTATAAACCATTTAATACCAAACTTCGCGCGTGCGGAGACAAGGACTGAACGTAAGGACCCCAAATCTCCAGGAAACGTGTTCTTTTCTTTTGGGAGGGTCCCACCGCCCTGCGCTCATGCAACAATAGCTCGTGGAATCTGTTCCTCCAGTGCCAGAAGTCTGGTGGGGCCACGCTCAACCACCCATGCATGATCACTTTTTTCCCCATCAAGCAGGCCTTGCGTATCAACTGTCGTGGGCCCCCCCCGCTGGAAAACAAAAAGTTCATATTTATCAAATAAAATCCCCAAAGGCGTGTAATTAATTCGTGATTTAACTAAGCCCTCCAAGTACTGTATAATCATTTTCCAATACCTTTGTATAACAGGGCACTCCCAGAGGCAATGATAGAGAGTGCCGTCCTTCTGCTGACACTTGGCGCAAAGCGGGTCCGACACCCCTCCCATTTTGAACACCTGTTGTCTAGTCCTGTAAGCTCTGTATAATATACGAAACTGACATTCCCTTAGACAGGCGTTCACTGAAATCTCAGGTATACAGGACACCAACTTTGTGTAATCTAAAGCTAAATTGGGTCTCTGCATGTCCCGTGCCCATCGTGCAGTGATTACGGCGGTAGGTTTCTGCGGGCCCAGCTCCCCTAGTAGCTTGTGCAGGCTCGATATTGAGAGCCGCGTTCCTGGGCTCGCCTTGTAAAACTCTCTTACTTTCCTCCCATGTCCATTATTCAGGTGTTCCATATTTAGTGATCGGACATAATGAGCTAGTTGCTGATATGCAAACTCATGACTAGCAGTGATGCCTACCCCCAGCGCCCCCAGGCTTAGTAGGCCCCCTTCTGTCCCCAATACATGTTCCAATCTGATTATTCCCATAGATGCCCATCGTCGAAATATCTTATTGTCTGACCCAGGTGAAAATGATGGGTTGCCTTGCAGTGGCAAGATATCGGATGTGTCCGCTTCCAAACCCCAATACCTGTTTAAGTCCCTCCAGACCGCCCTCATTGGACCCAACAACAGACTGCTCTTAAATTTTTTTGGCACCGAACTCCGTGGGCCGTGAAGTAGATAATGTAAGTGATATGGCGCAAAGAAGGCCTGTTCCAGCTGCCGTGGCGTAAAATCTTGTTTCTCAAGCAGCCAGTCTCCCAAATGTCTTAACAGACAAGCTTGATTATATTTTTTTATATCTGGGAGACCTATACCTCCCTCTTTCCACGAACCTACTAATACTTTCAGTGATAATTTGGGCTCCCCCCCCCCCAAATGAACTTTCTTAAATGCTGATAGAATTGCTTAAGATCTTTGTTTCGCAATCTCAGTGGTAGCACCTGTAGAATGTATAACCACCTGGGGAATTCTGCCATATGGAACAGCTGGACCCTCCCGTGTAACGAAAGCGGTAATACTGCCCATTTTTGCAACCTATGTCGCATATTGTCCAATAGCCTAGTGAAATTGAGATTGTAAAAAGCTGTCGTTTTCATGGACACTTGTACCCCCAGATATTTGAAGTTGTCTGTAGCCCACTTTAATGGGAATCCCACCCCCCACTCGGTTAATGCCAGGGATTTTGAAAAATTGATTTGGAATCATGCGAAATCCCCATATTCTCTGAACAATTCTAACAAGGCGTCTAGAGATTTCCTGGGGTCAGTAAGATGTACCAAAATGTCATCCGCGAATGCGGATATCTTAAATCCCACCTTACCCCATGCTACTCCAACTATCTCCGGATGCGACTCAATTTCCCTTATCAAGGGATCCAGCGTCAGAACAAACAATAATGGAGAAAGGTCCCCTGCCTCACTCCTCTCCTTATCTGAAACGTCTGCGACCTTTCACCATTAATCCACAGGAAAGTCTGAGGGCTCGAATAAAGGGCTCCCACTGCACTTCGGAAAAAACCCTCCACACCAATTCTCTGCATTACTGCAAACAGGAACTGCCATACCACCCGATCAAAAGCCTTCTCTGCGTCAAAACTAACAAGCAGAGAAGGCTGTCTCTGCTCCTCCACTCTCTCTAACGAGGCAATAAGAGCCTCACATTACTTACCACTGATCTGCCCCTTACAAACCCCACTTGTGGTGCCGCCACCAGGTCTGGGAGCACTCGTGCCAACCGGTTTGCTAAAATTTTTGCGTAAAGTTTAACATCACAATTTAACAGTGATATTGGTCTATAGGAACCCATTTCTTCCGGGTCTTTACCCGGTTTCAACAGCACGATCATTTTAGCCATATTAAAAGTCTCTGGGGCCAACCCTGAAGCCGCCATAGAATTGAATAGGTTCAGCAAAGGTGGAGTCACCTGTTCTTGTAACAATTTGTAAAAAGCCATGTTGTATCCATCTGGCCCTGGTGCCTTATGGATGTCACTCTGTTGGAACGCTAGAATTAATTCCCCCTCCTCAATAGGGGCATTGAGATATTCTTTCTGTGACTCCGACAGCTTTGGGAGATCAACATTATCTAAAAACAAAGCACTGTCGGACACTATGTCCGCATCCTTCCTGTACAGACCCGCATAATACTGCCGGAAGCTTTCCACTATCTCCTGCTCCAATCTAAGTACTTTCCCATCTTGGCTCTTTACTTGTAGGATTCGGGTTGTACCTCTTTTCCCCTTGGCTAACCGGCCCAGCAAGCTCCCCGCCTTATTCCCATACATGAACAATTGGTGTTTATAATACATGATAGATTTCTGTGCCCTCTCCTGTAAGAGTTCATTTAATTACCTCTGAGCCTCCAAATATGCTAACTTCTGTTCTGGTGTCCGGGCAGCCCCATACTTCATCCGGTGTGCTCGAACCTCCCTTTCCAAGCGTAATATCTCTTTGTCCCTCTGTTTCCTTTTCCATGCCCTGTATGCGATGATCTCACCTCTCAGAACCGCCTTTGCTGTTTCCCAATATAACCCATGTTGTTCTATATGTTCTCTGTTATAATACTCATAATCTCTCCACTTCTCCTGCAAGAATTCTTGAAATTTTACATCCCGATAAAGTTCAAATGGGAATGTCCACCCCCCTTGCCCTCTCCTGTCTCCGACCTCTTCCCATGTCACCCATATTGGGGAGTGGCCTGATATTTCACCTGGCCCGATCTCCGCCTCCACAGTTTTAGAGAAGAGAGGTTTCGAGACTAATATGTAGTCAATCCTGGAGAGGGAAGAGTGGGCCCGAGACAAGTGTGTGTAGTCTCTGCTACCCGGATGTAACACCCTCCACGCATCTATCAAATCAAGCGTAGCGCACAAAAATGGCAGTCCCCTCATGTAATGGCGATACCCCAAACTCCCCTGACTTGTCTTATTCACTAATGGGTCATAAACCATATTGAAGTCACCCCCAAGCACCACATTGCTCCTCTGATATGGAGTCAGCAGTGCCACAATCTCTTTGTAGAATTTCTTATCATAGACGTTGGGTGCATAGATATTACAAAAAATATAGGGTATCCCTCCTAACACGACATCTACCAATATATATCTACCCACTGCACTCCTCTTAATCGATTTGATAGTTAACTGTAGCCCCTTTCTGAATAAAATCAACACGCCTGCCTTCTTTTTTTGGGCTGGAGCGCCAATCACTGTCTCCACCCAGCCCTGCTTGAATTTATCATGTTCACTGGAGGTCAGGTGTGTTTCTTGGAGAAACGCTATATTCGCTGCATGGCGCTGCAAAGCCTGTAGAATTTTTTCCTCTTTACGGGCGATGAGACCCCCCCCCCACGTTCCAAGACAGCAATTTAACGTGCCCCAGCACTCCAAGTCAGCGCATATCTCAATGTAGTCTGCTTATTACTGTTTGGAGAGCGTACCTCCCAGCCCTTAGGTACCCTCCCTCTTGGCCATTGAATCCTCCACGCGCGAAGCCAGCATATAAATAATAGTAACCCCCCCCCCCCCCCCCCCCCCCCCCCCCCCCAAAAAAAAAAAAACACCCCAATAACCACAGATCTCCCCCCTCCTCCCTCTCCCTTCCCTGCCCCCACATCCCATCACTTGTCCGGTGTATATCCGGAACTCTTCCATTTTGGACCTGAAGCCGCCCTACCCAATTCCTTACTTGCCGTTTCTATCCCCCGTCTCCCCCAATAAAAATGAGCAGGTTAAATCTCCCTAGTCTTCATTCCTCAAACTCCTCCCCTCCTTCCCTTCCCAGAATACCCTTTTATGAAGAGCCCGCGCTCCCTTGAAAGAGAGCACCAAAAGCTCTCCATCTTCCTATCACCTGCCTGTTAATTCCTCCCTCCTAACTATCCCCTCCTCCCCCTCTCTTCCAGCCCACTCTTCGGTCTTTTTAAAACACATTTATCCAAACCCTCTCACCAGCTTTTATTTAGAACGTGATCCACTCAACTCTTTCTCACAAGTCCCACCACACATATCCTTATGAACCTGATCGGGTATCTCTCCCCTTTTTTACAGTCCAGACAGTATAATATACTTGCAGAGAGTCAGTAAGTGTATGACAATCTTCTCTTTCATCTCCTCTCCAGGTGTGTAGTACTTCATGCTCAATCTAGTTGGTTCTCTTTATCCAAAGTGAAGCGTCTGCTATAATCGCTCCCATCTGTGTTGGCTCAACTCTTTCGACTCTAGTGGGTCAGGATAGCATCAGCTACAAGCAGACCTGACACGTGTGCAGCTTCCCTTTGGTCTGCAGCAATTAACAATTGTTTCAAACAGACGGTCCACTATCTAAATTAATTGCCATCCTCTCCCGATACCACATATCATTTTCTGCCTGGCCGCAGCTGCAGCGCTGTCACGTTCACTTAGATGCTTGGCTCTACGTTCATGATTGCTCCTATTTTCCCTGAGCAACTGGCATCCACCCTATGACGTGTAGCTTTACAAATACCAAAGAGTCCTTCTTTACTGTATGCATTAGCCACTTCTAGTTATGCTATTGTATCCAAATATGAGTGGTTGTCGTCATCTCAGTCCACCCTCAGCGTGAAAACGCCCTCTTCTCAAAATTCCAAGCAAGAAATCAAATTGGAAAATAACAACTTCGAACAAACTTTAACATTTTAAATTGATCCCCTAACTGCAGCACCTAGCAAATGCTGCCATTTTCTGGTGGGTCCTTGCGCCAAACTTCAGCCTTAACACCTGTCGCCTTGCTGCATGTCTGCGGCCCCAACCGTTCATTCAGGCTCTGCTCCCCTTTTTGCCAATGCCTCCAGGTATGCGTTAGCGTCTTCCACCCTCTCAAAGATGTGCACCTTATCATGCTCCATAACTTTCAGTTTCGCTGGGAACAAGAGGCTGAAGCGAATCTTTTTAGCGAACAGTGTAGAACATGCGGGCACGAACGCCTTCCGCGCCGCTGCTACCTTGGTTGAATAGTCCTGGAAGCAGAGGACTTTATTATTTTGGTACCGCAAATGTTTGCCGCCTCGGAGCGCCTGCAATATCTGTAGTTTATGGGCATCATTTAGAACTTTAAGGATTGTCACTCTTGGTCGGGATTCTCCCGGCCGTCGTGGCCCCACTCTATGTGCTCTCTCAACACGGAGCTCCCCCACCAATTCCGGGAGCTCTGCTGCCTCCGGTATCCATTTTTCAAGGAAGCTTCGTAGATCTCTATCTCCCAGGGATTCCACAAGACCCACCAATCGTATGTTGTTCCGCCTTGAGCGGTTTTCAATGTCCTCCAACTTTTCCTCCAGCTCTGTTATTCGGTTTTGCAATGCTGGGGCATCCCCTGTTAGTTTCTGCACCTCGTCTTCTACACTGCTAACTCGTTGTTGTATTTCTCTCAGCTCTGTCACCATTGTTGTATAGCGCTCCTCCATGCCATCTAATTTGTCCAATATTTTTTTAAATTTACAGTCTACCGACTGTTCCACTGCCTCCGACACTTCTCTTATTATATCCGCCGCCCATTGCGAGCTCGGAGTCGGAGATGGCGGTTGGCTCTTATCCACCATCTTGGCCTCCGCTCCGCGCCCTTTCTCACAGCTGTCTTTTTTCATCACTTTGGACGCCATACCCCTTGAATCCGTTACCTCTCTGCCACTCTCGCTCTGTACTTTGCGCTAAGGTGAGAATTGGATCATTTCAGGGGGAATATCAGCTGATTCTGAACAGCGGCTCTGTCGGGCGCTTCGGAGCAGCGTGTCCACGCGTCCTCACTCCTCCATAGCCCAACCGGAAGTCATGTTAAAAAGTTTTAAAATAACATTATGAAGATTATAATGAATAAAGATTATATTATTGGAGTATATAGTTACTTGTGATTTATGCATTAAAAAAAAGATATAGCAGTATTAGAAAAGGTACAGAGAAAGGTGAAGAAAATAATAAAAAGAATGGGACAACTTCCCTATGAGGAAAGGCTAAAGAGGCTAGGGCTCTTCAGCTTGGAGAAGAGAAGGCTGAGGGGAGATATGACTGAAATCTATAAAATACTGAATGGAGTGGAACGGGAATCTGTTTACTTTTTCCAAAAATACAAGGACTAGGGGGCACACAATGAAGCTACTAAGTAGTAAATTTAAAACAAACTTGAGAAAATATTTCTACACTCAACATGTAATTAAACTCTGGAATTAACTACCAGAGAGTGTGGTAAAAATACTTAGCTTATAAGGGTTTAAAAAAGGTTTGCATAATTTCCTAAAAGAAAAGTCCATAAGCCATTATTAAGATGGACTTGAGAAAATTCACTGCTTATTTCTAGGATAAGCCACTGCTTATTTCTAGGAAAAGCAGCATAAAATCTGTTTTACTCTTTTGGGATCTTGCCAGGAACTTGTAAACTATATTGATCACTGCTGGAAACAGGATACTGGGCTTGATGGACCTTTGGCCTGTCCCAGTATGGCAACACTTATATTCTTATGAATAGGGTGAAGGATAATAATAATAGTAAGAGACCAATGTCCTGACAACAAAAGAACAATTTTGCATAAAAGCAGGCCAGTACAGTGTGGGAGAGACCAATCTCTGCCAGTCTAACTAAAATAAGCTAGTGATCTAGAAGCTACTGCTAATGTCACATGACCACCATAGGCGTAGCCAGGTTTTGACATCAGGGGGAGCAAACTTTTGTAAATTAGGCGCTAGTCAGTGTCGGACGGGCGCCAGTGCTGGTATTGTCGCTTAGGTGCAGTGACTGTGGCCGGCAATAATTAACACAGGCTGCTTCTGCTGCATCCCACCTACAAGGAACCTGGAAGTTACATCAGGAGACGGGAGGTAGCAGAGGTCCCAAGACCAGCCAGAGAAGGCAGCATGTCTTCTTAACTACAAGTAAAATTATTCAAATTGTGACCATCTCTTCAGGAACGCTCGTTCCACTAGCAAAAACTTTGTTTAAATCAGATGGGGTTTTGTTTGTGTGGTGACTCTACAGGATGTGGAGCCCATTAGTCCTGAGCATTTTTATTTTTGTTAACAAGGGTCACCAAAGGCAGCCCTTGCCCTAGAGCCTACTTTCAAATACAGTCAGACAGTTTATGAAATAACACCAATAACACACTAAAGACACTAAAACCTATACGGAAAACGTACCACACCATATTCACCTATGAAAAGCTAGTACTATAAATATTACACTGGGTCCTAGAGCACCAATATACCTGCACTACAAATACTACACGAAGTCCTACAACACCAACACATTTACTACTGGTAAAACAGAACAAGTGCGACTGCTAAAGAGTTCTACGCGGAAACTACTTGCCCACACAATACCACACCTTGGTCACATACCAAATACAGAACAAGGGATCACTTCAGAAATATAAAGATAAAAATTGCATTTGGAACCCCAAGAATTCAAACTAGGCATGTTGCATAACATAGGAGAATTGAAAACACAAATGTATTTTTTCTTGTACTGAAAAAAAAAAAATTACAGAAGACATCTGTGATGCACATTTCCCAAAACTAACATATTCCACCAAATAAATTCAAAATAAAACACTTTTTTCTACCTTTGTTGTCTGGGTATTTTATTTTTTCTGTCTGTCTTCTGCTGTCTTTCCAGTGGGTGCGGTCCATTTGTCCTTTCTCCATTTCCTTCTTATCTTCTTCCATTCCCTCACTATATCTGTCTCTGACACATTTCCTCATTCTCTGTTTTCTATCTCTCCCCTCAGGTTTTATCTTTTCAGTCCTCCACCTATATTTCACTAACTAGTTAGTACCTATCAACTTTCCATTTTCTCCTCTCACCCCTACCTCTTCTGTCTCACTCCTTCCCTAACCTTTTTTTTCATCCACTCTCCATTGTACAATTTTACCCTCTGTACTTACCATCCTCCTCTCACTCATCTCTCCTTGAGAACCTTCATTGTTTCTGCCCACATTGTTCCACCATGCCAATATCTCCCCTCCCTCTCCCTTCTTATACCCTTGTAGCCCAGCATCTCCTTGACCCCTCAACCCTTCTCTCTCCTCCACCCCTATGGTCTAGCAGTTCCCTATCCCCTCTATTTGTTCCCTCCACCCCTATGGTCCAGCAATTCCCTGTCCCCTCTCTCCCCCTTTCCTCCTTATTGTGCCAGGAGGCATGGCTACACAAATTCCCAATGCCATGTGCCTTCCAGGTTGTATAGACAGCACACTGCACACCAGAAGTGTACACATTCCAGTAAGGAACCAAGCCATCAGGGTTTGTGTAGCTGCATCTCTCCCCTTCTCTTACTCTCTCTTGCTCCTCCTCCACCGGTCTGCCATCATCCACTTCTCTTCCCGCTTTCCATCTTTCTAACACCAGGCTTCCCAAAGCAGATTACAATAGTTAACATAAAGTTGAATCCATCAGGAAACAGGATATCCTCACTGAAATTTGGCCAACTGTATTATATTGAACAGTGTAGGCCGGATCACGTGATGTGCTGAAGGGAGCGGAGGTAGGAAAGCTCCTCTCTTAGGCCGAACCCTCCTTCCCGCCAGCTAAAGACCGCAGAATAAACCTCCACAACCGAAGATCCTGCAGAGAGGGACCAGCGGGTGCATGGACCCTTTTGTAACTCGGTTAGATACTAAGATGCCACCGAAAACAACGAAAAAAGAGGCGGAAAAGCCCCGCGGCATGGAACTCAAGATGGCGACAAGCCCAGCACCCGAAGAGCCGGCAACGCTGTTTACCCCGTCGCAACTCCACCAAATAACGGAGGCTGTGACGATAGCTTTAGACCCGCAATTGCAGCAGCTTTCCAGCAGCTGAAGGCGGTGGAGAATCTGTTAGCGGACACGACCAGGCGAACGGGAGAGTTAGAGCAAAGAGTTTCCACCATAAAAGATGAGCAGGCAGGCACAACAACGGAGCTTGAGGAGTTGCGACGCACAGTAGCAAAACAATCTCACTTACTTGACGACCTCGAAAATCATTCCAGAAGGGGCAATCTCCGCATCATTGGAATTCCAGAAATGGTATCTGACAGCTCTCTACCCTCTATAATGGAAAAGTGGCTTCAAACAGTTTGCCCTCTCTGACAGCATCGGAGCACTTTGTCTGGAGCGCGCGTTGCGTGGGACGGAAAATAAACAGTGATCATAGGCCTAGAGCAGTTATGATTAAAGTACACAACTTCGTCCACAAAGTGGAAATCTTACGAGGCGCACGACTAAAGCGAGGCACTCTGAACTATGATGGCTCCCCAATCAAAATCTTTCAAGATTACTCTTTTGCCCTACAAGAAAGGCGGCGGGTCTATGGGGCGGTGTGCCAATCTCTCGTGGACACTAACCATAAATTCATGCTGACTTACCCGGCCATGCTGCGGATACATTACCAGGGCAAATGGAACGCTTTCCAAACCCCTAAGGAAGCACAAACATGGATGGCTGAAAACCTAAATATCGCAAATCCAAAGGACATTCTTACATTGAAACAAGAGCCATGATGGCTGCGCGAAGCTCCAGAGTGAGAACAACTCAAAGGATATTATATTGGAGGTACTGGACACACTATATCATCAAAATTGGCGGGGGAGGGGGAGCCCCACATCATTGATCCCTCTACCCCACACATAGAAGCGGGGTAGATTGGAGGCTGTAGGGAAAGAGATAGGTCAGGGAGGGGGGGGGGTAGGGGAGGGCAGAGGGATTAGATTCAGCTATCAGGAAGCTATAAGGAATAAAAAGGAGGGAAGACCACAAATCATGTCCAATATACACAGAAACATATGGATGTCCCCATTAAGGATAGCAGGGGGTTGGAACAGTACAGGCACCATTATTTTCCGGGGTGAGGCTGGGCGCCCGGGAAGGCTTAATTGTAGGCATAGCCAGCAGGCAGACACCCATAGAACATCACGTCATTAGGACTGTACGGTTTACCTCATGGAACGTGGGTGGTATTTCCACGCCGATAAAATGGGCAAAGATATTAGCGAGCCTTAAAAGGCACAAAACAGACATAGGCTGCCTTCAGGAGACTAGACTCACCATCGAAGAACATAACAAGCTAAAGAGACAGTGGGTGGGAGAGGTACACACTGCATCTTCAGGAGACTGCAGAGCTGGGGTGGCTGTGTTGATTCTTTTTTTTTTTATTTTTTATTATATATATTTATTGATGACAGAAAGAAAAAGAATATAAGACAACATCCAACATGATGCAGATTACCTCATAACATGCAATTCCACTAATCATAATACAATAAAACTCTTCATTTCTAACTATCATCATTCAGTTTTTATGTCATTTTTCCCCCCCCCCTTTTCCCCCCCTCCCCCCCTCGTGCCAAGCTTCTATTCAGTAATTATTATCCATTAAGTACTCTACTACGTGCCCGTGCAGTTAATGTGTTCAAAAAGGGCATCCAGCATTGAAGATATTGTTCACCTTTTGATGACTCTAAATCCGATGCCTCTTTTCTTTCCATTGCACTGAGCGAAATCATGTTTGCTCTCCAAAGTTGGACAGATGGCTTTTCTTTTTGCAACCACAATTTAAGAATTGTCTTTTTACCCATCATCACTGATCGCCTCTGAAAATGTCGGAAACCGACTTTGCTGGACCCGTGATTTGTGAATTCTTCAAATAATAGCCGTGGGTGACTCTTCCAATGAATCATCCACATCCTTGACACATGTGTACACATTTGAAACCAAAATCTCAATACTGGTGGGCAGTACCAAAACATATGTCCTAGATGTGCTCCTTGCCTCTCACATTTTGGGCAGTCATCCTGTGGTCTCAATGTTGCTTTAAATGCTCTGTGCGGTGATATATAAAGTCTCATCAAAAATTTATATTGCATTTCCCTTATTTCAACAGACCCAAACTGTTTATAACATAACTGTAAACAGGTCTGTATTACAGTACTCCCTATGCTACAACCCAGTTCCTTTTCCCACATCTGTGTCAGTTTTGTGTAATGTACCATAGGCATAGCTTCTCGTATCTGCAAGTGATAATATTTCAGTGGTACTGATTTCTGGGCCTCTAGATCATAGACCTCTGTTATTTGTTCTTGCACTTTGATTTGTAGCGATGACCCCGGGAGAGACCGAATATAATGATTTAATTGTTCATATGCCAGAAAATCTCTTATCTCCATCCCTTGGCAGCCCTGCATTTCCTCTTGAGATTTTAACGTTCCATCCCGCCGCAGAACTTGGAACAAAAAGAAAATACCCGCCTCCCTCCATTTACAAAATGTTAAAGAAGAGCTCCCCACTGGGAAATCTATGTTACCTCCAATCGGCAGAAAGGGTGAGACTTTCGCATTAAGACCAAGGAGTCTACTTAGCCATGTCCATGTTTTCTGAAGTGGGAGAAACAATGGTTTGATGTATTTTTGTATTGTTACTTTGCTAAGTCCCACATGTAACCAATAACTAAAGTGTACTTCTTTAAGCATCCTACACTCTGCTTCTGGGAATGTGAAATATGATGTACCTCTAAGCCAATCTGCTATGTGTCACATGCATCCCGCTACTGATATCCATTTGATATTAAGTGCTCCCAAGCCTCCTTTGGCCCTCGTCAAATACGTTTGTTGCATATTGACTCGAGCTCGTTTCCCATTCCATAAAAATTGTTTGAGTAGTTTATAAAGATCTAGTTCCTCTTTACGGGTTATGAATAACGACAACACTTGTACCACATACATCCATTTCGGTACTATAATCATGTTATAAATGGCAATTCTACCGAAGAGTGATAAGGCAAGCTTTTGCCACATCAATAAGGTTGTTTTTGTCATCTCCCACAGCGGCTCTAAATTGATTTTATGTACGTTATCTAGATGGGGGGAAAGATAAACTCCCAAATATTTAATTTTTTCCATGCTCCATTGTAATGGGAATGGCCCCACCCACCTTGTTTTTATTTCCTGTTTGGTCGGTAATGCTACTGATTTTTGTTTATTTAGTATAAAACCAGAAATATAACTAAATTCTTCCACTGCTTCTAAAAGATTAGATAAGGAATTCTGCGGGTCCGTCAGTGTAAGCAAGATGTCATCAGCGAAAGCTAATATTTTAATTGGCAACCCAGGGATCATCACCCCCCGCAATCTCGGCATTCCTCCCCACCGTTCTCAAAAAAGGTTCAATATACAACAAAAAGAGCAAAGGTGACAGGGGACATCCCTGCCTTGTGCCCCTTTGTACTGGGAACGCCGGTGATACCATACCATTCGCCAGTATATGTGCTGTTGGTTCTGCATAAAGAGTAGACACTGCTCTAAAATACCATCCGCTTATGCCCATATATTTTAACACTTCAAACAAATATCCCCATCTCACTTTGTCAAAAGCCTTGGCTGCATCCAAACTTGTCAATAATAATGGTTCTCCTGAGGCCTTACTGTGTGCCAATGCCAATAACGCCCTGCGGACATTAAGACCTGGATGTCGCCCCCTCACGAAGCCTACTTGATGATCAGCTACAATGTGTGGGAGATGTTGTGCTAAACGATCTGCTAGTACCTTAGCTAATATTTTAAGGTCTACATTCAATAGGGATATTGGCCTATATGCTTCTAAGTCTTCCTGCGATTTCCCTGGTTTAGGTAGCAGGGTTATAAGCGCGTCATTCGTTTTTGGAAATAATCTTCCTTGCTCTATTGCCTCCTCAAAATATTCTGTTAATGGTATCAGTATTCTATGGGCCATCATTTTATAATATTCTGTTGAGAACCCATCAATCCCTGGGCTCGTTCCCCCCGAAAGAGTTACAATTACTTTTTCCACTTCCTGTAAACTTAGCGGGGCATTCAGCTGGGTTGTCATCTCTGGCGTTAACTGCGGCATCCCTGAATCCTCCAAATAATCTTGTATCACTGTATTTTCCACCTCTGGCTCTGCCTTATATACCCCAGAGAAGTAGTCTTGAAATAACTGTAATATTTCTGTTGGCTTATGCTTTCTGGTACCATCTATAGATTTTAATGTATGAATGAAAGTCTGCCCAGCCCATACCTTTGTTAGTCTTGCTAATAGTTTTCCACTTCTATTCCCAAATTTATAATATTGGAATCGTCTATGTGTCAAAATTTTTTGTGTCCTTTCATGAATTAGTGTGTTTAGTCCTGCCAAATCAGCCATCATTTGTTCATAGTGTGCCTTAGTTGGATTACTTTGATGATTTCTTTTGGAGCGTAGATATTGGCGTTCTAATTGTATTATTCCTTGCGCTATTCTTTTATTTCTACCCGTCACATAGCTAATGATATCTCCCCGAATAACCGCCTTTGAAGCTTCCCAAAATAGTCCCGGTGTATCCTGGTGCTGCTTATTCATCTCTGCATATAATTCCCATTTCTTCTCTAAGAATGCTCGAAAATCAGGATTGTTTGATAAATAAGCCGGGAATCTCCAGCGTCTATATTGTTCCACTGGAGGTCCCATTGCCAGCTCCACCCAAATTAACGTGTGGTCCGATATTGCCATCGGACCCACCTCCGCTTCAAGTACTGCTGGGAATAATGTGTTGGTTACCAGTATATAATCTATCCGCGACCAGGACCTGTGTACTTTGGAAAGATGTGTGTAATCTCGTTGCGTCGGGTGCAAAAGGCGCCAGGGGTCCACTAATTCTAACATTTTACATAAGTAATCCATTCCCTTGCCCCTTCGCATCGCTCCCCAGGCCATCGCCACTGATCGATCCATGTTAGGATCTAGAACTTGATTAAAATCACCCATTAGTATCCATGGGGCATTGTCATATTTGAGACCTAATTGTACCAAGGTATGTAAAAATTTTGGATCTCTTGTATTTGGCCCATATATTCCACAGATATAATATTCATACCCTAAATAATTCAAGTGTACCAATATGTATCTTCCTTCTTTATCTTTTTCTACCATCCTGGATATGCCGGGGATGCCTCTTTTTATAAGTATGGCTACGCCTCCTCTACGGCCATCTGCAGATGAGTAATAACAATCTCCCACCCATTGTTGTTTCAATTTTTGATGCTCCGAATCAGAGAGCTTAGTTTCTTGTAAACATGCTATTGTTGCTTTATGTTTCTTTAGGTGGGCCAAGATCTTAGATCTTTTTATTGGAGAGGTTATCCCCGACACATTCCAGGACACCAGGCGTACATTTGTTGGCCTAGCCACTGCCTTTGTAAATATATGAGTAAAGCCAAAGTTTTAACCATTTCCAAGGCTCCGGGTCCCCCAGCCTGGACCCTTCACCTTCCAACCTGACTTCCACTTTATGTTGGAGTCGATATCTTATATGGTACCTCATGGATCTTGGCTTAAATTGTCCCTCCCATCCCCCTCTTCTTTCTAACCCTCCCCCTATCGTATTATCCCCCCCATCTTGTTGTACCTTTTCTAGCGTGTTTATTATCTTACACACGGGTCCGCTTGATGCTCCCGGAGCCCAACCCCCTCCTCAAAGATACTTACTAGATTCTCTTATATTCCCTTTAACTTTAACAAATCTTCCAACAATTAACATGGTAATTATACTTATCTGATAGGTAAAACTTTTTGTCCTTTACTACTAACACAATTCAAAATGTTATCTTTTGCTTGTTGCAGTTTCCTTAATACTGTTGGTCACTTTCAAATATCAAGCAGAGAAGTCATGTTCTTTCTTCTGCAGTGTTTATCCAGCTCATGGCAGCCTCAGCTGTTTCAAAAGATTTCCACCCATTACTCGTTTGTATCCTCAGAAGCGCAGGATATTGAAGCATAAATCTTTGTTTCTTTTCCACTAGTCTAGAGCAGGCCGGCGTAAATGTTCGGCGTCGCGCCGCCACTGTGGCTGAATAATCTTGAAATATTTTTATGGCACTGCCTTCAAATTTTGCTTCTTCTTTATTGCTTTTGTACAATCTAAGTACTGCTGCTTTCTGTGCATATCGATGGAATTTGGCAATAATCACTCTTGGCCTAGCGTCCCTCGTTTGCTTCTGGCCTATTCTATGTGCTCTGTCCAAATGAATATCATTTCCTTCAGTAGCTTCTGGAAACCGTGCTTGTAACCATATTTCTAATGTATTTTTTATTTCATTATCAGCCAATGTTTCAGGAAACCCTACAAATCTCAGATTTTCCCTTCTAGCACGATTTTCTAATTCATCCAGTTTTTCTTGATATTCTTTAGTCGCTTTTTCCAGTTTCACAATGCTTTCCGCATGGCTGTTCTGGACGTCTTCTACCTCCGACACCCGCGTTTCTAGTTCACCAGCGCGGCGGGACAACTCCGAGGTAATTGCCGTAATCCCAGCGATCTGCTCCGCTAGTTGGGTGAAGCGCGAGTCTAGCGCATGTACTACCGCCTCCGTGAGCTCCAACACTAGCGAGTCCGAGGGCTTCTGAGGCGGTGAAGCAGACGGCGATGTCGGCGCCATTTTGTTTTCCGCTCCTCGGAGTCTATCCTCTTTTCTTTTAGAGGTTTTTGCAGCTGCCGACATCCCTGCTTGTATTAGAAATTTGTCCATGCACTCCTATGCCTTTACCACTGCTTATTTCGGCTCTTGGGGGAATATAAGTCGTCGCAAAAGTTAGGTTAGGAGCGAACTCCGGAGCTAACGATGAGACCCACGTCCACCGTTGCTTACAGCATCACGTGACCCCCTTACTCGGCTGTGTTGATTCTTAAGGGGATGGCCACAAAATCAGAACTAGTAAAAGCAGATCCACAGGGAAGATATGTATTGGTGCGATTATGGGTCCAGCAAAGGGATTTTCTAGTACTGGGGGTGTATGGACCTAATGTATATGATGCAAAATTTTATTCGAGCCTAGTACAGATGTGCCTTCATTATAAGTCAGCATATCTTTTAGTGATGGGAGATTTCAATTTAGTCGTGGACCCCAGAGAAGATTGTTCCAACCCGAGGGTGGCCACGAGAGGGGGGCCCCGAGCACATGCGCTCTCATCCTTCCAACGATCTCTTAACTTAGTAGATACATGGCGTTGCTTGCACCCCGGGGAGCGTAACTTTACACATCTGTCTAGGGCCCACGGCATGTATTCTAGATTAGATTATATTTTTATAGCCCAACAAGCATTTCCCTGGGTGCTGTCCTCCGAGATAGGCCCGGAGGAGATATTGGACCATTCCCTGGTGTGGTTAGATATTGAGATACCGAATTTTTATCAGCAGGCACGAACTTGGCGATACCCATGCTACCTTTCCCAAAATAGAGAATTTCAAGAATTCATAAGACAGAGATGGGAAGACTATCTTCATAATAATAGAGCGCATTTGGACCAGCCAGATTTGCTTTGGAGCGCAGCCAAAGCAGTCTTGCGAGGCGAGGTTATTGCCTTTGTTCATGCAAGGAATAAAAAACAAACAATAGCAATAGTAAGGCTAGAGAAAAGTCTCAGGCAAGCTAAACTACAGTATATTAAATGTCTGTCAGCTGAGGCAAGGGAACAACTGAGAGCCATACAAGTGACTCTCAATGCTTTATTGCATGAATGCGGGCAGAGATATCTAGCTTCTAAGCAGCATAAATTCCGTAGATTTGGAAACAGGTCTGGCAAGATGCTAGCGCACTTAGTCAAAGCGTGGGGGCCTCGCTCCCCGATAGTAGCGCTCCGAGACCAAAAGGGAAATATACAAAATAAGAGTGAAGAAATAGCCAAGATTTTAACACAATTTTTCTCCACCTTATATAAATCACCTAGTGAACCAGATAAAGCGCAAATTACAAAATACTTAGAAAAAGCAGGACTCCCAAAATTGACCGACGAGGAGCTATAGAGTTTGGAGGTGCCCCTTAACGCAAAGGAAATACAGGAGGTAATAAAGTCCTTGCCCACAGGATCAGCCCCAGGTCCAGACGGATTTACAGGGGAATTCTACAGATCTTTGCCCCCCTCATTTTATCCCATGATCATTGCTTATTATGAACAGGTGGTTAGTATGGGCCACTTTCCACGATATGCAAACACAGCATTAATCTCACTGATAAAAAAAACCTGGAAAGCCAGATCTTCAGGCAGACGCTTACAGACCCATTTCACTCATTAACGTAGACATAAAGATCATAGCCAAGGTCCTTGCTAATCGTCTGGCCCAAATATTGCCAAGGGTAGTGGGAGAGGAACAAGTAGGATTTGTTAGGACCAGACAAGCGGCCAGAAATGTTCGTAGATTGTTGCTGGCCATGTCAATGGGACAGCTGACAGAAACCCCGACCTCCATTTTTTCATTAGACGCCGAAAAAGCATTTAATCAAGTAGGGTGGAAGTACTTGTTTACGGTCTTAAGGCACATGGGCATAGGGGGATGGGTATACAGAGCCATAGCCACACTATATGCAAATCCAACAGCCTCAGTGCTAGTGAATGGGATAAGAGCACAACCCTTTGCGATCACTAGAGGCACCAGGCAAGGCTACCCCCGGCCCTGTTCATCCTGTCTTTGGAGCCCTTGCTTCGGGTATTGAGAAATGCAAAAGAAATTCCTGGGGTGAAGGTTGGGGGAGAAGTTATCAAAGCCCTAGCATTTGCAGATGATTTGATGATCGTGACTACCCATCCTTCAGATTCCCTAGACTGGACATTACAACTAGTTAAGGAGTTTGGCCGGCTTTCGGGGTTCACCCTAAACAACAAGAAGTCATTGGCTATGGAGGTGTACCCTAGCCAGGGCCAGTCAGGGGGGGACTGCTCCCTGACAAGAGTGGAGGACAAGATAAGATATTTGGGTACAAACATACCACAGAATCTGGCTCGACTATACCAGGAGAATGTTGAACCCTTACTTGAGATAACACGAACAAAGCTTCAATTGTGGGAGAATTACCCTTTGTCGTTAATGGGAAGGATTGTTGCCTACAACATGATGATAGCTCTCAAATGGATGTACGTGTTCCAGACTTTACCACTTTTCTTAAAACCAGAGGATGAAAAGCGTCTTAACAAATTTGTACAAAGGTTCCTGTGGAGAGGCCGGAAAGCAAGACTCCCAATCTCGACATTGCAAATACCTTGGGAGTTTGGAGGCTTGGGCTTACTGAGTATGAGATATCTCACAATAGCCAGCGGCATGCGTCAAGTCTATGACTGGTATAGATCTACTTCAGAATTCTCTGACACACCTCTGGAGACCTCCCTAATGCAAGGAGTTCATTTTAGTTGCTTATTGCATATGGGACAAATACCTCCTGTCTTGAGTCAGTCCCATATATTTACTACAGCACGAGCAGTGTGGTGGTGGGTCTGCAGGTTTCATCATTTCTCCGGAAGTGTCACCCCTTTCTTAGCAATATGTGATAACCCAAACTTTCCCCCTGGAACTCTGTATGGAAGGTTTCGCAACTGGAGGCGAAGTGGGCTGGTATACCTCCATCAGGTTTTGACTGAGGAGGGGACAATGAGAACATTTGAAGAACTCCAGCTCAAGTTCTCCCTAAAACCCATAGACCGCTTCCACTACTGGCAATTAAAACACTATGTGAAAAACTTGACTGGGAGTGTCTTACAGAAGATGTGCAGGAGGAACTCTCGTCAGCTTATTCCCTGCAATCTCAGGGTAGAGTACCATTGACAATGCATCATCGTCACTTAAGAGATATGACAGCACAGCTAGACTATGAATCTTTGTCTCAGAAATGGAACAGGGACTTGGGAACAAGTTTGCCACCACAATCATTACAGGAGTATATTTATTCGATCCACAACTCCTCCAAGATGATTTCATATAGTGAAATGGAGTACAAGTTTGTCACGCGGACCCATATCCCTCCGAGGAGGGCGTTTCACATGGGAGTTTCTCCAGACGGAGATTGCCCAAGTGTGGGGCACAAGGAGCGACACTTGGGCATATGTTTTGGACATGCCCTACCATCAAAATTCTGGACTTCAATCACACAGTCAACCTCAAGGATGTGGGGTGTGTAACCTGGAAGAAGGGTCCTCAAATGTTGTTGGGAGACCCGTTTTGGTGGCGCCCCTGGTCCCAGCAGATTCAAAGGTTTCACCCACAGAGCTATAATGACAGCCAAAAAGATAATACTTACCGAGTGGATTACAAATAAACCACCTATGCTACAACAGTGGCGGGGCTTGATGATAGATTATATGAGGTTTGAAAACAGAATGGCGGAATATACCGGAGATCGGAGATTTACAGAAAAACACTTTTACAAGATTTGGACCCCATTCTGGCAGACCATCCCCTCGGGAGGCAGAGGGCGCATCCTGAATATGTAAATTAGCTGTACGGACATGTAACAATTATCAGTCAGAATGGTTAATCCCTTAAGGAGGGTGGAAGGGGCGGGAGGTGGGGGAATAGGGGGGAGGGTTAGATAGGAGCTGGAAACGATTTCATTCAGATAATTAAGTTGATGTAATTAGCTTAGGCCATAGTGAGTTTTCATGATAGTTGGAAATGTTAAGACTCAATAACGGCAAGGAGTTTGACTAATGTTATAGTTTAGTGTGTAGTTGTTCAGCAGATTTCTTTGCTCACTGAATATTGGTGATTAAGGGGAAATGTATGTTATGTCATATTATGTGAAAACTAATAAACAAATTTGAAAATAAAATATTGAACAGTGTATAAAAATTAGCACAAAATAGAGTTTATTAGTGCTGTTTCTACCAGCTACAATAATTTTTTAAGCTATTTTAGTGATACTCAATTGTCATTTCATGATATTTATATCTACATATGGGAAGCTTTCAAATAAATTATGTCAAATAAGTGAAACTAAAATAAAAAATATTTTGTCCTCCACCTTTTAAGGCACTGCCTATCCAACTGGAACAGCTTAAACGTTTTAGGATGGACCATGCATAGGCAGTCCCTTACTTCTAATCAGTTTTTGGGTCAAAAGGCTAGATAGACGAAACAGGAGAATGGGTGAGGCTAGCCTCCTTGTCTACAACCCCCCTCCCTGAGTCCAGCACCATCCCCTCTCTCTCTCTGCTGCCACCATCAATTCCCCTCCCCGAGTCCACCCTAGCCCACACACACACAGTCAGCCAGCCAGCCAGCACAGTGCATCGCGGTCCCTTACCCCACACAGAATCAAGAAGAGCTCAGCTGAAGCTGAGGCTGAGAGAGGCTCCACACGACGCGTCCGAGCGTCAAACAGCTGGGCTCAGAGGAGTCAGTGAAGTCTGCATTGGTACGCCGGTGCCAAACACCACGCCGACCGGCACTGTGCCCGAGGGGGACGGATGACCCCACCCTGGGCCTGAGGAGGAAGACCCCTGGGCCTGGCTCTGGCTCTGCAGTCTTCTGCCCCACAGTGCTGGCTGCTCAAAGTTGGAGTTGGGTCCGTCGTCGGGAAAGGCATCACTCACGATCTGGCGCATGAATTCTGTTGGTTAGCACCGGATTCCACGCGGGAAGGCAGCAGCAGTGCATGCGCATAGGCGCCTTTATTTTTAGAAATCCATTGGGGGAGCGACCGCTCCCCCTGTGCCCCACCTAGCTAGGCCACTGATGACCACTGTCAAGTACATAATGCAAATCACTCGGTAATCCACTTAGAATATTCAGTATGCTATGACCAAACTGAAAAATGGACTGTCTAGGACGAAGAGTTGATACTGAGAATAGACCATTTCTCTACAATCATTGAGAGAAAACAAATTTAACACTGTTAAAAAAGTAAACAGAATACTAGGAATTATTAGGAAAGGGATAGAAAATAATACTAAGAATATTATAATGCCTCTGTATTGCTCCATGGTGCAACCTCACTTGAGTATTGTGTGCAATTCTGGTCGCAATATCTCAAAAAAGATATAGCGGAATTAGAAAAGGTTCAAAGAAAGGCAATGAAAATGATGAGATGGCTGAGGGGGGATATGATAGAGATCTACAAAATCCTGAGTGGTGTACAACAGGTAAATGTGAATTGATTGTTTATTCTTTAGACAAGTAATAAGACTAGGGGACACTTAATGAAGTTACATGGTAATACTTTTAAAATGAATGGGATGAAATATTTTTTCACTCAACAAATAGTTAAGCTCTGGAACTCATTACCAGAGGATGAGGTAACAGCAGTTAGCATATCTAGGCTTAAAAAAAAAAGGTTTGGACAAGTTCCTGGAGGAAACGTCCATAGTCTGCTATTGAGATAGAAATAGGGAAAAGCCATGCCTGTCCTTGGAATTGGTAGCATGGTTACTGTCTTCAGTACCATTCTAGTCTCATTTTGCCAAAAAGCCCTCTTATGGTGTTAGAAAGGTGTCTCATACACATACCATCCAACAGTATCATAGCACACAGTGTCATGCACTCAAATGCTAGAGTAGCAAGCAACCATGTCTCCTTTCCAAGTTCAGTGCATCTCTAATTTTGCAATACAGAAATCTGTCTTTCCTTTTTATGCTTACCATTAAATGGATCAATTCCCAGCTTCAGCTTCTTCTCCACGGCTTCCTCAATCTCTTTTTTCCGTACACACTGGATTCCCAGGTTATGAAAGCTAACGGAGGGAAGAAGAGGGAGAACAGAAGGTTAAGAGGTATTCATCCCTTTACCTGAGTCTGTTTCTTTTCAAACTGTATATATTTCCCCAAAAGGCTTGTATTCTGTACTCCCAGGCCCTCTAGTAAAGCCTTAATAATAGGACAGTAAGGCACTGTCATATTTCAAGAGAATTATTTAAAATGTAGAAGTCATGATTTAAGAAAAGCCATGATTACATGACAAGTCATGAACAACAGTAATGAAGACTGACTCTAAAAGTATAGGATTGGAGTAAGCCACAGAGAAGGATGTTTGATGGCTCAATTAATGAGAGAAGAAAGAGATGTATGAGCTCAATGCACTGTGCACTATAGAGTAATAGATGAAAAAATGAATATAGGAGGATGTGATGTCATCAGACCTGATGGCAGCATGAAGCTGCGGCTCCAACTCCTATTTATTTGTTGCATTTGTATCCCACATTTTCCCACCTATTTGCAGGCTCAATGTGGTTCACACTATGCCGTAATGGCGATCACCATTTCCGGAATGAGAAATACAAAGTATTATTATATTTGAAGTACAGAAAATGATAAAAATAAGTTATAAGTAAGTAGATATATAGTTCATTTCAGGCATTAGAGATCAAAGGTGATGCATAACATTCATTGGTGACAAGGTGATTTAGGTAAACAGGTAAAAAAAAGAGTTCAGATAACTTGGTCTGGTCGGGTTTTGATATCAGGTCACATATGAAGGATCATTATGATAAGTCTTTTTGAACAGGTTAGTCTTTAGTAATTTCCAGAAGGTTACCAAGTTATGCGTTGTTTTGATGGCCTTTGGTAGTGCATTCCATAGTTGCGTGCTGATGTAGGAGAAGCTAGACGCATATATTGATTTATATTTAGGTCCTTTGCAACTGGGGTAATAGAGGTTCAGGAATGTGCGTGATGATCTTGTTGTGTTCTTGGCTAGTAAGTCTATGAGATCTGACATATAAATCGGGGCCTCATCATGAATGATTTTATGAACCAGGGTACAGGTTTTGAATATAATTTGTTCTTTTAGTGGGAGCCAGTACAGTTTTTCTCTGAGGGGTGTGGCGCTTTCGTATTTCGCTTTTCTAAATATGAGTCTGGATGCAGTGTTCTGGGAAATTTGGAGTCTCTTAATGACCTGTATTTTCTATCCGGCTTAGATGGAATTGCAGTAGTCCAGATGGCTTAACACCATAGATTGCACCAGGCTGCCGAATTTTTCCCTTGGGAAGAAAGGTTTTACTCTTCTGAGTTTCCACATTGCGTGGAACATTTTCTTTGTTACATTTTTCGCGTGATTTTCTAGTGTGAGATTTCGATCAATTGTAATTCCCAGAAGTTTCAGGCTGTCCGAGACAGGGAGGGTGTGGTTTGGGGTATTTATAGTGGTATATTTAATAGTAAGCTTTTGTGTGGGGAAATCTTGCCTGACCAATTTACTTCAATTCTTTGAAGGACAAACATGTGGACAAAGGGGAGCCGGTTGATATTGTGTATCTGGGTTTTCAAAAGGCATTTGACAAGGTACCTCATGAAAGGCTACAGAGGAAATTGGAGGGTCATGGGATAGGAGGAAATGTCCTATTGTGGATTAAAAACTGGTTGAAGGATAGGAAACAGAGAGTGGGGTTAAATGGGCAGTATTCACAATGGAGAAGGGTAGTTAGTGGGGTTCCTCAGGGGTCTGTGCTAGGACCGCTGCTTTTTAATATATTTATAAATGATTTAGAGATGGGAGTAACTAGCGAGGTAATTAAATTTGCTGATGACACAAAGTTATTCAAAGTCGTTAACTCACGACAGGATTGTGAAAAATTACAGAAGGACCTTACGAGACTGGGAGACTGGGCGGCTAAATGGCAGATGACGTTTAATGTGAGCAAGTGCAAGGTGATGCATGTGGGAAAAAAGAACCCAAATCATAGCTACGTCATGCAAGGTTCCATGTTAGGAGTTACGGACCAAGAAATGGATCTGGGTGTCGTCGATAATACACTGAAACCTTCTGCTCAGTGTGCTGCTGCGGCTAGGAAAGCGAATAGAATGTTGGGTATTATT
Source organism: Microcaecilia unicolor (assembly GCF_901765095.1). Lineage (NCBI taxonomy): Eukaryota > Metazoa > Chordata > Amphibia > Gymnophiona > Siphonopidae > Microcaecilia > Microcaecilia unicolor. The sequence goes on along the minus strand of NC_044041.1, from coordinate 143,016,923 downwards.
AGGAAAGGTATTGAAAACAGGTGTGAGGATGTTATAATGCCGTTGTATCGCTCCATGGTGCGACCGCACCTTGAGTATTGTGTTCAATTCTGGTCGCCGCATCTCAAGAAAGATATAGTAGAATTGGAAAAGGTGCCGCGAAGGGCGACTAAAATGATAGCGGGGATGGGATGACTTCCCTATGAAGAAAGAGTAAGGAGGCTAGGGCTTGTCAGCTTGGAGAAGAGATGGCTGAGGGGAGACATGATAGAGGTATATAAAATAATGAGTGGAATGAAGCGTCTGTTCACGCTTTTCAAAAATACTAGGACTAGGGGGCATGCGATGAAACTACAGCATAGTAAATTTAAAACAAATCAGAGAAAATGTTTCTTCACCCAACGCATAACTAAACTCTGGAATTCGTTGCCGGAGAACGTGGTGAAGGCGGTTAGCTTAGCAGAGTTTAAAAAGGGGTTAGACGGTTTCCTAAAGGACAAGTCCATAAACCACTACTAAATGGACTTGGGAAAAATCCACAATTCCAGGAATAACATGTATAGAATGTTTGTACGTTTGGGAAGCTTGCCAGGTGCCCTTGGTCTGGATTGGCCGCTGTCGTGGACAGGATGCTGGGCTCGATGGACCCCTGGTCTTTTCCCAGGGTGGCATTACTTATGTACTTATGTAAGCTTTCTCTTCTCTACTCCCTGTATAGTGTAAGTGGTGATTCTCACCTGAAAAGTGGTGTGCAGGACTGAGCAGCTAAAATTGGGTGTTTCTCTCAGTGTAATCGCAGTGAAAAGGAAACAGACTGATCTACTTCAGCTTCAAGAGCAGGAAGACCAGTATGGTTTGTGTGATGGGCATGGTGGCAGAATAGCAAAATAAAAGCAAGAACTGGAGGTACAGCAATTCAGAGGATGGTAGTGCGACTGAGGGACCTGACCTAGAGAGCCAGAAAGATCTGCATAAGTAGTTTGCAGAAATGAGTTAGGTGCGCTCTGAAATAAGATTAAGGGTTATGTGGCTGAGTTGCAGTGAGAAATAGCAGACCCTGGTGCATGTGTAAATGAAACAAAAAATGTCTTGAGAGCAACATGATTCAGTGCAGGAGCTTATAGAGCATGCGGACAAATTAGAACAAAACCTGGTTATTACAGATAAGATGGAGGATCTGGAGAATAGATCCAGACGTAATAATGTAAGGATCCGAGGAGTTCCTATGCAGACTGCTTAAAGTGATGCAGGAGATCTGTGGAGATATGCTGGATGGGAAATCTGCAGGTGAAGAAACAGCGGAGAGGTCTTTTTATACTTCTATACCTTTTTTACTGTTTTAACTTTTATTGTACGTCCCAAGCCGACGTCATAGGTTTTATGTCGGCATTCTCTCTTTGGCGCCCTTTTTATCCTTTTAAAGTCCCAGTTTCCGTGCCGCTAGCTTCATGTTGGTTTTTTTTTGCTCCAGCAATGATCACCGATACTGTGTTCATTCTTAGACTATGCTTCCTGTCTTTTTAAAGGTATGTTTCTGCTTTGCTCCTTTTTCCTTTTAACTACTCGCCACCATTTTCCTCACCACCCTCTGCTTATCCAGACATATTTTTGTCCATGATTTTTTCTTTTCGCCTCTTTTTATCTTCTTACGTCCTGGTTTCTGTGCTGTCATTATTTTATTTTTTTCCTGCTCTAGCACATCTCATTTTCCCCTTTTTTTAAAGTATGTTGCTGCGTCTTGTTTCTTGTTCATCATTTAAGTATTGTCCACTTGCACAAGACCCATTGCCACTTCTCTCACCATCGTCCCCTCTCCACATATATTTTTTGTCCATGTATTTTTATTTTTAACCCCTCTGTTTTTATCTACAGATAGTAAGTGTTATTTTATTTCCAAACACTCTCAACAGATTTTGGAGGAGATTTTGACCAAGTATACCACGGTGCGTCTTTTTCACCTTCTTCCCGTTAAAATACACAAGTATGAGTGTATGTTTTTGAGTGTATATATACATACATGTGCGTGGTTTTACATCTTTTTATATTCTTCCAGTGTGATGTCAAGTATTTTCAATAAGTTATTCATTTGTAATTTTCACATCAGTTCCATTTACTTCATTCTATTGCTATTAGTTTTAGGTGTATATATATTTTTTTGGAGTATTGAGTACTCATGAATTTCTATTTATTGCTACAAAATACAGTAAGTTTCTTAACACAGTAGCTCTATCTTCCATCTCTATCTTTTTTTTTATTATCTTTATTCAGGTTTTCCATAAAACAAACACAGGTAATATAGCCCCATACAGAGCAAAAACCCTACAAACAGTATCAACAGCCACAAAAACCATTGAGCTTGCGCCATAATACTAGTAAGACTAGGGCCCACCAGTTCAATGATACTGATATAACTAACAAACCATAATAGCTGAACATATCCCCCGATAGTCTGAAAACCCTCACACAATTTTTTCCCTTCTTAATTCCTGACTTAGCCCATCCCCCCCCCACACCAATCCCCTCCCCCCTCCCATTCAGACCGGTGAAAGAACCTCACTCCTCTTTTCTCCCCTCGAGGCCTACCCGACCCCCTCATCCAAGAGTCCCCTTCCTTTTGGGCACATCTCCATCTCACCTAACCCCTACTCTCTATCCTCCAAGCTCACCCATTTAAGATCAAACTCCTCTCCCTATGCGGCAATATCGCCCAATATGGTCCCATATGCTCTGGAAACTTTTCCATTTCTTCTCCTCCAAATTACCCACTACTCGGCGCTCAAAAAGCGCCATCTCAAAGAGCATTGCTTTCCACATCCGAAATTGCGGGATTTTACGCATGCACCAATGTATTAGAATCGTTTTTTTTGCTAATAGTAGCGCTTTCATCAAAAACAAATGTTGCAGCCCAGACTCCCCCTGTAACTGAACCCCCTCAGCAAACAGAAACCCCTCTGGTGTATATCCTCTACTCTGGCCAATACAACGGGCTAAAAAAAACCCCACCTTACCCCAAAACACTTGTGTCCTATCACAAGCCCAAAACATATGCCCTAGGGTAGCATTGTCTGCCCCACATTTCGGGCATCCCCCCTTCTGTGCAAACCCTGCCCTGTGCGCTCTCCAAGGAGCTATGTGCATCATCAGAAGAAACTTATATTCCTGCTCCCTATGTGATTCATTGATATCCTCGCAATATTCTTTAGAAACTTCTGAAGCAGCTCTACCCTCACCATAACCCGTAATTCCTTCCCCCATGCTTCCGCCACGCTTACCAACGATAAATCTGACAGCTCCTCCCACAGCGCCTGCACATGCCCACATAGCCGGGGCCTCTGCATATCTTCCAATTTCAGGCATTCTCCCACCTTTTGGGCAAAGCTAGCACTCAAATGTTCCGCTGGCAAGGAAGCCACATAATGTCTCACCTGCAAGAACCCAAAATAATCCGACCTCTTCAGTCCATATCGAGCACTCAAAATCTCAAAAGATAGCAGCTTACCTTCAGCATCTAAAAAAATCCCCAACCCTCTTTAGCTCCTCTCCTGATCCTTTGCTAAACAACAAGTCCCTCCCTACCCCTGAGCTAAAATCAAAATTCCCTCTCACCGGTAAGAAAGGGGAGACAAATCTATTCCCTCCCAACACCCTGCAAAATTCTTTCCAAACACTCCTCATATACCCCCAGATCATGTGCCTCTTCACCTCCACCCCTAACTGAGCCCCCCTAGCATGCAGCAAATATAAAGCAGACACAGGGGGACTTCCGGTCGGGCTATGGAGGAGTGAGGACACGTGATCATGCTGCTCCGAAGCGCCTGATAGAGCCAGTACATAGAATCAGCTGATATTCCCCCGAAAAATTAAATTCTCACCTCAGCGCGAACCACAGTACAAGAGCTGCAGAGAGGAAGAGGACTCGAGAGGCATGGCATCCAAAGTGATGAAAAAAGACAGCCGCAAGAAAGGGCGCGGAGCGGAGGCCAAGATGGCGGAGAAGAGCCAACCGCCATCTCCGACTCCAAGCTCGCAATGGGCGGCGGAGATAATAAGAGAGGTGTCGGAAGCAGTGGAACAATCGGTAGATTGCAAATTTTAAAAAATACTGGATAAATTAGATGGAATGGAGGAGCGCTATACAACAATGGTAACAGACTTGAGAGAGGTGCAGCAACGAGTCAGTAGCGTCGAAGATGTAGTGCAGAAACTCTCAGGTGAAGCCCCAGCACTGCAAAAACGTATAACAGAACTGGAGGAGAAGCTAGAGGACATTGAGAATCGCTCAAGGCAGAACAATATAAGATTGGTGGGCCTCCCGGAGTCCCTGGGAGAGAGGGATCTATGGAGCTTCCTCGAAAAATGGCTACCGGAGGCAGCAGAGCTACCGGAGCTGGCGGGGAACTCCGTGTAGAGAGAGCTCATAGACTGGGGCCACAACGGGCGGGAGAGACTCGTCCACGAGTGACAATTTTAAAAGTGCTCAATGATGCCCATAAGCTGCAGATCTTACAGGCGCTCCATGGAGGCAAACACCTGCGATATTAGAATAACAAAGTCCTTTGCTTCCAGGATTATTCAACCAAGGTAGCAGCAGCGCGGAAGGCGTTTGTGCCTGCATGTTCTAAACTTTTTGCTCAGAAGATTCGATTCAGCCTTTTGTACCCAGAGAAACTGAAAGTTATGGAGCATGATAAGGTGCACATCTTTGAGCGGGTGGAGGACGCTAATGGATACCTGGAGGAACTGGCAAAAAGGAGAGCAGAACCAGAGTGAGAAAAGAACTGTTGGAAATGCGGACAAACAACAATGTGGTGGGTGCTGAGGCTGTCATTTGGCGGATGGACCTACAAATTTAAAATTTAATGGTAGCAGTTGTTATGTGCTGCCGCTGGGTGAATAACCTGGCCAGTTAACGTTTGTTGGAAGCAGTTGCTTTGTTTTGGAATTTAGAGAGGGGGGGTGCCTCCCCGCTGCTGGTGGAATGGGGCGGCGGCAACTCCTTCAGTTTGGTCATGATAGAGCGGCTGGACATGGACGCAGAATGCAGTGCAGTTGGACTTTGTGGAGGCTGTAAAGGTACACTTCTATGCACAGCTGACAGTCGCTAAAGGAAAGCGGCAGACAATACTAATAATGAGGTCAGACTTTAAGTGAGTGCGGGAGCGCTGATGCGGCAGTCCAGCAGAGAAATTGAAATGTGAAAACGCGGTAGTATAGTGGACAGCTTGGACGGCTGAACATTTGTTGGAAACAGTCCTCAATTGCGGCAGTCTGATGGAAAGTTTTAAATGCTTCACGTTTGGGTGTGGCAGCTGTTGTACCGCATCAAAAGAGATGGAAGAGATCGTGCTAAACATGAATTGTGGTGATTGTGACGGCTGCCTCCCTTCGGACACAGAGGAATCATTGGTCTTGGACAGAAGCGTTGTACACTGGAAGAGATGCCTGGAGAGAGGATTGTGGTAACTTTGCTAGTTCTCTGCCATTACCTTGCAATGACTGGACTGTGGGCAGGGGAGGGATACCTGTTGTGATTACTCTGGGTATGTGTGATTATGAATGTGAAAAACAGCTACATGGTTTATATTGTATATAGATGGTGGATGAGAGAATGTATGGATAGTGGGGATAGGATGAGTGTGCTTGGGGGGAAGCAAAGGATGGTGGGAAAAGGGAGGTGGGACAGTCAGGAAAGAGGAGTCAGTGGGCAGGTGTAAGGAAGATGGAGAGAACCTGGTGCTCTTCCTCAAGAATGTGTGGGTTATTAACAAAAAGAGGCCCAGGGGAGGGAAGCTGTGGAAGATTATGAGAATAGACAGTTAGGGCAATTTTACATCTGCCCACGAACATGGAGGGAAGAAGGGGGATAGAGGCAGTTTGTAAGTAATCGGATAGGGTGGCTTCAGGCCTAGAATGGAAGAGCTCCAGACACACTCCGGATGGGCTTTGGGATTTGGGGGCAGAGGAGGGAGAGGGATGGGGGTAGGGGGGAGACTTTGGGGGGGGGGGGGTTGGGTATGTTTTTAGGGGTTTGTTCTAATATGTGTTTGCTGACTTCACGCGCTGGAGGGGGGCAGTGGAGGATTCCGTGGTTGAGAGGGGGAACACCTACGGGCTGGGAGGTGCGCTCTCCAAACAGTAGAAAGACGATCAAACTGAGATATACATTAACTTGGAGTGCTAGGGCAGGTTAAACTGATGTCTTGGAATGTGGGGGGGGGGGGGGGTTCTCCTCGCCCGTAAAGGACAAAAAAATTCTGCAGGCTTTGCAGCGTCATGCGGTGGACATAGCGTTCCTTCAAGAAACGCACCTGACCTCCATAGAACATGATAAATTCAAGCAGGGTTGGGTGGAGGCAATGGTTGGATCTCCAGCCCACCAAAAAAAGGCGGGTGTGTTGATTCTATTCAGAAAGGGATTACAGCTAACCATCAAATCGGTTAAGAGAAATGCTGTGGGTAGATATGTATTGGTAGAAGTAGAGTTGGGGGGGGGGGGGTATCTTATACTTTCTGCAATATTTATGCGCCATATATATATGATAAGAAATTCCACAAAGAAATCATAGCAATGCTGACTCCATATCAGCAGGGAAATGCGGTGCTTGGGGGTGATTTTAACATGGTGTATGACCCACTAGTGGACAAGACAAGTCAGGGGGGTTTGGGGCACAGACACTATTCGAGGGGACTGCCATTTTTGTGTGATACCCTGGAATTGATAGATGCGTGGCGAGTATTACATCCGGGATGTAGAGACTATACGCATGTGTCTCGGGCCCACTCCTCCCTATCTCGGATAGACTATATATTTGTCTCAAAATGCCTTTTTTCTAAAACTGTGGAGACGGAGATCGGGCCAGGTGAAATATCAGACCACTCCCCGGTATGGGTGACATTGGAAGCGGTAGGAGAAAGGAGAGGCATGGGGGGTGGACATTCCCATTCGAACTCTATCGGGACGCAAAATTTCAGGAACTCTTGCAGGAAAAGTGGAGGTTTTATGAGTATCATAATAGAGGACATATAGAACAACATGGGCTATATTGGGAAAACAGCAAAAGGCGGTCATGAGGGGTGAGATCATCGCATATAGGGCATGGAAGAGGAAGCGGCGGGACAAAGAGATATTACGCTTGGAAGGGGAGGTGCGAGTACATCGGTGAAATATGGGGCCACCCGACAAAAGAACAGAAGTTAGTATTCTTGGAATCCCAGAGGGAATGAAACGAACTCTTACAGGAGAGGGCACCAAAATCTATCATGTACTATAAACCTCAGCTATTTATTGTACAGGAATAAGGCGGGTAGCCTTGCTAGGCTGGTTAGCCAAGGGGAAAAGAGGTACAGACCCGAATCTACAAGTGAAGAGTCAAGATGGAAGGGTGCTTAGACTATGAAAAAGACATAGCAGAAAGCTTCCGACATTTATTATGCAGGACTTTATACAGAGGAAGTGAACATAATACCTAATATTGCATTGTTCTGGATAATATCGACCTCCCAACGTTGTCGGAGTCACAGAAAGAATACCTGAATGCCCCTATTGGGGAGGGGGCAATTAATCTTAGGCGTTACAACAGAGTGATATTCATAAGGCACCGGGACCTGACGGGTATAGCATGGCCTTTTATAAACTATTACAAGAAACAGGTGACTCCGCCTCTGTTGAATTTATTTAACTCCAAGGTGGCTTCCAGGTCAGCCCCAGAGACTTTTAATATGGCTAAAATGATCGTGCTGTTGAAACCAGGCAAGGACCCAGAGGGAAATGGGCTCCTATAGGCCAATATCGCTGTTAAATTGCGATGTTAAACTTTACACAAAAATATTGGCGAACCGGCTGGCCCGGATGCTCCCAGACTTGGTGGCGTACACCCAAGTGGAGTTTGTAAAGGGCAGATCAGTGGTAGCAACGTAAGGCCCTTATAGCTTTCATTAGAGAGAGTGGAAGAGCAGGGGGCAGCCTTCTCTGCTAGTAAGTATGGATGCAGAGAAGGCTTTTTTGACCGGAGTGACCTGGCAAGATGTGTCTGTTTGCTGTACTAAAGAAATTTGTATTGAGGGCTTTTTTTCAAAAAAGTGGTAAGGGCCCTTTACTTGAATCCTCAAGCATTCATGTGGTCAATGGAGAACAGTCGCCAACACTCCCGATAAGGAGAGGAGTGAGACAGGGGTGTCCTCTCTCTCCACTACTGTTTGTTCTGACACTGGACCCCTTGATAAGAGAGATTGTGTCACACCCGGAAATTGTGGGAGTAGAATGGGGTGCAGTGGGATTTAAGATATCTGCGTTCGCGGACGACATTTTGGTACATCTAACTGACCCCAGGAAGTCTCTAGCCGCCCTGTTAGAATTGTTCAGGGAGTATGGGGACTTTGCTGGATTCCAAATCAATTTTTCTAAATCCTTAGCATTAACAGCCACAGATAAAGTGAAGGGGGAGTGGGGGGAAGGCTTTCCATTAAAATGGGCTAAAAAAAGCTTTACATATTTAGGGGTACAGGTGGCCATGAAAACGACGGCATTTTACAATCTTAATTTCACCAGGCTGTTGGATAATATGCGTCATAGGTTGCAAAAATGGGCAGTATTGCCGCTTTCGTTGTACGGGAGGGTCCAGCTCTTCCGCATGGCAGAATTCCCTAGGTGGCTGTATATCCTACAGGTTCTACCGCTGCGCCTGAGAAATAAAGACCTCAAACAATTCCATCAGTACTTAAGAAAGTTTGTTTGGGGAGGGAAAAAGCCCAAGTTACCATTGGAATTGTTAGTAGGCTCTTGGAAAGTGGGAGGCATAGGTCTCCCAGATATCAAAAAATACAATCAAGCATGCTTGTTAAGACATTTGGGAGACTGGCTGTTGGACACACAGGATTTCACTCCGCAGATGCTGGAACAGGCTTTTTTTGCGCTATTTCATTTGCACTATTTACTCCATGGTCCGCGAAGTTCGGTGCCAAATAAGTTTAAGAGCAGTTTGTTGTTAGGACCAATGAGGGCGGTTTGGAAAGATTTAAATGGATATTGGGGCTTGGCAGCGGACACGTCGGATATCTTGCCATTGCAGGGTAATCTGACATTCCCGCCTGGATCAGATAATAAGGTGTTCCGAAGGTGGGCATCAATGGGAATAACAAGATTGGAACACGTACTGGGGACAAGGGGAGGCCTGCTAAGTCTGGGGGCGTTGGGAGTAGGCATTGATGCCAGTCATGAATTTGCTTGCTCATTATGTTCGGTCTCTAAACATGGAACAGTTGAGTAGTGGACATGGGAGAAAAGTAAGAGAGTTCTTTAAGGCGATTCCTGGGAAACGGCTCTCAATATCGAGCCTGCACAAGCTATTATGGGTATTGGGCCCACAGCGGCAGAGGGCGGCAGTCACTGCCCGTTGGGCACGGGACATGCAGAGACCCAATTTGGCTTTAGATTATACAAAGTTGTGTCCCGTATACCTGAGATCTCTGTGAATGCGAGTCTGCGGGAATGTCAATTTCGCATATTACACAGAGCTTACATAACCAAATCACAGATGTTCAAGATGGGAGGGGTGCCTGACCCCCTTTGTTCCAAATGTCAGCAGAGGGAGGGCACACTCTATCATTGTCTCTGGGAGTGCCCTGTTATACAAAGATACTGGCATATGATCACAAAGTACTTGGAAGGCTTAGTACAATCTCGAATTAGCTGTACTCCCTTGGGGATTATATTTGATAAGTATGAGCTCTTTGCCTTCCAGAGGGGGGGCCCGCGGCTGTTGATACGCAAGGCCTGCTTGATGGGGAAAAAAGTGATCATGAATGGATGGTTGAATGTGACCCCGCCAGACTTTTGGCATTGGAGGAACAGATTTCATAATCTACTCCTGCATGAACGTAGGGCGGTGGGACCCTCCCAGAAGAAGAGAGCGTGCTTTCTGGAGATCTGGGGTCCTTATATTCAGTCCCTGTCTCCGCGTGTGCAAAGTTCAGTCTTAAATGGTTTATAACAGGGGAGGGGGAGTATAGAGGGGGGAGGGTGTGGGAATGTTAACTATGAAGGTGGAATAGCAATAAGATGGAGAATATTTAGCTAACATGCTTTGGATGGGGGACAGATAACTTGAGAAATGGGGGGGGGGAGGAGGACTTGGGGGACATGGGAATAAATCACAAAATATTATTGAGCTGTTGAATTGTATTTAGCTGGTGTGAACTAATGTAAAGCTCCTATTTGTCTCTCTTGAACGGTATAGCTGTTTGCACTGTGTTATTTTGATTTCAATAAAAACGTTGAAACATAAAGCAGACACAGGTTGTAGAAAACAACTCTCCACTTCCATTGGTGTAAATCCGGAAGTACCCCGCACCCAGTCCCTAATATGCCTCATCCCACACCCTAAATTATAACGACGTAAATCCAACAACCCCATCCCTCCCTTAGATCTTGGCAACATAAGCGTAGTCAGAGCTAGCCTACCTCTTTTTCCTTTCCACAAACACACACGCAGCACCTTATATAATTTCTGTAAATCCTTCTCCTTCAGCCATAAAGGTAGAATCTGCAATTTGTAAAGCCACCTTGGCACGATGATCATATTATATAAAAAAATCCTCCCCGTAAGATTCAATGGCAATCTCACCCACATATTCAAACAATCCACTGTGCTACTAAAAGGGGCGATCAAGGAAGACAAAGACGTAGCGGAGAGACTGAATGAATTCTATGCTTCGGTCTTCACCAAGGAAGATTTGGGTGGGATACCGGTGTCGGAAATGGTATTTCAAGCGGACGAGTCGGAGAAACTTACTGACTTCACGGTAAACCTGGAGGACGTAATGGGGCAGTTCGGCAAACTGAAGAGTAGCAAATCTCCTGGACCGGATGGTATTCATCCTAGAGTACTGATAGAACTGAAAAATGAGCTTGCGGAGCTACTGCTAGCGATATGTAACTTATCCTTAAAATCGAGCGTGGTACCGGAAGATTGGAGGGTGGCCAATATAACGCCCATTTTTTAAAAAGGCTCCAGGGGAGATCCGGGAAATTATAAACCAGTGAGTCTGACGTCGGTGCCGGGGAAAATGGTAGAGGCTATTATTAAAAACAAAATTACAGACCACATCCGAGGACATGGATTACTGAGACCGAATCAGCACGGCTTTTGTGTGGGGAAATCTTGCCTGACCAATTTACTTCAATTCTTTGAAGGAGTAAACAAACATGTGGACAAAGGGGAGCCGGTTGATATTGTGTATCTGGATTTTCAAAAGGCGTTTGACAAGGTACCTCATGAAAGGCTACAGAGGAAATTGGAGGGTCATGGGATAGGAGGAAATGTCCTATTGTGGATTAAAAACTGGTTGAAGGATAGGAAGCAGAGAGTGGGGTTAAATGGGCAGTATTCACAATGGAGAAGGGTAGTTAGTGGGGTTCCTCAGGGGTCTGTGCTAGGACCGCTGCTTTTTAATATATTTATAAATAATTTAGAGATGGGAGTAACTAGCGAGGTAATTAAATTTGCTGATGACACAAAGTTATTCAAAGTCGTTAACTCGCGACAGGATTGTGAAAAAATTACAAGAGTACCTTACGAGACTGGGCGGCTCCGTCCCTCCAGTCCCTCTAATTTGATTAGATCGCAGCTGGTAGCACGGCAGTATACTAACTAAAACAGTTCGCTTTGGGGCTTCGTACTGACAGCCTTCCTTATGATGCGCCCTGCCCTTGCGGAAGCAAGAAGTTTGGTCAGAGGAGGTGGGACATGTCACAAGAAATGCTGTCAGGCCAAAGCCCCAAAGCAAGTTGTTTTAGTACAATGTTGGCGTGCCGCTACCGGTGACAATCTAAATCAAATCAGAGGGACCACAGGGAGGGAGTGAGAGGGATACACATTGCATCGGGGAGTAGGGGGATGAGAGAGAGAGAGACGCTTGGGGCTTGCGGCTGGGGAGGCTTAGCTTCCCCAAGCCTCTTATACTGGGTGCCTATGATCATCGGCCATTTGGATGCTCAGTCTCCCAGTTCATAAGATCTTCTTGTAATTTTTTACAATCCTCTTGCGATTAACAACTTTGAATAATTTTGTCTCATCAGCAAATTAATTGCCTCACTAGTTACTCCCATCTCTAGATCATTTATAAATATGTTAAAAAGCAACAATCCTAGCACTTGGCAAAAAAGCATATGAGTCCAGCATGGGAGATACCCCTCCATCTTTCAAGTGACAATGGACTTCACTTTATAGGTGAAGTAGTACAGCACATCACTAAGACTTTGGGAATAAACGCACTGTCACACTCCTTATCGCCCCAGAGTGCAGGGAATGTGGAGAGCAGAAATGGCCTTATAAAGAATTCATTAGCAAAAACTTAGCAAGAGAACAGGACTGAAGTATATAAAAGGCCCTTCCCTATACTTTGATGCTGCTGAGGATTCAGCCTCATAGAAAAAAGTGGATGAACACCTTATGAAGACCATTAGAGCATTTCCCGCAAACACAGGGAATCCAGATTTGGATCTGTCATAATGAGATGAATTGCATTATTGTCAGGCCTTAACCCATGCCGTGCAAGCTTATCATTCCCAGGTGCAAGAGGCATTGTCAAACAAAGCAGAACACTGCATAACCTAAAACATGGAGACTGGGTGTTCACGAGAGTGTACATGAGAAAGAAGTTAAAAGAACTGTAACAAGGTGGGACAGCCCTTTTAAGTGCTGCTGACAACAAACATCACCGTAAGTGTGAAGGCAGGCCATCCTGGATACCCGCATCTCACTGCAAGAGAGCCGACTGTCAGTCAAGGAGATGGGTTTAAATTGAAGCTTTAAGAGAATAAAAAATTACTGAAACCAGAGTTTGCTCTCACCCATCTAGGAAGCAAGGGACTTCACGAGAACCAGATAGTGTGTTGCTTGAATACCCATATTGTCCTTTATGGTATATACTTTTACTCTTGTTACTTCTCTGTTGTTGGTATACATTATACTTCAGGCTCACCGCCTCTAACAGACTGAAATAGGTGCACAGTTTGCATAACCCTCTGTTGAGACAGCATGGGCAGAGAATAATTTGGTATTTTAATTCTTCAGTTCTGTAAAGTAAAGTGATGGAGGAATGCCATATGATTAGATTATTAGAAGTTTAACGTTTGCCGGGCTAAAGGTTAGAAAGGTCAGAGAGAGAAACTTTCTTTGACCCTTGTGAGTGATGGATGGTTAAGGCTAGTTCATAGATATTATTTTACCACATATGGGTGTCATTATGAACAAGGCATGTTGCAGACATACTGTAGTTTTAAAAGGATTAGTTTTAAAATGCTTAGAAGGAGATAGTGTAAGTGTAGATATTCTGATGTTTAGATTTGTTTTATAAGGAATTTTGATTTCTGCTTATTTTAGAATATGTTTTATTCTGTGTAATTAATAAGTTTTGTTTCTATGTAGAATATCTGTTCAACTCAGTGTTACTTTACAAGTAAGACTGCAGTTGAAAAGGTCATCATCTGGTTTGAATTATCCACAGTCCTAGCTAGTTCAATGTATGAAGCTAATAGGTGAAAGGGGTCAGAAAAAGTCAACTTCCTTCCTTGATGGATTATAGCAAAATGTAGGACTGTATGCCATTAAGCAAGACTGGCCCCTTAGCCCCTAAATGAACCTAAGTTAGTATGAAGTTGATTGGGAAACTGATTATGTGAATAATAATAAAATGCAAGAGTTCTGGTGCCCAATTGTCTAGCGTGAAAGGCCCCAGGTCATAGGTCAGTTAGAAAATATCAAACCTATGTAACTGATATTTTGAAATATATGTATAGAAATGATTGGTTCAGACAGGGTAATTAATCTATTCTTTACCATCTGGAAAGTAAGGGGGGCTAGGAGGGGGTTAGAACTGTATATAACTGGGAGCAGAAGCAGCTTACGTCAGAAGAAGGAGAGCTGAAGAGGACAGACAGAAGCCACAAGATCCAGAGAGCTGAGAAAGAGAAGAAGAGACTTAATGCTGATGTCCTACTTTGTTTGCTGGCAAATAAAGAAGATTTCTCCCTCATTCTGGTGTGTGCTGTTTGACTCCTGAAGTACCATAGATTCTGCTAACACTAGTGGTAATTCCTGCAACACTGTGAGGCTGTCGTGCTGTCGGGCGCCGAGTTCGCCGAGTCCAGGGCGAGTCCGGCCGCCCGTTCCCCGGCAGGAACTGCCCGGGCCGTGTCGGGTGAGAGCACCATGTGACCCGGGTGAGCTGAGCAAGCTCGGCCGTGGCCTCGTGGTGCGCACCCGACCTCGTGGCGCGGCCCGACCCTACCCGGCGGTCCAGACTCCAAGGGCCCACCACGGCGCTCTGGCGACTGTGGATGCAGGCTGCGGGCCTGGTCCGAGGTTGCCTCTGGCGCTGCTTGCACTGGCCGGGGATCTCTCAATCTTCCGGCGGCCCGACGCCCACGCTGCCCGTCCTCCCGTGGCCTCCCCCCATCGCGGGGTCCTCGGGGCGGGGTACTGCGCTCCACGGCCCGTGCGCCTTACTGCTCTACTTCTGAGTGCGGCTGCCCAGCTGCTCCAGTTTGCCCCGGTCCACCCTCCCCGGCTTCTCCCTGCTTGCTGCTCCAGTCCAGCGGCTCCAGCTTTTCCCCTGCTGGCTCCGGGCTGCTCATCTGCTCCAGACTGCCTTCCAGCCCGCCTGATCCTCCTTGCCTGCTGCTGTCCATCTTCACCAGCGTGTTCCAGCTTGTTCCATCAATCTGATCCCAGCTTGTCCCAGTCCACAGATCCAGCCTTCCCTCTGCTGTCCAGTCCGCTGATCCAGCTTTCTCCCTGCGTGTCCCAGTCCTTCGACTCCAGTGTGTTCCAGTCTGCAGATCCAGCGTGTTCCAGTCCATCGACTCCAGCGTGTTCCATCAGCTCCACTGTATTCCAGTCCGCCTGATCCAGCTTCTCACTGTTTGCTCCAGTCCACTGGCTCCAGCATGTTCCAGCTCATTCCAGTCCGCCTGATCCAGCTTCTCCGTGTTTGCTCCAGTCCACTGGCTCCAGCAGGATCCAGCTCATTCCAGTGCTCCTGATCCACCTTGTTCCAGTCCGCCGTTCCAGCCTTCCCCCTGCCTGTTCCAGTCCATCGGCTCCAGCGTGTCCCGGTCCGCCTGACCCAGCTTCTCCCTGCTTGCTCCAGTCATTCCGCTCCAGCGTGTTCAAGCTTATTCCAGTCCTCCTGATCCCAGTTTGTTCCAGTCCACCTGATCCAACTTCTCCCTGCTTGCTCCAGTCAATCCGCTCCTCCTGGTCCCAGTTTGTTCCAGTTCGCCTGACTCAGCTCCCCCCGCTTGTTCCAATCCATCGGCTCCAGCGTGTCCAGCCCGCCCTGTTCCAGTTCATCGGCTCCAGCGTGTTCCAGCCCGCCTGATCCAGCCAGCGTGTTCTAGCTCGTTCCAGTACTCCTGAGCCCAGCTCGTTCCAGCCCGCCTGATCCCTCCAGTCTATCGGCTCCAGTGTGTTCCAGTCCGCCCGATTCAGCCTCTTCCGTCTTGCCCCAGTCCACCGGATCCAGCGTGTCCAGCTAGTTCCAGCCGCCGATCCAGCCTTTCCCCTGCTGTCCATCAACTCCAGCGTGTTCCAGCCTGCCTGACCCAGCCTCTCCTTGCTTACTCCGATTCTTCTGCTCCAGCGTGTTCCAGCTCGTTCCAGTCTTCCTGAGCCCAGCTTGTCCGTCTGCTCATCCTGACTCAGTTCATCTGTTCCTGCTCGTTCCAGCCTGCCCATCTGTTCCTGCCTATTCCGGCTGTTCCTGCTTGCCTCAGCTTGCCAGCCTGCCCATCATCTGTTCCTGCCTATTCCGGCTTGTTCCTGCTTGCCTCAGCTTGTTCCGGCTTGCTCCAAACCATCTGCCTGTTAACAAATCAAGTAGCCTGCCTGCCTGCTTGCTAGCCTCGCAGCCATTGACTTACCTACCTACCTGCTAGCCTATCAACCATTGACTTACCTAATCACCAACCCAAAACCTAGCGTCAAGCCCTATCTATCTGCTTAACATCTCATTCATTACATAGGCACCCATTAACACCTGTTAACTGCTTAACACCTCATTCACCATACAGTCACCTGTTACACCTCACTCACCACCTATGGCCCCTGTCCATGTTCTCTTCCTTGCCCTGTCCCTTCCTAATCTTCTTTCCCCCCCACTCCCACTGTCTACCATTAGAACTACCTGCTGCCCTCCCACCCTGCCCGCCACTGCAATACCCTATTCACCTCCATCCTTCACCTCACCATCCCTCTTGTCCCCATCCTCCTTTCTAGCTCTCAACCTTCGGCACTTCCTTCCTGCCATTAACCCATCCCCTTTCCTCCTTAGTACACCCCGTCTTCGTCGCCCGACCTCCCCACCCTCCTCCGCACTCTCTTGCTCCTCCTCCTGCTATCCGCGGGAGACATCAACCCTAATCAGGTCCCCCTCACCTGTCCCCGTCCTATCCCTGCGAACGATCCCGGATGTCTCCAATCTCGTCTCTATTCCCCTCCTTCCCCCTCCTCCCTCCCCCTTCTCATGCGCTTTGTGGAATGCCCACTCAGTCTGCAACAAACTGCCTCTCACCCACAATCTCTTTACCTCTCGCTCCCTTCAACTGCTCGCCCTAACCGAAACCTGGATCTCCCCGGAAGACTCTGCCTCAGTTGCAGCCCTCTGCCATGGGGGCTATCTCTTCTCCCACACGCCCCGCCCAGTTGGCCGCGGCGGAGGTGTTGGGCTATTACTCTCACCCTCCTGTAGTTTCCAACCCCTCCACCTTCCGCACTCTCACTGCTTCTCATCCTTTGAAGCCCATTCCATCCGCCTATTCCACCCATTACCACTCAGAGTGGCAGTCATTTACCGCCCCCCTGATAAATCCTTCCCTTCCTTCCTTACCGACTTCGATGCTTGGCTCTCTTGTCTTTCTTGACCCCTCATCTCCGTCCCTCATTCTCGGAGACTTTAACGTACATGCTGATGACCTATCCAACCCCCATGCTTCTAAGTTCCTCACCCTAACATCCTCCTTCAACCTCCAGCTGTGCTCCACCACCCCTACTCACCGTGACGGCCATTGTCTTGACCTCGTCCTCTCCTCCTCCGGCTCAACCTCCAATTTCCACGTCTCAGCTCTTCCTCTCTCCGACCATCACCTGATCACATTCACACTTCTTCACCCCCCCCCCCCTTCACCCCGTCCAACTTTAACCACCACCTCCAGGAACCTCCAGGCTATTGACCCCTCCACCTTATCATCTACTATCTCTAATCTCCTCCCCTCCATCACGTCCTCCGCAACTGTCGACAAAGCGGTCTCCGCTTACAATACCGCTCTCATCTGCATTGGATACCCTCGCACCTTCAATCTCCCGTCCCACAAAACGCACCAATCCCCAGCCCTGGCTGACTCCTTGCATCCGTCACCTTCGCTCCTGCACCCAATCCGCTGAGCGCCTCTGGAGGAAATCTCGTACCCTTCCAGACTTCCTCCACTACAAATTCATGCTATCCTCCCTATTCCGTGCAAAACAGGACTATTACACCCAATTGACCAATTCTCTCAGCTCCAACCCTCGTCGTCTCTTCACCACCCTTAACTCCCTCCTAAAAGTGCCCCCCGCTCCTACTACCCCCACTCTCTCTCCTCAATCACTGGCCGACTACTTCAGCGACAAAGTGCAAAAAATCAACCTTGAGTTCACGACCAAGCCACCACCTCCTCTTCACCCTCTAACCCTCTCCCCCATCCAACCTACCCAGGTCTCTTTCTCCTCCTTCCCTGAGATCACCGAGGATGAAACTTCCCACCTTCTTTCCTCCTCGAAATGCACCACCTGTTCCTCTGATCCCATCCCCACCAACCTACTCAACACCATCTCCCATACCGTCACCCCTGCCATCTGTCGCATCCTCAACCTCTCTCTCTCCACTGCAACTGTCCCCGACACCTTCAAGCACACCGTTGTCACACCTCTCCTCAAAAAACCTTCACTTGACCCTACCTCCCCCTCCAACTACCGCCCCATTTCTCTTTTACCCTTCCTTTCCAAAATACTTGACCGCGCCGTTCATAGCCGCTGCCTTGATTTTCTCTCCTCTCACGCCATCCTCGATCCACTTCAATCCAGTTTTCGCCCTCTGCACTCGACTGAAACGGCACTCTCTAAAGTTTGCAATGACCTGCTCCTGGCCAAATCCAGAGGTCACTACTCCATCCTGATCCTCCTCGATCTTTCCGCCGCGTTTGACACTGTCAATCATGACTTACTTCTTGCCACGCTGTCCTCTTTTGGGTTCCAAGGCCCTGTCCTCTCATGGTTCTCCTCTTATCTCTCCCACCGCACCTTAAGGGTACACTCCCATGGATCTTCCTCCACTCCCATCCCACTATCTGTTGGAGTTCCCCAGGGTTCTGTCCTTGGACCCCTTCTCTTCTCAATCTACACCTCTTCACTGGGCTCGCTGATCTCGTCTCATGGTTTTCAGTATCATCTTTATGCTGATGACACCCAGCCATTCCTCTCCACACCTGGCATCACTGCGGAGACTCAGGCCAAGGTATCGGCCTGTTTATCCGACATTGCGGCATGGATGTCCAACCGCCACCTGAAGCTGAACATGTCCAAGACCGAGCTCCTTGTCTTTCCTCCTAAACCCACTTCTCCTCTTCCTCCACTCTCTTTCTCTGTTGATAACACCCTCATCCTCCCCGTCCCATCTGCCCGCAACCTCGGAGTCACCTTCGACTCCTCCCTCTCCTTCTCTGCGCATATCCAACAGACTGCCAAGACCTGTCGCTTCTTCCTCCTCAATATCAGCAAAATTCGCCCTTTCCTCTCTGAGCATACCACCAGAACTCTCGTCCACGCTCTCATTACCTCTCGCCTCGATTATTGCAACTTACTCCTCACCGGCCTCCCACTCTGCCATCTATCCCCCCTTCAATCCATTCAGAACGCTGCTGCACGTCTTATATTCCGCCAAAACTGTTATACTCACACCACCCCTCTCCTTAAATCACTTCATTGGCTTCCGATCAGATATCGCATACAATTCAAGCTCCTCCTCCTTACCTACAAATGCTCTCAGGCCGCGGCTCCTCACTACCTCTCCACCCTCATCTCCCCCTATGTTCTCCGCTCACAGGACAAAGCCCTTCTCTCAGTACCCTTCTCCACTACTGCCAACTCCAGGCTCCGCTCATTCTGCCTTGCCTCACCCTATGCCTGGAATAATCTTCCTTTACCCATACGCCAGGCCCCCTCCCTACCCATCTTCAAATCTCTGCTTAAAACTCACCTTTTCAATGCTGCCTTCGGCGCCTAACCGCTTGAGAAATATAAAATACCCCAATCTATCCACCCTATCAGATTAACTGTTCACTCGTCCTCTAGATTGTTCACTTGTCCTTAGTTGGTTCTCTTGTCGTTTAGATTGTAAGCTCTTTGAGCAGGGACTGTCCTTCTATGTTTGAATTGTACAGCGCTACATAACCCTAGTAGCGCTTTAGAAATGATTGTTGTTGTTGTTTTTTGTTACATTTGTACCCCGGGCTTTCCCACTCATGGCAGGCTCAATGCGGCTTACATGGGGCAATGGAGGGTTAAGTGACTTGCCCAGAGTCACAAGGAGCTGCCTGTGCCTGAAGTGGGAATCGAACTCAGTTCCTCAGGACCAAAGTCCACAACCCTAACCACTAGGCCACTCCTCCACTCCACTCTTCCTAGTCTTAGGCATATCTTGTGTGAAGTAAAGATGATGCTAACATCATCCAGAGGTGTATTATTCTTTTTCTTCTTTCCTACTATTCTTTCACTAGAACGTAACTGCATTATTAATCTTGCTGACACACTACATGAAATTTTGAATTTATCCGACTGTTCATGGGCCACCATCATCCCATACTGGTATTCCTTTGATCAGTATGCTTTTAAAAGTCTCTGAGATAGCAGGAGGGATATCTGCCTAGGATCTGAAGAAATTGTCCATTATCAATATAACTTGGAACGAGGCCCGAAACATGATTGCCTATCTTACTGGTTAGTCACACATACCAAAAATGCCACTATCGTGTGCAAGCCAACAACCAATTTTCTTAGGAAATAGTACTAACTGTATGTTGACCAGTGAGCTATATTATTATTGGATACATTGGAATGGGACTAAAATTACTTAATTGTGTCAGTATTATTTGATTCCTCCTGGGAGTGGAAATACTGTAACTCATGAGAAACTAGTTGGGGAAGAATGTGTAGGGAACTGCCACTTTTAAGAGGACGGGACTACCCATGGGGAGGTTATTATAGCCCACTGGGAATTTATGAACTCCCTATCCCTAAAGAACTTGAAGGACATAAATTTGTTTAAGGCTAGTGTTTCTTTCTTTACAGTTCAACAGTATCAGCAGTTCAGGGAGATGCAGCCAACTGTCAAGCTGGACAGCAGGATTCCGGACATCTTTGAGGGAGGTGTTCAGCTGGTGAGGACTGGGGATTCCCGCCGACTCAGGTATTTTATCTATTTTAGGTTTAAAGTTGAAAGCCGGGGGGGGGGGGGGGGGGGCAGAGAAGACATTTCATGTCCAACCATTTATCATCATCATGAATACCTTGAGTATAGTATCTCTGGTTCCAGGGGCTTACTTATTCTCATACGCAGACAAAATTGTTGTCTGGCTTCCAGCAGCAGATACTGCTAAACAAACTTATTTGGCTGTTGTTACATGTATTTCTACTGAGATTATGCTAAAATTGTATGCTGACAAAATGAAGATTCTCTGGTTCAGCAAAACTTTGGATGATGTTCCTTCATTAATCCCTGTTAAACTTCCACTGATCCCTTCAGGACATGCTTTACCTATTTCTACAGGACTATTACAATTTCTTCCTGTGGCACAAACTTCTCGAGTTTGGGGAATTATTTTTGATACTATCTTGTCTTTTGAACCACAAATTAACAATGTAGTAAAGAAAATATTTTTTAAACTAAGGTAGCTAAGGGGTCACGAGACAAAGTGGACGCTGAATAGTGTAGCTCCTCTCTACCTCTCCTTATCCAGCTAAATTATTGGCCCCTACACCCTTCCAAATTGTTCCCTTCTGGTGACGTGTGGGGCACAATTGTGTTGCTTATCATTTGGGAGTTTTTCTGGAAGTTACAACTTTGTCATGTCCTCAACAGGCTCCGTCCTGGGGAAACAAAGATGGCAGATCATAGCAACTGTTTGTTCCTCATGGACAGTGGAGGCTACGCTGGACAAAAAGCTGCAGCAGAGCAAAGGAGGCTCATGAACGACTGGAAAGTCTAAATCTTGAATTTGAAGAACAGACCCAGCAGACCAACAATTTGCAAAGACCAGTAGAAGTTACTAAAATGTATAGCGGATCTGGAGGGACGGGTAGATGACCTGGAAAATAGATCTAGACGGAACAATTTGAGGCTCACAGGACTTCCAGAATCCTTGGCTGATAAGAGTTAGTAGGATTTCTGGAGACTTGGTTCCCCAAGGCTTTGCACTTGGAGGAACCTCTTTGCTTATTTCAGGTGGAGAGGGCCCACAGACTGGGTATCTGAATGCCTGAGGATCCATGCCCCCATGTGGTGATATTCCAAGTATTAAACAGCTGATCATGCAATTGATACGTGCAGGAAAGACACTATTTTATGACAATATGAAAATTCTTTGTTTCCAGGACTTTTCTGCGCCCTTTCAGGCTCGGCGCAAAGCCTTCACATTTGTGTGCTGTGCGCTGCACGCTAAACAGATTAAAGGGCCCTTTTACTAAGCCGTGTAAGCGCCTATGTGGAATGGAGGAGTGGCCTAGTGGTTATGGTGGTGGACTTTAGTCCTGGGGAACTGAGGAACTGAGTTCGATTCCCACTTCAGGCACAGGCAGCTCCTTGCGACTCTGGGCAAGTCACTTAACTCTCCATTGCCCCATGTAAGCCGCATTGAGCCTGCCATGAGTGGGAAAGTGCGGGGTACAAATGTAACAAAAAGAATGGAGTTACTGCCCGACTACTGTGTGGCTCTTGCAGTAATTTCATTTTTGGCACGCGTCTGATACGCGTGTCTGAAAAATATTTTTTTATTTTCAGACGCATGCCAAGTGGCATTTCATCATTACTGTCCGGATTCTTTACCACTAGGTCAACAGCTGGCGGTAAGGTCTCAGAGCCAAAATGGATGCGCAACAATTTTGATTTTGCGGCACGTCCATTTTTGGCAAAAAAAAAAGGCCTTTACAGGCGCGGTAAAAAAATGGATTGGCACGCATCCAAAACCCACGCTTACACTACCGTAAGCCATTTTTCAGCGCAGTCCTTTGTAAAAGGACCCCTAAGTTTGTACTCTTGTACCCAGTGAAGCTGAGGGTAGTGTATGATGGGCGCACTACCTTTTATACTTCTGTGGCAGAGTCACAGGCATTTTTATCCAGCATGCAGGAGACTTCTCCTGCAACTTGAGCCTGTGTGCATTTTGGATTGCTATTTTCTTGCTTTGGTATACTATATAGTGATTCCTGACGGGAACATTATGCATCTGTACTATTGCTGAGGATGGCACTACCTTTTCTTCTGCTATAGATATGGATTTTATTGGGCTGTCCTACTTTTTTGGGGGGTTATGGAACTATCTTTTTACAAGTATTTTTGAAGGCATAATTTGGATTTTACTTCCTAAGGTTTCGAGTAGAACTACAATACTGGATTCCTGGAAAACTTTATTCTTGTGCCCTAGCTTGCATTTGTCAGGCTTGTTTTTTGGAGTGAACGAATCTGTCTTTTTTTTGTATTGATTATATCTGCTCTGCTTTTGAACTGCCTTTATATGGAAGGGTGGCGGCTTTGCTTGGGTCATATTTTGTGGGGATTAGTTGAGGTACCGTGTCAAGACGGACCGGTCCTCTGAGGAGACTCTTAGGATATAGATAAGCATATGTTAAGGGGGTTTGGAGCAGTTTTGGTACACACAGGGCTTATATTTTTCTTTTAGGGACGTGGGAGGGTTTATGGGGAGCTTGAGGTTTCCCTGAATTCTGCACTTCCTTTTGTTGGCAGCCGTTGTGAGCATTGGGGATGGAGTAGAGGCTGGGACACCCCCCAGTAGTTCTGCTTTTATTTTTCCTGTTGTTCTCTTGTGATTGGACCCCTTCCTGAGTTAAAGTTATTTTCCTAGAATGGGGGGGGGGGGGGTATTGGATCCCCCAATAAAAGACAAAAAAAAATCCTAGTAATGTTCAATAGACATCAGGCCTTACTCCAGGAGACCCATTTATCCTCAAGTGAACATGTAAATTGGTTAGATGGTAGGTCACATGCTGTGACTCTCCCACAATGGGGAAAAAGGCAGGTGTAGTGATTCTGCTGTGTGGAGGTTTGGATGCTACTATCCATAGAGTAGTTACTGACACTGAGGGTAGATATGTGATCTTATATTTAACTATAGCTGGTTTTACGTATATTATTTGTAACATTTATGCACTCGTTTATAATAAGAACTTTTATGCTTGGCTTCTCCAATGTCTCAAGGACATTGAGAATGTCCTTCATTCTTGGGGGAGATTTTAAAGGGGTGTTTGACCAGGCCATAGATAAGTCTAAGGCTCCTCCCTTGGCTAAAACTGACCTAATAAAAAGAATCCCCATGCTTTGTGATCTCTTAGATCTCATAGATGTGTGGTGAGTACTTCATCCAACAGATCGAGACTATACCCAGCACTCTAGGGCTCACGATTATTTTTTTAATTATCCTCAGAGCTTTGGCCTACTGCTTCAATGGCTGAACTTGGCCCCTGTGATGATATGGATGGAACTGCGCTGTACCCCCTCTCCTGGTCAGGTTTTCTTGGCGGTTTCCTTTGGATTTTTACATGGACCCACAGTTTTCTACATACCTTCAGCAAAAATGGGCGGATTATGCCTTATTTATTCACTCCCATATTATTTTGGGAAACTGCGAAGGGGAGATAACAGCTTACTCTACGCATAAAAAGAAAATGTGAGATAAGGCCATTCTGGCCTTAGAAGCTTAGGTACAATCAGAGAGATGGCAATTTAGTCGGTCCCCCTTCGCGAATACCAAAGCTAGGTTATTGGCCTCTCAGGCTGCGTTAAATGAACTTCTTCATCAATGGGCGAAGAAATCCCTTTTCTATTATAAATACCAGTTATACAGATTTGGTAATAAGACAGGGAAACTGTTGGCCCGATTGGTGAAGCCCTTTGTAGCGTGCCTACTTTGATTGATGAGAAGGGTTCTATTACTCATACTGATGAGGCTATCATTACACTCTTTAGAACCTATTATAAAGATCTTTATGCAGAGCCTCCTGAGATGGAATCAGAGGGTACCACATATTTGGCAACTTTGGATTTACCTACTATTTCTCCCCCAAGAGCGTACATGCTGAATGCCTCAATTACGAAGGAGAAGGCTGCTCTTACAATTGATCAGTGTGCTCTGTAAGGCCCCAGGAATCGAAAGGTTTCGGTCTGAATTTTGTAAATTGTTACGAGAGGTTGTCTTGGTCCTCTTAGTGGCAGCATTTCGTGAAATGATAGGTAATTGTGAGTTGTCTGATGCCTTAAGATCGCTCAGATTTTAGCCTTTCCAAAACCTGAGAGGGACCCTCACAAGGTGGAATTCTATCTCCCAATCTCACTATTTAATTTTGAAGATAAATTGTTGGCCAAAATAACGACTACTAGGCTTTTTATAGTTTTACCCCATCTGAAAGAAGACTCAGGTAGATTTTGTGCAAGGGAGATATTCTGTTCACAATGTCTGATGCCTTCTTACTTATTTGGAAGCAGTGGTGCATCAAGGAATCCCATCCTTACTTGTTAGCTTTGATGCCAAAAAGGCTTTTGACAGTGTGATATGGGATTTTCTGTTTGCTACTCTTGAAGCTTACGGTATCACAAACTTTTTTTCAATACATTGTATGTGCACCTCATCATCATCCTCAGGCTGTGTTGAATATTAATGGCTCTCTATCGGAGCCCTTTCCTATTTTTGGGGGACCTCGGCAAGGATATCCATTATCCCGCTTACATTTTGTGTTAACTCTTAACCCCTTGATTAGAGAAGTTTCTTCCAATCCAGACATCAAAGGAGAGGGTCTCAGTTTAAGATCGTGGCCTTCATGGATGGCCTGTTGGTCCATTTAATCCAACCCCAGTCTTCCTTACGGGAGCTTCTGCAGATCATAAGTGAAGATGGGGACTTTGGGGAGTCCCCACTTAATTATTTGAAATCAAAAGCCGTGCCTATGAGGGATTTGGTTCAACGGAGGGGGCTGTTTCCATTAAGATGAGCAGATTATTATTTTCTTTTGTCAGTTCAAAATTTTTATTACATTTTGTAAATTACAATACAAAAGTGTGGAAATGTTGAAATTGTAATCTTTTAAGTACAAACTTACTAATACATATCAGTAATATAACACAATTACAATATACAAACAAACAACACATGAGTTTCTAGTGAAAGTCAAATAATATTTTAAGGTGTGTCTCTATACTGAAAATTACAATATTGAACTTATTATGTACTAGTATAGCAAAAATACTTACCTGTAGCAGGTATTCTTCGAGGACAGCAGGCTGATTATTCTCACATGTGGGTCGACGTCTGCATCGGCCCGGGAATTGGCATTTTGCAATAGCAAAAACAAACAAGTTTTACCATAGTCTTCTGGCGCGCATGCGCGAACTGACTTCCCACCCACCAGGTAAGCGTGTACCTCACTTAGATCAAAAAGCATAAGAAATAACAAATTACAACTCCAAAGGGGAGGTGGGAGGGATTGTGAGAATAATCAGCCTGTTGTCCTCAGAGAATACCTACTACAGGTAAGTATTTTCGCTTTCTCCGAGAACAAGCAGGCTGCTTATTCTCACGTGTGGTATCACTAGCATCCAGGCTCACTCAAAACAATGAATATTGGTCAATTGGGCCTCGCAACGGTGAGGACATAACATAGGTTAACCTGAAACTATATACAGCTAGCCGAGAGTACAGCCTGGAACAGAATAAAATGGGCCTAGGAGGGGTGGAGTTGGATTCTAAACCCCAAACAGATTCTGTAGCACTGACTGCTCAAACCGACTGTCTCGTTGGGTATCCTGCTGAAGGCAGTAATGAGAAGTGAATGTGTGGACTGATGACCACGTTGCAGCCTTGCAAATCTCCTCAATGGAGGCTGACTAAGTGAGCCACTGATGCAGCCATGGCTCTAACATTATGAGCCACGACATGGCCCTCCAGTGTCGCCCAGCTTGGGCATAAATGAAGGAAATGCAATCTGCTAGCCAATTTGAGATTGTGCATTTTCCGATGGCGACTCCCTGCCTGTTGGGATCGAAAGAAACAAACAACTGGGTGGACTGTCTGAAGGGCTTCGTCCGCTCCAGGTAAAAGGCCAATGCTCTCTTGCAGTCCAAGGTGTGCAAGCTGCTCTCGCAAGAGGTCAGGGAAAAAATGTTGGCAAGACAATTGACTGGTTCAGATGGAACTTCGACACCACCTTCGGCAGGAACTTAGGGTGCGTGCGGAGGACTACTCTGTTGCGATGAAACTTAGTATAAGGTGCATCCACTACTAAGGCCTGAAGCTCACTGACCCTATGAGCTGAAGTAACAGCCACCAAGAAAATGACCTTCTAGGTCAAGTACTTCAGATGGCAGGAATTCAGTGGCTCAAAAGGAGGTTTCATCAGCTGGGTGAGAATGACGTTGAGATTCTATGACACTGGTGGACGTTTGACAGGGGGCTTTGATAAACGTAAACCTCTCATGAAGCGAACAACTAAAGGCTGTCCAGAGATTGGCTTACCCTCTACACGCCGATGATAAAAACTAATTGCACTGAGGTGAACCCTTACAGAATTGGTCTTGAGACCAGACTCTGACAAGTGTAGAAGGTATTCAAACAGGGTCTGAGTAGGACAAGAGACAGGATCTAGGGCCTTGCTGTAATACCAGATGGAAAACCTCCTCCACTTGAAAGAGTAACACCTCCTCGTGGAATCTTTCCTGGAAGCCACCAAGACTTTGGAGACACCCTCTGAAAGACCCAAGGAGGCGAATTCTAGGGTCGCAACATCCAGGCCATGAGAGCCAGAGATTAGAGGTTGGGATGTAGAAGGGACCCCTCGTTCTGCATAATGAGAGTTGGAAAACACTCCAATCTCCACGGTTCCTTGGAGGACAACTCCAGAAGAGGGAACCAAATCTGACACGGCCAGAAGGGAGCAACCAGGATCATGGTTCCACAGTCTTGCTTGAGTTTCAGCAAAGTCTTCCCTACTAGAGGTATGGGAGGATACGCATACAGAAGGCCTGTTGCCCAATGAAGGAGAAAGGCATCTGACGCTAGTCTGTCATGGGCCTGGAACAGAACTGAGGGACCTTGTGATTCATCTGAGTGGCAAAAAGATCCACCGACGGGGTGCCCCATGCTCGGAAGATCTTGCGAGCTATGCCCATGTTCGGTGACCACTCATGAGGTTGCATTACCCTGATCAGTCTGTTTACACCTGCCAGATAAGTGGCCTGGAGAAACATGCCCTGACGGCGTGCCCAAAGCCACATCTGAACAGCTTCCTGACACAAAGGGCGAGATCCGGTGCCTCCTGCTTGTTGGTGTAATACATCGCAACTATTGTCTGTTTGAATCAAGATGATTTGGTTGGACAGCCGATCTCTGAAAGCCTTCAGAGCGTTCCAGATCGCTCGTAATTCCAGGAGGTTGATCTGAAGACCTGCTTCCCGGAAGGACCAGGCTCCTTGAGTGTGAAGCCCATCTACATGAGCTCCCCACCCTAGCAGCGATGTATCCGTTGTCTTCACTTTTTGTAGCTGAAGAATTTGGAATGGCCATCCCATGGTCAAATTGGATCAGACTGTCCACCACTGAAGAGAATTTCGAAATTCGGTGGACAGTTGGATCACATCCTCCAGATTTGCTGTAGCTTGATACCACTGGGAAGCTAGGGTCCACTGAGCTGATCTCCAATGAAGACGTGCCATGGGTGTTACATGTACTGTTGAGGCCATGTGCCCAAAAAGTCTCAACCTCTGCCGAACTGTGGAAACCAGGGATAGGAGGTTGTCTGCCCTTGGCTCGGGAAGATCATGTCCAGCACTGCTCCAATGAACTCCAATTTTTGGACAGGAGTGAGATGGGACTTTGAGTAATTTATTACGAACCCCAGTAGCTCTAGCACCTGAATAGTCATTGCATGGACTCCAGAGCACCGTCCTCTGAGGTGCTCTTTACCAGGCAATCGTTGAGACTACCACCAGACACTTTGTAAACACTCTGGGCGCAGACACCAGGCCAAATGGCAGTACACGGTACTGAAAGTGCTGTGTTCCCAGCCGAAACCGAAGATACTTCCTGTAAGCTGGAAGTATCGGGATGTGAGTGTAAGCATCCTTTAAGTCCAGAGAGCATAGCCAATCGTTCTCCTGAATCTTGAGAAGAAGGGTGCCTAGGGAAACCATCCTGAACTTTTCTCGGACTAGGAATTTGTTCAGGGCCCTTAGGTCTAGGATGGGACGCACACCCGTTTTCTTTTGTACAATGAAGTACCTGGAATAGAATCCCAGCCCTTCTTCCCCAGGTGGAACGGGTTTGACTGCATGGGCCTTTAGAAGGGCAGAGAGTTCCTCTGCTAGTACCTGCTTGTGCTGAGAGCTGTAAAAATGAGCTCCCGGTGGGCAATTTGGAGGTTTGGATTCCAGATTGAGGGTGTATCCTAACCGGACTATTTGAAGAACCCACCGGTCGGAGGTTATAAGAGGCCACCTCTGGTGAAAGAACATTAACCTCCCTCCAACTGGCAAGTCGTCTGACACGGACACTTTTACTGAGGCTATGCTTAACTGGAACTAGTCAAAAGCCCGACCCTTGCTTTTGCTGGGGAACAGCAGGGGCTTTAGGCGCACGCTGTTGACGAGAACGAGCATGCTGGGACTGAGCCTGGGTAGGCTGCCGAGAAGCTGGGGTGTACCTACGCCTAGCATAGGAATAGGGAGCACTCCTCTTCCCCCCAAAATACCTCCAAGATGAGGAAGTTGTGGCAGAAGGCGCCCGGTGGGCGAGAGAATCCACAGCATCATTATGCTTCTTGATCTGATCAACAAGATCCTCTACTTTCTCACCAAAAAGATTGTCCCCCCAGCAAGGTACATCCGCCATCCGCTGTGGGACCAAATGATCTAGGTCAGAGACACGCAGCCATGAGAGTCTGCGCATCACTATACCTTGAGCAGCGATTCTGGATGCCATATCAAAAGAGTCGTAAGCGCCTCTGGCCAGGAATTTATGACATGCCTTCTGCTGCCTGACCACCTGGCAAAAAGGGTCAGCCTGCTCCAGAGGGAGGGCACTGACAGCTGCCTCACCGAGTTCCGCAAGTGTACGCTCATGAAGAGCTGGTAGGACTGGATACGGGCAGTGAGCACAGCAGCCTGATATGTCTTTCTCCAAAAAGAATCCAAGGTCCTTCTCTGCCTGGGGGTGCTGAGGCATAGTCCCTAGTATTCTTGGCTCTCTTGAGAGCGGAGTCCACCACCATAGAATAATTGAGACCTCATCAACCCAGGGTCACCGTGGATCCGATACTGGGAATCAGCTTTCTTCGGGATCATGGACCCAGACAGAGGGAACAACTAGCTCTGCAAAAGGACTTCCTTCAGTACCTTATGTAGAGGAGCCGTCACAGCCTCCTTAGGTGGAGAAGGATAGTCCAGGACCTTGAGCATCTCAGCCCTGGGCTCATCCTCAACCTCCATAGGGAATGGAATAGCTGTAGCCATTTCCTGGACAAAAGATGTAAAGGAAAGACTCTCAGAAGGAGACAATCTCCTTTCAGGTGAAGGGGAATCCCATACGACTCATCAGAAGAAAAGTATCTGGGATCTCCCTCTGACTCCCACAAACGCTCCTCTTCAGTATCAGATAATACCTCTCTTAAGGAACTCCGAGCCTGAGCCTGCCTCGATGCCGAGGATCGATGTCCTCAATGATGATGTCAAGAGGCAGATGCCCACATGGTCTGTGGCGAAGCGTCCTCCTCCGACGTCAAAGGGGAGTCGACCTGGGTGGCAGCCGACACTGAGGATGGGAACCTCACTGCAGGCAAAGGGCCAGACGCTGCTGTAGCAGATGGTACGGAAGGCGTAAGCACCCCCAACACCGAAGCAAACTGGTGCAGCAGTCCTTCCAGAAGCTCTGGAAGCAGGGCCCGGATGCGCTCGTCAACAGCCGCCATCAGAGAAGGCTGCAGGGTCAGTGGAACAGCTGGTGGCAGAATCCGCTGAGGCTCAAGTGCAGGTACCTGGCTGCTAAGAGACCGGTGCATCAGCACCTCCTGTACAGAGGGGGAGCGATCCTCTCGGCACCGACGCTTCCCGGGTGCCGAACCCATAGACAACCCAGAGCTCCCAGCACCATGTGTAGAAGGAGGTCAATGACAGTGCTTCTTCGCCTTCGCTTGATGCCCATCACTGAGACTCCTCGGTACCGACGAGGATGACGTGGAATCCTCACGTCTCCTCGGGGTCGGGTCCAACGATGGTTGGTTCCGGGGGGCCTGCATAGCAGGAGGCCTCGAGGCAGGTGGAGACCCACTCGATGCCTCACTGCTCCCAGTGCGACTTGGTCTCTCAGCAGCCATTACCTCTGCTCCTGATGTCAAAGTGTCCCTCGATGTCGACGTCCTCGGTACCGACGTAGATGCCAACATCAAAGGACTGGCCCGAGCTCCAAAACGTTTCTCTCGTTGGGCTTCATACAAAGACACAGATTACAAGCAGCTGGGCTGTGGTCGGGCCCAAGGCACTGAATACACCAGGAATGGGTATCAGTACCTGAGATGGTCCAGTTGCACCAAGTACGTTTGAAGCCGCTGGGTGTCTTCGATAACATGGAAGGAAAAATGGGCTCAGCAAAATCAAAAGACTCAATTGTGCCAAAATGAAAGGGGGCACAAAAAGAGGAAGAAATCTGGCCGCATTGAAAACAAATAAAACTTTAAAATTAGGAGAAAAGACTAAGGAAAATTAAAAGGATTATAATTTTTTTTTTAAAACAAACCAGCTATTAGAAACGAAAAAACTCATGAAAATGAAGACTCCTTTCCCGGGCCTCAACAATGAGCACAGGAGGAACCTGCCGCACCTCGTTGGGGAAAAAGAAAAACTGAGTTACGCGCCAGTGTGCTGGGTGAGAAGTCAGTCTGCGCATGCGCCACAAGACTATGGCAAACCTTTTTTTTTTTGCTATTGCAAAATGCTCGATTCATAGGCTGACACAGACGTCGACCCATGTGTGAAAATAAGCAGCCTGCTTGTCCTCGGAGAAATTTTATTACAGGTGCCCAGATTTTTTCATAAGCCAACATACTTCTATTTTTTTCTGCTGCAACTCTTTCAAATTTAGTGATTAAACATACAGAGTTCCACCAGTGGGTATATTCCAATTTAGAGGAGTCTTTCCAATGCTGCAGTATCAGTTTTATTGCAGTGTGCAACAATATAAGCAACAATTTAGAGCTATGTACATCTATTGTGTGAGATAGGGCTTGCGCTCCTATCACTATGATAGCATAAGTCAGTGGTTCATCTAACTGTATTATTTTACATATTGCTGTCCATATGGAAGCCCAAAATTGCTTTAGATGAATACAATAAAAATTGTGTGTCTTAAAGTTCCAAGTTCTACATGACATGACCAGCATTTATTATTGCCATTTTTGCTAAATTTTGCTATTTTTGAAGGCGTTAAATGGGCTGTGTCATAGAAGCAGATCGAGAAGACTTGAGTAATAAAGGCCATAATAGCTTCCAATTATCAATATCTACCGGTAAGTTTATGTTCAATTTTTTAATTCCATTTATCTTCAGAATGTAGTGTATTTCCAAGATTGGAACATTTTGTACCAATTAAATGCAGATTTGCGGTTTTTAGAAATTGTACGACATAACTCCCAAGAACTAGGATGTTCATTAGATAATGTTTTAATATTCAGTTTGGTAGCTATACAATGTTTGAGTTGTATCCATTTAAAGTATTGGTTATTAGGTAAATTATAACTTTTGACTATATCATCAAAAGTGTACCAAGCAGATTTATTTATTAATTGGTCAACCAAGATTATACCAGAGTACCTCCATGTATGTTTTCCAATCTATCGTTTTTCCGTTGATTTGGAACAAAGAGTTATTCCATATTGGTACATGATAGGTTTCAAACCATGGTATTTGCATATATTGTTCAATTTCTGCGACAACAATTTGAGTAGATTGTATAATAATTTTAGGTTTCCTTTTATTTGTATTTGTTATAGGTATTTCAATGGGGTGTCCTCACACCAAGTAGATTCTATTTTCCACATAACAGAGTATCCATTTCTGAATTTGCCGTAATCCATAATGCAGATTGTCTCATTATAAATGCATAATGGTAGCCCTGGAATCTGGGAATATACACTCCTCCATAATTCCTAGGAACTTAAGCTTTTTTTAAGGCTATTAGAGGAGTCTTGTTAGCCCATAAGAATTTCGCTAGGATTTGCTCTATTTTTTTATATACACTAATAGGAAACATTTTTGGTAGCATGCTTAATATGTAGTTAACTTTAGGAACTATAATCATTTTTATTGTATCTAATCTCCCCCACCAAGATAATCTTAATGGGGACCATTTTGTTGTTAATTCAGTGGTTTTCTTAATAAGATATTCCGTATTGAATTTGTGTGTCTTCTAATGTGGTGCCAAAGATTATTCCCAAATATTTTATAGATTTAGGATTCCACATAAAGCCATGTGTAGTTGCTATTTCTTCTTCCTCTGGGCAATTAAGGGGTAAAATTTCTATCTTGGATTTGTTAAGTTTATACCCAGATATTACAGAATATTCATTGATAATTGTCAAAATCTCAGGGATGGCGGTAGGTGTGGCATATAGGAGTATATCGTCACACCAGTCTGTTTAAGAACACTGTATGGAAGAACTGGGGTTAGATAAGATGCAATGTGATCACAAGAATATGTGATACCATCTTGTTTGATGATATATGAAAGTTGATGAACTGCTTCTGATGAAGCATGTAAAGTGAAACAGGTTTGGCCACTGTCGAGCCATAGTCAAGTGCTCAACAACTTTTTATTATATACAAAAAGAAGCGAATATTTGAAAATAAAGGAAGGATTCCATATAAAGCCATGTGTAGTTGCTATTTCTTCTTCCTCTGGGCAATTAAGGGGTAAAATTTCTATCTTGGATTTGTTAAGTTTATACCCAGATATTCCAGAATATTCATTGATAATTGTCAAAATCTCAGGGATGGCGGTAGGTGTGGTATATAGGAGTATATCGTCAGCATATGCCGCTACCTTAGCTGTTATCCTACCTATCTTAATTCCATCTATCTTTGGGCATGTCCTTATGGCACTTAATAATGGTTCTAGTGATAAGTTAAATAATAAGGGAGATAATGAGCATCCCTCTCTGGTACCTCTTGTAGGATAGAATGGATGAGAACACATGTTTAATCTGCATCCTTGTAGAGGGTTTAGAATATATAGTCCTTTCACCATTAGGAGAAATTCTTTAGAAAAACCATACCACTGCAAAACAGAAAACAAAGGACTATTCAACACGGTCAAATACTTTCTCAGCATCTAATCCTATAGCAATGACTGGTTCAGGAGAATTTTGTGCACCTAAAATTATGTTAGTAAACAGTCTGGTATTATGACATGATATTCTCCCATGCATAAATCCAGATTGATCATTCTTAATTAGTTTGGGAAGAACACATTGCAAACGTTCTGCAATTAGTTTGGAATTGCATATCCTCAAAGCTGTATCCGGGGTGACTCCCAGGTCCACCCCGATCTTCCCAGGAGGAATGCTGGCTTCGGACTAACCCCTGGTAAGCCTTTCCTCGGCTGAAAGGTGCCCAGCTCTACCACAGGCTGCCTTTCAGTTGCTGTGGAGGACTTGCAGCTCATCTGCATATCCTTTACAGCCTTCTCTGGGGTGACTCCCAGGTCCACTCCGATCCACAGGGCCTCCGCTCTAGGTGCCCAGCGCTCTCACCAGGTGCTGTGGAGGACTTCCAGCCCTTCTGCATAT
Organism: Microcaecilia unicolor; assembly: GCF_901765095.1. NCBI lineage: Eukaryota > Metazoa > Chordata > Amphibia > Gymnophiona > Siphonopidae > Microcaecilia > Microcaecilia unicolor. The sequence goes on along the minus strand of NC_044041.1, from coordinate 142,982,799 downwards.
CCTCACAGCTGTATCTGGGGTGACTTCCAGGTGCCAAGGGTTTCCAGATGCTTTTTGGCTAGGATCAGGTGACCCTCAGGGGGAGGAATGCTGGCTTCGGCCTAACCCCTGGTAAGCCTTTCCTTGGCTGAAAGGTGCCCAGCTCTACCACTGGCTGCCTTTCTGGTGCTGTGGAGGACTTGAAGTTCATCTGCATATCCTTTACAGCCTTCTCCGGGGTGACTCCCAGGTCCACTCCGATCTAGGTGCCCAGCGCTCCCACCAGGTGCTGTGGAGGACTTGCAGCCTTTCGGCATATCCTCACAGCTGTATCCGGGGTGACTCCCAGGTCCACCCCGATCTTCCCAGGGCACTCGCTCCAGGTGCCCAGGGTTTCCAGGTGCTTTTTGGCTAGCATCAGGCGACCCTCAGGTGAAGGAATGCTGGCTTCGGCCTAACTCTTGGTAAGCCTTTCCTCGGCTGAAAGGTGCCCAGCTCTACCACCGGCTGCCTTTCAGGTGCTGTGGAGGACTTGCAGCCCATCTGCATATCCTTTACAGCCTTCTCCGGGGTGACTCCCAGGTCCACTCCGATCCACTCAGGGCCTCTGCTCTAGGTGCTGCACGCCTGACGGCGCAGAGGCAATTTTTCTCTTTACATTTATTTTTCTCCCAATTACTACTTATGGCTCCAGTACACTTTTTCTTGTTGGTACTGTCCCTTCCTAATCTGTTTCTCCATCTGAAACCACTGTACACTGCAGGAACACATTGTCCACCCTCTGTATTCATCATCTCACCATCTCTTTTTTCCTCTTCCTTTTTCTCAGCTTTTAACCTTCAACATTTCCTTCCTTCCAGTCATCCATCTCCTTTCTATCTGAGTACATCTCGCCTTTGTCGCTGTCGTCATACCTCTCCTACTCTTCTTCGTACTCTCTTGCTCCTTCTGCTCTCCACTGGGGACATTAATCCCAATCCTGGTCCTCCACATCAGTTCTCATCCTATTTGTACAGGTTACACCGTGATATCTCCAATCTAATTTTTGTTCCTCTCCTCCCCCATTCTTCCCTGCCTTTCTCTTGCGCTCTGTGGAATGCCCGCTCTGTCTGTAACAAACTTTCCTACACCCATGACCTCTTTATTTCTCGTACTCTCCATCTGCTTGCAGTAACTGAAATTTTGCTTTACCCTGAAGACTCTGCTTCAGTCGCGGCCCTATGCCATGGAGGTTATCTTTGCTCCCATACTCCTCACCTGGTTGGCCGCGGAGGTGGTGTCGGGCTATTACTTTTACCCTCTTATAGATTCCAACCTCTTCTTCCACCTCGGTCTCACTGTTTTTCTTCCTTCGAAGTCCACTCCATCTGTCTATTTGCTCCTCTGCCTCTCCGAGTAGCAGTCATTTATCGACCCCCTGATAAATCCCTTTCTCAGTGACTTTGATGCCCGGCTTTCCTTCTTTCTTGAACCTTCATCTCCTTCCCTCATTCTTGGGGATTTTAACATTCATGCTAATGATCCTTCTGACTCTTATGCTTCTCAGTTTCTTGCTTTAACATCCTCTTTCAATCTTCAACTGTGCTCCACTGCCCCCACTCATCAGAATGGCCACTGTCTTGACCTTATCCTCTTCTCAAACTGCTCACTCTCCAGTTTCTGTGCCCCTCTCTGACCATCATCTGATAACTTTCACACTTAAAACACCCTCCTCCTCAGTCCCATCCAATCTCAACCAATTCATTTAGGAATCTTCAGGCTCTGTCCTTCAGTGTTTCAAATCTCTACCACTATGTTATCAAAGTCTGTCAATGAGGCTGTCTCTTCCTATAATACTATTCTCTCCTCTGCTCTGGATACTCTCGCTCCTCCCATTCCCCGTGCTGTAAAACGTACCAAACCCCAGCCTCGGCTGACCTCTAGAATCCGCTACCTATGTTCCTGTGCCCACTCTGCCGAACGCCTTTGGCTGAAATCCCGTGCCCATGCTGACTTCATACATTTCCAATTTTTGCTGACCTCCTTCCGGTCTGCTCTTTTACTTGCTAAACAGGATTATTACATCCAGTTGACAAATTCTCTTGGCTCAAACCCTCTTTGCCACACTAAACTCTCTCCTCAAAGTGCCTTCACCTCCAACCCCCCCCCTTCACTTTCCCCCCCAGACTCTGGCTGAGTTCTTTCCTGATAAGATTCACAAGATTAAACTTGAATTCTCAACCAAGTCACCTCCACCTCTCCTTCCCTTAGTCCATTCTCTCAACCCTTCAACCCCTGCTCCCTTTTCTTCCTTTTCTGAAATCACTGAAGAGGAAACTACACATCTTATTTTCTCCTCAAAACTAACTACCTGTTCCTCTGATCCTATTCCCACCCATCTACTTAACACTATCTCTCCTACTGTCATGCCTTCTATCTGTCATATCCTCAATCTTTCACTTTCCACTGCAACTGTTCCTGATGCCTTCAAACGTGCCGTAGTCACACCACTCCTTAAAAAAACCTTCATTGGACCCTACCTGTCCTTCCAACTATTGCGATATAAACTACCTCAAGGGAACAATTCTATAACTATCCCACCAATTATATAGCATAAAACTTTATAGGACTAGATATTCTTTTAGATTTTAAATCTTATCAAATTACTCTTTATTAACACAATTATTCCATCATTATTTAAAATCCACACTTTTATAGTCCATTTCAGTTGTGTTCAAGATCTTCCAAAGTTCATAACATACTTTATTACTGTTTCAATTTATTGTCCATAAATTCTTTGTACAAACAATTCCTTTCTTGCAGCTCTACACAGTGCTGTGTTTCACCAACGGCGTCCTCAGGAGCTGTCTATTCATCGCATAAGCACAGCGATATATCATTCTAATTCATCCATTGTGTATAAGGCAACTGCAATGGCTGTGAATATATTCTTACACCATAAATCTCATATCTCTAAATTTAACATACAAATTCTTATAAATTTCATACTACTTACAATATTAAAGGAGTTGGAGGGGCTAGAGCAAGATCGATGTATAAAAGTAACACATAATATGTCTATGAAACAAAGGAAAGCATTAAATCAATTGATTAATGACCCCACCCTAATTATTAGTAGAGCGGATAAAGGGGATGGGGTAGTGGTGATGGATAAAACAATGTATCATGCAGAAGCTATCAAACAAGTAGGAGATTCCAGATATTATAAACAATTACCAGGGGATCCAGGAGATATATATAAGGAACAAGTGGCGGTTTTAATAACTCAAGCCCTTGTGGTTTCTATAATTACCCCAAAGGAAGCAAAGTATTTATATAGAGAACATGCTAGAACAGCTATTATATATTTTATCCCTAAAATTCACAAATCACTTACACAACCGCCGGGACGTCCAATAGTCTCTGGAATTGGTTCATTATTTGAGCCTTTGTCTCAATATGTGAACCATCATTTGCAAGAGTTTGTTCCTCAGATAAAATCATATATAAGAGACTCAACACATTTAATAGATATATTGAATCAGATAGAGATTCCCTCTAATTCATCAATAATTTTAGCGTCTTTGGATGTCAATGCTCTTTATACTAATATACCCCGGGAAGGGGCCAAAGATGTAATAACTAAATATTTGGAAAATACATCTTTAACTGCACCTCATCAACAGTTGATTAAAGATATGTCCACATTGATCATTGATAATAATACATTTAGGTATGAAAATAGGTTCTATCTACAAATAAAGGGCGTGGCTATGGGGGCTACTGTAGCCCCCACCATAGCCTGTTTATATATGGCGGAGTATGAAGAGATGTATATATACCTGTCTCCATATATAAAATATATTCTTTGTTGGAAACGGTTTATTGACGACGTCCTGTTGATTTGGACGGGAACAAATCAACAATTGACGGAATTTTTAGAGTACATCAATCAATGTGATTCTAATATCATGTTTAACAAAGAAAGAAATATGCAGACAATAAATTTCTTGGATATATCTATATATATACAGGAGAATGTATTCCATACATCGTTATACAGGAAGCAAACTGACAGAAACTCATTGTTGCATTTTAGTAGTTACCATCCGAGAAAATTAAGAGAAAGCATACCTATGGGACAATTTCTTAGGGTGAAGAGATTATGCTCAGAGCAAAATAATTTTCAAGTGCATGCAGATAATATGAAACAACGATTTTCACAGAGGAAATACCCAAAAAAAGTGATCAAAAGGGCATATAAAAGAGCTCAGAATGCTAATAGACACTGGTTGTTACACAAACAAACGAAATCAAAGGAAAATCAAGCTCTAGTATGTGTTCTCCCTTACTCTATTCATACAATGCAGTTGCGTAAAGCGATCTTACGTTATTGGAATATTGTACAAATTCACCCTGCTTTTGGTGAACAGCCTATTTTTGCATATCGCAGGAATAAGAATTTGGGAGAACTGATGTCAGTTACCAAATGTACTAAAAATGTAGACCCTTTGGTAGGGTTTAAACCGTGCCATAATTGCTGTTATTGCAAACAGGCTCTGGAGGGAGATAAAATCTATAATCAAATGATGAAAATTTTTTTTTTATTTGAAACATTCAGGAGACTGTAATTCAGCAGGGGTGGTATATGTAATTGTATGCCCATGCAAGCAGTGGTACGTGGGTCAGACAAAGAGAAAGGTGAAAATTAGAATAGGGGAACATTTGAATAATATCAGGAGAGGAAATGTTGAGGCACCGTTAGTAAAACATTGGCTAGATAAGAAACATACATTAGATGATTTAAGATTTTCTACTCTAATAAAAATAGATATGGGGATTAGAGGAGGAGATATGAGTCAGAAACTGTTAGTTACTGAACAAAGAATTGTATTTACTTGGAAAACATTTTTCCCGCATGGGTTAAATCAGGGTGTTGAATGGACTGAAGTAATTTAATTTCAGGCAACAGCAATTTACTTAATGGACCGATTAGTCACAGCTGCTTTGAATGACTTGTAAAAAAAGATTTAAAGAGGACATAGAGTATTCAGTAGCATACGGACTTGTTTGCTTTTGTTTGACTGGATGTGTACGGGATGAATACACTGAACGGATCTCCTGTCTGAGAGATAGTGTCAAAAGAAGTCGGATGTAAAATCTGCTTATTGTAAGTAGTTTGAAATTTATAAGAATTAGTATGTTAAATTTAGAGATATGAGATTTATGGTGTAAGAATATATTCACAGCCATTGCAGTTGCCTTATACACAATGGATGAATTAGAATGATATATCGCTGTGCTTATGCGATGAATAGACAGCTCCTGAGGACGCCGTTGGTGAAACACAGCACTGTGTAGAGCTGCAAGAAAGGAATTGTTTGTACAAAGAATTTATGGACAATAAACTGAAACAGTAATAAAGTATGTTATGAACTTTGGAAGATCTTGAACACAACTGAAATAGACTATAAAAGTGTGGATTTTAAATAATGATGGAATAATTGTGTTAATAAAGAGTAATTTGATAAGATTTAAAATCTAAAAGAATATCTATTCCTATAAAGTTTTATGCTTCCAACTATCGCCCCATCTCCCTCCTCCCTTTCCTATCCAAGATACTTGAACGTGCTGTTCACCGTCATTGCCTTGACTTTCTTTTATCCCAAGCTATTCTTGATCCACTTCAATCTGGCTTTCGCCCCCTTCATTCAACCGAAACAGTGCTTGCTAAAGTCTCCAATGACCTGTTCCTGGCCGGATCCAAAGGGCTCTATTCTATCCTCATCCTTCTCGATCTATCTGCTGCTTTTGACACTGTTGATCACAGCCTACTCCTTGATACGCTGTCCTCTCTTGGATTTCAGGGCTCTGTTCTTTCCTGGTTTTCTTCTTATCTCTCCCAGTGTACCTTTAGTGTATATTTTTATTATATTTGTACCCCGCGCTTTCCCACTCATGGCAGGCTCAATGCGGCTTTCTAGTGGATCATCCTCTACTTCTATCCCACTGTCAGTTGGTGTACCTCAGGGACCTGTCCTGGGACCTCTTCTTTTCGCCATCTATACTTCTTCCCTTGGTACTCTGATCTCATCCCATGGTTTTCAGTATCATCTTTACGCTGATGACTCCCAGATCTACCTCTCCACACCAGAAATCTCAGCCGAAATCCAGGCCAAAGTATCAGCCTGCCTGTCTGACATTGCTGCCTGGATGTCTCAGCGTCATCTGAAACTAAACATGACCAAGACTGAGCTTCTTATCTTTCCCCCTAAACCAATCTCTCCTCCTCCCCCATTCTCTATTTCTGTGGATAACACTCTCATCCTTCCTGTCTCATCAGTTCGTAACCTTCATCTTCGACTCCTCCCTCTCCTTCTCTGCACATATTCAGCAGACTGCTAAAACCTGTCATTTGTTTCTCTATAATATCACCAAAATTCACCCTTTTCTTTCTAAGCACACTACCAGAACCCTCATCCACACTCTTATCACCTCTCGCTTAGACTATTGCAACTTGCTTCTCACAGGTCTCCCACTTAGCTATCTCTCTCCTCCTCAATCTGTTCAAAATTCTGCTGCATGACTAATATTCCGCCAGTGTCGTTATGCTCATATTGGCCCTCTCCTCAAGTCACTTCACTGGCTTCCTATCCGTTTCCGCATACAGTTCAAACTCCTCTTATTGACCTATAAGTGCATTCACTCTGCAGCTCCTCAGTACCTCCCCACTCTCATCTCTCCCTACATTCCTCCAGGGGAACTCTGTTCACTGGGTAAATCTCTCTTATCTGCACCCTTCTCGTCCACTGCTAACTCCAGACTCCGTTCCTTTTATCTTGCCTGGAATAGAGTTCCTGAGCCGGTACATCAAGCTCCATCTCTGGCCGTCTTCAAATCTAAGCTAAAAGCCAACCTTTTTGATGCTGCTTTTAATTCCTAACCCTTATTCACTTGTTCAGAACCCTTATTTTATCATCCTCACTTTAATATTCCCTTATCTCTTGTTTGTCCTATTTGTCTGTCCTAATTAGATTGTAAGCTCTGTCGAGCAGGGACTGTCTCTTCATGTTCAAATGTACAGCGTATGTCTAGTAACGCTTTAGAAATGATAAGTAGTAGTAGTAGTAGATTCACTAGATTTTTTTACCAAGTATTGAATTATATTGGAATCTAGTTTTGTTCAGTTGATTTAAGATATGCATATCTGTAGGGTTGGCTTGATGAAGTAATTCCAAGGATTTAATAGAAGTTTCACGGTCGTTTAACAATTTTCTTACGTTGAAAAGCAAAGTAGGATACTATGATGCCTCTGATGTATGCTTTGAAGGAATCCCACAATGTGATCCAATTTGTGTTTTCTGGCTTACTGAATTGAAAAAAACTCAATTGCCTTTTCAATGGTGGGTTTAAAGTCACAGTTATCTAACAATGATGCATTAAATCTCCATAATTTGTTAACTGTTATGTTTGTAGTTATGTTGAGAGTTATACATATGGGTGCATGATCTGATAAACATATTGTACCAATATTTGAGTTTGATACTGAACTAAGTAAAGATATATTAATTAAAAAGAAATCTAATCGTACATAAGTACATAAGTAATGCCATACTGGGAAAAGACCAGGGGTCCATCGAGCCCAGCATCTTGTCCACGACAGCGGCCAATCCAGGCCAAGGGCACCTGGCAAGCTTCCCAAACGTACAAACATTCTATACATGTTATTCCTGGAATTTTGGATTTTTCCAAGTCCGTTTAGTAGCGGTTTATGGACTTGTCCTTTAGGAAACCGTCCAACCCCTTTTTAAACTCTGCTCACCACATTTTCCGGCAATGAATTCCAGAGTTTAATTACACGTTGGGTGAAGAAAAATTTTCTCCGATTTGTTTTAAATTTACTACACTGTAGTTACATCGCATGCCCCCTAGTCCTAGTATTTTTGGAAAGCGTGAACAGACGCTTCACATCCACCTGTTCCACTCCACTCATTATTTTATATACCTCTATCATGTCTCCCCTCAGCCGTCTCTTCTCCAAGCTGAATAGCCCTAGCCTCCTTAGTCTTTCTTCATAGGGAAGTCGTCCCATCCCCGCTATCATTTTAGTCGCCCTTCGCTGCACCTTTTCCAAGTCAACTATATCTTTCTTGAGATGCGGCGACCAGAATTGAACACAATACTCAAGGTGCGGTCGCACCATGGAGCGATACAAAGGCGTAATAACATCCTCACACCTGTTTTCCATACCTTTCCTAATAATACCCAACATTCTATTCGCTTTCCTAGCCGCAGCAGCACACTGAGCAGAAGGTTTCAGTGTGTTATCGACGACGACACCCAGATCCATTTCTTGGTCCGTAACTCCTAACATGGAACCTTGCATGACGTAGCTATGATTTGGGTTCTTTTTTCCCACATGCATCACCTTGCACTTGCTCACATTAAACGTCATCTGCCATTTAGCCGCCCAGTCTCCCAGTCTCGTAAGGTCCTTCTGTAATTTTTCACAATCCTGTCGTGAGTTAACGACTTTGAATAACTTTGTGTCATCAGCAAATTTAATTACCTCGCTAGTTACTCCCATCTCTAAATCATTTATAAATATATTAAAAAGCAGCGGTCCTAGCACAGACCCCTGAGGAACCCCACTAACTACCCTTCTCCATTGTGAATACTGCCCATTTAACCCCACTCTCTGTTTCCTATCCTTTAACCAGTTTTTAATCCACAATAGGACATTTCCTCCTATCCCATGACCGTCCAATTTCCTCTGTAGCCTTTCATGAGGTACCTTGTCAAATGCCTTTTGAAAATCCAGATACACAATATCAACCGGTTCCCCTTTGTCCACATGTTTGTTTACTCCTTCAAAGAATTGAAGTAAATTGGTCAGGCAAGATTTCCCCACACAAAAGCCGTGCTGACTCGGTCTCAGTAATCCATGTCCTCGGATGTGCTCTGTAATTTTGTTTTTAATAATAGCCTCTACCATTTTCCCCGGCACCGACGTCAGACTCACCGGTCTATAATTTCCCGGATCTCCCCTGGAGCCTTTTTTAAAAATGGGCGTTACATTGGCCAAATCTAATCGTGAATATGAATTGTGTGGATTAGAGTAATAGGTATATTCGTGTTCTAGTTTGTGTTGATACCTCAATATATCAATCAATGCAAGCTGTTTCATGATGTCATGAAGACTGTTCCATGATTTAGCAGACTTCCTATCTAAAGATGGATAAAGCACTAGGTTAAACTCACCTCCAATTATATATTTGATTGAACTTTCTTTAATACATAGATCAGCAATTATTTTAAAGAAGTCTGGATTATCTACATTTGGAGCATATGTGTTAATAAGTGTTAAATATATGTCATTGATTTTTATATTAACTTTAACCCATCTTCCACAGGAGTCTGCCAAATGTGAAAGGATACTGATATCAGATCTTTTTCTTATAAGTGTTGCTATTCCATTTCTTCTCCCGTCCGCTGGAGAGAAAATGGAAGGGTGAGACCAAACGGTTTTAAGTTTAGCAGACTCACTTGTGGATAGGTGGGTTTCCTGTAGAAAAAGAATGTCAAGTAAATCTGTATTTAAGATGGTTAATATTTTCCTCCTCTTGATTGGATTGTTAAAACCTTTAACATTTACAGAAATAATCTTTAAGCTCATCTTTACAAGTAGTAATGATATGATCAGTTGGCTGTAGTGATGTTAATATTGCATTTATAAACACCCTGAGCAGAATGGTAATATGCACAGTATACCAGATGAAAACACCTCTAGACACAAATGTGTTAACATAACTCACCATCATGCTGAACTTAACTAACAATTGCATGATGGTAAAGAAAAAAATACGGGTTACTGAGTAAGGTGATGCGCTTCTCACCTCAGCTGATTTACTGATGTTATATAGCTTCATATATTATAGTTAGTAGCATCCTATATTTATAGAATCCTATATTTATAGCAGTAATTAGAATTATATATTTATGAACATCGTATATGATAACCTTGTATTCAATTAACATAATTGCTGAACTGGAGTCTAACTGTGATATACATCCCGTTTAAACAACACATAACCGAAATCACACATAGCCTTCAAATAATGAACTCATGGGCGGACGCATTTCAATTAAAGCTAAATGCAGAAAAAACACAATCCAGCTTATAATTGAAAGACAAAAATGCCTATATTGCGACCTAAATCGGGAGATAGGCGTTTATCTCCCAAAAACGAATAACGCGGTATAATCGAAAGGCGACCTTGGACGTTTTCAACTGCACTCCATCACGGAAGCGTACAAAGTTGACGGGGGCGTGTCGGAAGCGTGGTGAAGGTGGGACTGGGGCGTGGTTATCACCCGAACAGAGATGGGCGCCTTTTGCCGATAATGGAAAAAAAGTACGCGTTTGTAGCTAGAATTTAGGGCACTTTTCCTGGACCCTGTTTTTTCACAAATAAGGCCCCAAAAAGTGCCATAAATGACCAGATTACCACCAGAGGGAATCGGGGATGACCTCCCCTGACTCCCCCAGTGGTCACTAACCCCCTCCCACCACAAAAAATGATGTTTCACAACTTTTTATTTTCACCCTCAAATGTCATACCCACCTCCCTGGCAGCAGTATGCAGGTCCCTGGAGCAGTTGTTAGGGGGTGCAGTGGACTTCAGGCAGGTGGACCCAGGCCCATCCCCCCCCTACCTGTTACAATTGTGCTGCTTAATGCTTAGTCGTCCAACCCCCCCAAACCCACTGTACCCACATGTAGGTGCCCCCCTTCACCCCTTAGGGCTATAGTAATGGTGTAGACTTGTGGGCAGTGGGTTTTGAGGGCGATTTGGGGGGCTCAACACATAAGGGAAGGGTGCTATGCACCTGGGAGCTCTTTTACCTTTTTATTTGTTTTTGTAAAAGTGCCACCTAGGGTGCCCGGTTGGTGTCCTGGCATGTGAGGGAGACCAGTGCACTACGACTCCTGGCCCCTCCCACGAACAAATGCCTTGGATTTATTCATTTTTGAGCTGGGCGCTTTCATTTTCCATTATCACTGAAAAACAAAAACGCCCAGCTCACAAATTGTCGAATAAAACATGGATGTCTATTTTTTTCGAAAATACGGTTCGGTCCGCCCCTTCACGGACCCGTTCTTGAAGATAAACGCCCATGGAGATAGACGTTTTCGTTCAATTATGCCCCTCCACGTCTCATCCTGTCCTCACAATACAACACAAATAAACCTAATACCATAAACACCCCTGACTACACACTTCCGGTCTTAGACAGCCTGAAAATTCTGGGAGTCACAATTGATCAAAATCTCACACTTGAAGATCATGCAAAAAATACAGCAAAAAAAAATGTTCTACTCAATGTGGAAACTTAAAAGAATTAAACCTTTCTTCCCAAGGGAAGTATTCCACAGCCTAGTACAATCAATGGTGCTAAGTCATCTAGATTACTGTAACGCCATCTATGCCCGATGTAAAGAAGAAATCATCAAGAAGCTTCAAACCGCCCAAAACACAGCAGCCAGACTCATACATGGGAAAACGAAATACGAAAGCGCTAAACCCCTAAGAGAAAAACTCCACTGGCTTCCACTAAAAGAATGGATTATGTTCAAGGTCTGCACCCTGGTCCACAAAATCATATACAGAGAAGCCCCGACCTACATGTCAGACCTCATTGACTTGCCTACAAGGAATGCAAAAGGATCATCACGTACATTCCTCAACCTTCACTACCCTAACTGTAAAGGACTAAAATATAAATCCACATATGCAACCAGTTTCTCATACATATGCACTACCGAAGGCCATAAAACAACGCAAGACCTAACCATCTGTCGAAAGCTACTGAAAACAGATCTTTTCAAGAAGGCATATCAAAAGCACCCATCTTGAACACTAAATAATAACATTATACACGATCTACACAAAACCGAACTTTCATTGCACGACTGCTTAAACTCTCTGCTATTAATGATCAAGCACTACCACCTTAAACCTTATGACGAACAGGGTTTCTCTATAGTCAAAGTCCTAATGTATAATACAATCCAATCTATTACTTAGGAACCTTCATGCAATACCATAATACACTCTTCTAAACCATGTAAGTATGCACATGGTATATATATATATACCATGATCTATTCCATATATTATGTTCCATGTATGTTACCATGTATGTATACACCTTAACGTAATACCATGTTACCATGTATGTATACACCTAAACATAATACCATCTGTAATTCTGTTACCCAGAAATGGCAACCGCCATTACGGTAAATGTAAGCCACATTGAGCCTGCAAATTGGTGGGAAAATGTGGGATACAAATGCTACAAATAAAATAAATATAGTATATGCTTCTATACTTCATTTTAAGAGTAGTATAGAAACAATTATAAATAATATAGCAACCAAAAGTGTGAATACACTATTGATAGCTGTAGCAGGTCAGCATAAACATATTCAGACAAATCATTGCTGGATATAGGATTCTCCGTCCATCCATCTGCAAATAGCCAAATAATTGGAAATGTTAATTAAAAAATTTACATGATATGACGAGATGTGAAGGGACTCTTAAATTTGACGTGCAAAATCCGGAGACATTGCTTACGGACTGACGTTGCATTCCTAAACAGGATCAGAAGGAGGAGAAGGTTTATATAGCTGTCCCTTTCAAAAGCAGTATAAATTTGCGTACGCCATATCTCGGCGGCAACTGGATTACTGCAAAGTAACTCGCTGTGCCAGCTTTAGGATGACGTTGAGAGGCAGAAAGACAAGAAGGAATCCAAAGGTCCCATTAACAACAAAATAGTTGATACACATAAAATCCATTTGTGATGGTATGAGTGTCAGTGGCGTTCCTAGGGTGGCTGACACCCGGGGCGGATTGCCGATGAGCCCCCCCCCCCCCCCGGGTGCAGCGCGACCCCCCCCACCCCCGGCGAAAGGCCACCTCCCCTGGCGAAAGGACACCCCCCCCAGGTGCATTTTTACCTGCTGGGAGGGGGTGCCGCTTGCCTGTCTGCTTTGCTCGTTCCATGCTCCCTCTGTCCCGAACAGGAAGTAACCTGTTCCGGGGCAGAGGGAGCACGGAACGAGCGGACCAGACAGGCGCGCGGCACCCCCCAGCGGCGTGCACCTGGGGCGGACCGCCTCCACCGCCCCCCCAAAGGTCCCATTAACAACAAAATAGTTGATACACATAAAATCCATTTGTGATGGTATGAGTGTCAGTGGCGTTCCTAGGGTGGCTGACACCCGGGGCGGATTGCCGATGAGCCCCCCCCCCCGGGTGCAGCGCGACCCCCCCCCCACCCCCGGCGAAAGGCCACCTCCCCTGGCGAAAGGACACCCCCCCCAGGTGCATTTTTACCTGCTGGGAGGGGGTGCCGCTTGCCTGTCTGCTTTGCTCGTTCCATGCTCCCTCTGTCCCGAACAGGAAGTAACCTGTTCCGGGGCAGAGGGAGCACGGAACGAGCGGACCAGACAGGCGCGCGGCACCCCCCAGCGGCGTGCACCTGGGGCGGACCGCCTCCACCGCCCCCCCCCCCCCCCCCCCCCCCCCCCCCCCCTTGATACACCACTGATGAGTGTTAACATGCAATTCTAAAGATATTTCCTGGAAGCTTGACTGCTACAGCCATACATTAGATATTACTGTTTAAAGTACTGCCATTAGCGATAAATAATTCTTTTTATACCTTCTATGCTAAAGGAGAATTCACTTATTATTAGATTTGTAAGATTAGGAAAAGAGGGAAAAGATACATCAATATAGAATCTTATATTAGCTTTCCTGTTGAAATGCCATTAGCTGTATTAGGTGTATCATTCACAACAATATCTAGACAGAATTTATATTAATATCCATCATGATGTAGTTACAGACAAACGTTCATACCACGTCAATTGCCATAGCCCTTGGATCTGTGAAATCCTTAGTGAAGTTGTTGATGGTGACGTGCTTATGTGCAGGATATAATAGACCAAAACGTGTATTTAGTTCTTTAAGTTTGAGGCGGAATTCCAAAAGTTGTTTACGAATTTTCGCCGTGTTCTTGTGACGGTCTGGTAAGAATTGAATCGTTGATCCATCTTTTTTAATCGGAGAACGTAGCCAAGCGTGCTGCATGATGGTAACCACATGTTCGTATCGGAGCAGTCTCATAACAATAGGCCTGGGGCATTTGTTTTGTAGTATAGGCCTTGACGGGACCCGATGAGCTCTTTCTATTTCAAAGCATTGTTTAAATTGTAAATCCAGTAGCAAAGGTATGAAGGATTCCAAATATTTAATAATATTATTACCTTCTGCCGCTTCTGGTATTCCCAAAATTTTTGTTATTTCTTGTCGCACGATTATTCATATCTTCAAACTCTCTATCAAGGATCCCAATACATTTGTATTGTCTTTGTAACTGCTTGATATTATTGTCTGCAGCATCTTATTTTCCAAGATTTCAATATTATTATTATTATTATTATTATTATTTATTGCATTTGTATCCCACCTTTTCCCACCTATTTGCAGGCTCAAAGTGGCTTACAGAGTGTGGTTATGACATAATCATTTCGTGTTAACAGGTACATTTCTTATAGTTTGAATGTTGTTAAGAGAAGATAAGCATATACGTTTTTTGATGCCGAGTACAATTATTGCTGTTTAAAGATTGGGTAATTGAGGATAGACAGGGAAGAGTTAGGTCAGTTAGAGGTGAGGTGTAGTCATTGTGTGAGCTGTTGAAGTGGTTTGTAGGCTATGTATTTTCCTTGTATGCCTTTTGGAAGAGATGAGTTTTCAGAGATTTGCGGAAGTTAGTTACATCGTCAATAGCTTTCAGGTCTGTAGGAAGATCATTCCACAGCTGCGTGCTCAAGTAGGAAAAGATGGTGACGTGTGTCAGTTTGTATTTCAGTCCTTTGCAACTGGGGAAGTGCAGGTTGAGATATTTGCGGGAGGATCTTACCGCATTTCTGGGAGGCAGGTCCACAAGGTTTAGCATGTAGATTGGGGCGTCTGCGTGTATAATTTTGTGTACTATCGTGCAAATCTTGAACTCGACACGTTCTTTGAGTGGGAGCCAATGGAGTTTCTTTCTTAATGGTTTAGCACTTTCATATTTATTTTTTCCAAATATGAGTCTGGCTGCTGTGTTCTGAGCTGTTTGTAGTTTTTTGATAGTTTGTTCTTTGCAGCCGGCGTATAGTGCATTACAGTAGTCCAGGTGACTTATTACCATTGACTGTACCAGGGTGCGGAAGATATGTCTCGGGAAGAAAGGTTTTACTCTTTTGAGTTTCCACATTGAGTGGAACATTTTCTTCGTTGTATTCTTCACATGGGTGTCGAGTGTGAGGTTTCGGTCGATAGTCACTCCAAGAATTTTTAGGCTTTGCGCGACGGGGAGAGTACAGTATGGTGTGGTTATTTTGGAGTAGGTGTTTTTGTTATGTTGTGAGATATGAGATCTGAATTGAGATAATTCAGATTTTATTGAAGATATGTCTTCTTTTATCTCCTTTAAGTCTTCTTTATTTTCTAGTTGTATTTTCTTTAAGGAACAAATTTTTTCTGGTAGTGTTTCAGAGGCCTCACCTTCTGTTTTGTTGGCTTGATCTTTTTTTGTTCTGAGTCTCACCCCTGACTTGTTCGCCGACATGATATATGCAAGTTAGCACTTTCTGAATTTGATGTTAGAAAAGAAGGATTATGATGTGATGTCGCTGGGATGCTTGATTATATTCAGTGAATCAGCAGGAGCTCGGTTACCAAGCTGCCATCACTCTTCCTGCTCAGAAGCGCCCCCCAGATTTCTTTTTTAAAGTATCTGGGTGTTTATGTTACTTGGGATGTTTCTCAACTCTTTCGTCTCAAGGTGCAAAAATTATTGGACTTCTCTCAGGTCAGGTGAATTTATAAAACGTCATGTCTTAAATGGCTCTATGTCTTACAACTGCAGCTGTTTTTATAGTCGTTACTCTTCTGGTGGATTCAGACTTCCGGATTTAGGGTACTAAAATAAAGCATGTCTTCTCCGCCATGTTAAGGACTGTGTTCTAGATACTATTGATTATACCTCTATTTCTTTTGAATGGGATTTGTTTTGCCCCTTGGGCTCCCCTATCCCTTTTACATGTCCTGTCTGTCTCCTACCATTTAAAGAACAGTTCAATTTTGGACCTCTTGCATGCGGTTTGAAGGGATGTGGCAAGACTCTGGACCCAGGATCCACACTGTACTAATCTACTTCCCCTTCGGGGTAATTTGGAGTTTTTCCCAGGCTTGGACTCTGTGGTGTTTCTTTGTTGGGGAAAAAAGGGGGGGTTCATTGTTTGCACCATGTATTAACATCAAGGGGGATCTTTAGTGAGCTTCAACCATCTGCTCCAGACCTCTTTTGTCCAACCTACCAATATAATCACATATACTCAATTACGGCACTACACTTGGTCTCTCTCCCATACAGGACACAATATGGCAAAACTTTACATTCCTGGCTGAAACAGATCACTACCTATTGAGCTCTGAGCTGCACAATCGCCCATATTCAAAAATATGGCCTGTTAACCTGCGAGCTTTGGTTGGTCAATGGGAAGACGATATGGATGTGACACTGAATGTTGATCTGCATAGAATGATGCTGCTGATTTGAGAGAATGTCATTTTAGGGCGCATCTTTGAGGCTATATTACACAAAAAGAAGCATATCACATGGGAACAATATCTAGTACCATTTGTCTCAAATGCCAAGATTCCCAGATCACCTTCTTTCATGCTTTATGGAGCTGCCAGCCTATTTTGGTATTTTAGCAACATCTTTTTGGCTACTTGTTGAAAGTGGGTGGCCAATCTATTCCTTGCACTCCATTAGGTGCCCCTTTAGATCAGAGTGCCAATTTTAAACTGTACGTTGCGGGATCTCACTTGTTTGTTTGGAAGGCAAGCACACTGTTTTGGGCAGGATCCCCTATCTTTTGGAGAAGTCAGCTTCACAATACTACTACTTATCATTTCTATAGCGCTACTAGACGTATGCAGCGCTGTAATGCCAATGGAACTAAGAGAGGCTCATCACACTTTTAAGCACTGGAAATTATTCCTCTTGATATGGAATGATTATATTAATTCTTTACATCATAAGGTGCAGAGCTTTGCATTGAATACATTGCACTTGTTATGAAATCGGGGATTAGGGTGTTTTGCTTTTCATATAGTACATTGGGAGATATAAGAGTCAAATCTCCCTTTGGTTCTGTTGGCTGGAGTATGGGATAGAGCTGGGGTAGGGGTTGTGGGGTGTTACATGGGAGGGATGGGGTTGGGAGAGGCTGAGCAAGATGGAAATAGGAACAAACAATTTGAAATATCTATATGCAAATACCAGAAGCTAAGAAATATGATGGGAGAGTTAGAATATATTGCACTAAATGAAAAATTAGATATAATAGGCATCTCTGAGACCTGTTGGAAGGAGGATAACATGTAGGACACTTTCATACCAGGGTACAAATTATATTGTAGTGATAGGGTGGATCGAATTGGTGGAGGGATAACATTGTATGTTAAGGAGGGCACACAAAACACATCTTGGAATCCCTATGGACTGAAATTCCATGTGTAAAGGGGGAAAAGGATAGTGATAGGAGTGTACTACCGTCCACCTAGCCATGATAAAAAGACTCATGTAGAAATCTCATCAGAAATTAGGGAGGCTAACAAACTGGGTAATACAATAATGAGTGATTTCAATTACCCAGATACTGACTGGGTAAATGTAACAATCATGGCATGCTAGGGAGGTAAAATTCCTTCACAAAACCAAGGACTGCCTTATGGAGCAGCTAGTACAGGAGCCAACAAGAGGAAGAAAAATTCTAGAACTAGTCCTTAGTGGACTGCACGATCTGGTCTAGGAGGCAATGGTACTGGGGCCATTTGATAACAGTGATCATATTATGATCAGATTTGATATCAGCTCTGGAGTTAAGTACACACAGGAAATCCAATACGTTAGCATTTAACTTTCAAAAAGGAGACTATGATAAAATAAGAAAATCAGACTAGAAATATTCCATGTATTAAAAAAAGGAGGAAGGAAGGCCAAACGGCAGACGTAATGGTTAAAAAGTGAGGCAAAGGAAGCCATCAGATCTAAAAGAAACCCTTCAGAAAATAGAAGAAGGATCCGACTGAAAATAATAAGAACTGTATAAGGAATGGCAAGTCAAATACAAAGCACTGATAAGGAAGGCAAAGAGAGACTTTGAAAAAAAGATTGAGTTGAAGCAAAAAACAAAGCAAAAACTTTTTTAAGTGTATTAGAAACAAGAAGCCGACAAAAGAATCAGCTGGATTGCTAGATGTCTGAGGGGTAAAAGGGGCATTCAGGGAAGACAAAGCTATAGCAGAGAGATTAAATGAATTCCTTGCTTCGGTCTTCACCAAAGAAGATTTGGGAGAGATACCGGTGCTAGAAATAGTATTCAAAGCTGACGATTCAGAAACTGAATGAAATCTCTATAAACCTGGAAGATGTAATGGAGCAATTTGACAAATCGAAGAGCAGCAAATCGTCTGGACCAAATGGTATTTATCCCAGAGTAGTGATAAAATTGAAAAATGAATTTGCAGTCAAGTGCCTTCGATATGGTTGACCACGGAATCCTATTACACATACTCGAATACTTTGGCATTGAAGGAAATGTCCTGAATTGGTTCGAAGGGTTCCTAACCCAACTTTCGTATCAAGTCACATCAAATTCGACCACGTCTAAGGCATGGACACCTGAATGTGGAGTACCTCAAGGATCACCTCTCTCACCAACCATCTTCAACCTAATGATGATCCCTCTGGCAAAACTCCTATCAAACCATAACCTCAACCCATATATATACGCTGATGATGTGACAATATACATCCCCTTCAAACAAGACATTAACGAAATCTTCAACGAAATCAATCAAAGTCTACACATCATGAACACATGGGCAGATGCATTTCGTCTGAAATTAAATGCAGAAAAAACTCAATGCCTGATACTCACCTCCCAATACAACACAAAAGAATTCACAGCTATAAACACACCAAACCTGAACCTTCAAATCTCAGAAACGCTAAAAATCCTTGGAATCACTATCGACCGCCACCTAACGCTCGAAACTCACGCTAACAACACAACTAAAAAGATGTTTTACAGCATGTGGAAACTGAAAAGGATAAGACCATACTTCCCAAGATCCGTCTTTCGCAGCCTAGTGCAATCCCTCGTGCTCAGCCATCTGGATTACTGCAACTCACTATACGCAGGTTGCAAAGAACAAACACTGAGGAAACTTCAAACAGCCCAGAATTGTTATGATTGGGGTCAGAACCCCTCTCAAACTTACCTCTTTCCTGGGGGTCAGCTTCTTAGCTGGCTTCTGTTTCTTTTGTCTGTCCTTTCTGAGCTGGCTCTGTCTCTCTGTGCTGGCAGCTTCCAGCAGCAGGGCTCTAATTGTTTCATTATACTGCACCTGTGTGGGTAGTCTGAGTTGCTCTAACTCTCTTTGGGTGTACTGGCTTCAAGTGTTTCACGGTTTTGCATTGGTGTGGGTTGGGCCTCTCTGGGTCAGTGTGTTTTTGCCTAGGTCTAGGGAGTGTGACATCATCAGGGAGGGCCTTGATAGGAAGTGGTGTTGTTTCCTTCAGGGCCTTTGCAACAGTGGTGTTTGCTGTAGGTAGGGTGGTGCAGTGTGCACTTCTGACTCTGTGTCTAGTTTCCCTGCTTGCTTTTGCTAAGGTCCAGGTTAGTGTTAGTGCAGTGTGCACTGGTGTTTGTGTGTTTGGTCCCCCTGCTTTTCCCTCTTGGTTTTGGAAGCATTGCTGTGTGTAGGGCTTTGGAAGCTCTGTTGTTGATAGAAGTACTTCAGGGTTTGTGCTATTGGGAGCATTGCAGTCTTTGCTGTTGGTGTTTGGTGATTTAGAATCACTTTTGGCTTATGTGTTAGCTTCCCTTCTTTTTCCTTGTGGCTCCCCTGTCTTCCCTTTTAGTGCTAGGAGCTCTTCTGGTTGCTTGCCAGAGTAGTGCTTGGGAAGCACCTTGTTAGTTGTATCTAGCTTGCTAGAGCAGTGCTTAGGTAGCTGGTTAGTTCAGAGTTCAGCTTATTAGTGTAAAGCTCTGCTTGTAGCTGGGTGCTTAGTAGCACCTGTGTTAGCTTTGTGTTTAGTTCCCTGCTCTGTTAGTTTAGGGCTTAGGAATTTCCTTTCTTGAGCAGGGATTAGGAGCTCCTGTTTAGTATAGGGCTTAGGAAGTCCTTTTGTCAGTTTACTGTTAGGAACACTCCTGCTGGTTTAGGGCTTGGGAGCACATAGATCAGTTTAGGGTTAGGAGCACTTCTGTTTCCAGTCCTGGTCCCTATGTCACCCGGTATCCAGTAAGTCCTGTCGGCTACTCGAACCCAGAAGCTCAACTCCTGGGGGGCTTAGTAGCTAAGCACAGGTGAAGCTGTGCGGACCAGTCCAGCGTGCTCCAGTCCCGTGTTCCAGTCCTGTGTCCTCCAGTCCGGGGGACCAGTCCAGTGTGCTCCAGTCCGGTGTGTGTTCCAGTCTGGTGAGCTCCAGTCCAGTGTGTTCCGGTCCGGTGTGTGTTCCAGTCCGGGGGATTGCAGTCCAGTGTTCCAGTCCTGTGTCCTCCAGTCCGGGGGATTCCAGTCCAGGTGTTCCGGTTCGCTGGGCAGTGCCTGCAGTCCCTGCCGGTGTGCTTACCCAGTGTTGGTTGGTGGGTTTTGCCTGCTGCTGTCGCTCCTCGTCAGCAGCCCAAGGGCTCACGTTTGCTCCAGAGCCCGGCCCCGCGGGCTCTGAACCTGAGAACCTGACAAGAATACAGCAGCCAGACTCATCTTTGGAAAGCCAAAATATGAAAGTGCAAAACCATTACGAGAGAAACTGCACTGGCTTCCACTCAAGGAACGCGTCACTTTTAAAGTATGCACATTAGTCCACAAAATCATTCACGGCGAAGCCCCAGCCTACATGTCTGAGTTAATAGACTTACCACCCAGAAACGCCAAAAGATCATCCCGAACCTTCCTTAACCTCCACTTCCCCAATTGCAAGGGCTTGAAATACAAAGCGCTACACGCGTCAACCTTTTCTCACATGAGCACGCAGTATTGGAATACACTGCCGTGCAACTTAAGAACAATCAACGAGCAAGCTTCCTTCCGCAGATTACTGAAGACCCATCTTTTCGAAAAGATTTATAGAAAGAACCAAAACACAAAGTCCACACTTACTGTTCACTAATGCATCATACATTCACCTCTGAACTCTCATTCCCGTATTATCACATCATTCATACCTTTACTCACAGAAAGATATATACCATATGTCTTCATGCCTTTTTATCGCCCTCTAAGCTCCCATTGTTTCCTTCCAAAGTTTCAATGTTTGTACTCCATTGTTACATTCCTTAACGACACCTCAATTGTTTCGCATAACTCTGCACAATGTAATCCATAACCAATCTGTAACAAATTGTATTTCCAACATTTAACTCATATTGTAAGCCACACTGAACCCGCGAAAAAATGGGAAAATGTGGGATACAAATGCAATAAATAAATAAAATAACTAAATATTAGCAATATGTAATTTATCTTTAAAATGAAGCATGGTACCAGAACATTGGAGGGCCAATGTAACGCCGATTTTAAAAAAAAGGTTCCAGATGAGATCTACTGCATTTCTTTGAAGGGGTGAACAAACATGTGGATAAAGGTAAGCCAGTTGATAACGTGTATCTGAATTTTCAAAAGGCATTTGACAAAGTACCTCATGAAAGATTCCAGAGGAAACTGGAGAGTCATGGTACAGGAGGTAGTGTTCTATTGTGGATTAAAATCTGGTTAAAAGATAAAAAAAACAGAGAGTAGGGTTAATAGTATTCTCAATGGAGAAAGGTATATAGTGGGGTTCCCCAAGGGTCTGTGCTAGGACCTTGCTTTTTAACATATTTATAAATGATATAGAGATGGGAGTAACTAGTGAGGTAATTAAATTTGCTGACGACACAAAGTTATTCAAAGTTGTTAAATCACAAGATGACTGTGAAAAATTATAAGAGGACCTTACGAGACTGGTAATCTAAATGGCAGATGATGTTTAATGTGATCAAGTGCAAAGTGATGCATGTGTCAACGTTGATGATACGATGAAACTCTATGCTCAGTGGGCAGCAGCAGCGGCTAAGAAACCAAATAGAATGTTAGGTATTATTAGGAAAGAAATGGAAAATAAAAATGAGGATGTTATAATGGCTTTGTATCGCTCCGTGGTGCGACTGCACCTCGAATATTGTGTGCAATTCTGGTCACCGCATCTCAAAAAAGATATAGTAAGAAAAGGTACAGAGAAGAGTGACAAAAATGATAAAGGGGATGGGATAACTTCCCTATGAGGAAATGCTAAAGCGGCTAGGGCTCTTCAGCTTGGAGAAAAGATGGCTGAGGGGAGATATTACAGAAGTCTACAAAATAATGAGTGGAGTGGATTGAGTAGACATGAATCGCTTGTTTACTCTTTCCGAAAATACTAGGGGGCACGTAATGAAGCTACAAAGGTAAAATTATGTATCATACCTGATAATTTTCTTTCCATTAATCATAGCTGATCAATCCATAGACTGGTGGGTTGTGTCCATCTACCAGCAGGTGGAGATAGAGAGCAATCCTTTTGCCTCCCTATATGTGGTCATGTGCTGCCGGAAACTCCTCAGTATGTCGATATCAAAGCTCCATCCGCAGGACTCAGCACTTAGAGAATTACACCCACAAAGGGACACTCTGCCCAGCTCACCACCGCCGAACGGGGGAGGGGAATTAACCCAGCTCATCCCCACACAAGTGGGGGAGGGGAATCCGTCGAGCTCATCCCCGTGGAGCGGGGGAGGGACACCACCCCGCCGATGCGGGGGATCTGGCTTATCCTGCAACCGCAACCGCAGGAGGAGCTGACTGACCCTAACACCCCGAAGCGGGAGGGGTACAAAGCTGCCCTACAGTCGCACGAAGCAGGAGGGAGTGCCGGCAGAATTTATGTCTCAATCCAGCCCCGTAAAACGGAGGGGAGAGGAATGCAGCAGCTCACTGTAACACAAACTCGTCTCAACTCTTGAAGAATCCAATTGAAAAAACTTGAACACGAAGTCCTCCTGAACAGGAACTGAAGACTAAACTTGAACCTGAAATGCAACCAGAATATAAACAGTACAGATATCTGGGAGGGGCTATGGATTGATCAGCTATGATTAATGGAAAGAAAATTATCAGGTATGACACATAATTTTACCTTCCATATCATCATGCTGATCAATCCATAGACTGGTGGGATGTACCGAAGCAGTACTCACCCAGGGTGGGACATTGAAATCCCTGACCGCAACACTGAAGCTCCAAACCGGGACTCCGCCCGAGCAGCCACAGTCAAGAGGTAATGCCTGGAGAAGGTATGGGCCGATGCCCAAGTTGCCGCCTTGCATATCTCTTCCAAGGAGACGGACCCGGCCTCTGCCATCGAGGCCGCCTGAGCTCTAGTGGAGTGAGCCTTCAGCTGGATAGGCGGCACCTTCCCCGCGGCCACATAAGCCGCTGCAATGGCTTCCTTGACCCATCTTGCCACTGTAGGCTTAGCAGCCTGCAGACCCTTACGAGGACCTGCAAACAGGACAAACAGATGATCCGACTTCCAGAAATCATTGGTCACCTCCAAGTATCTGATGATGACTCGTCTCACATCCAGAAATTTGAGAGCAGAGTATTCCTCTGGGTAGTCCTCCCTACGAAAGGAAGGGAGACAGAGCTGCTGATTCACATGGAAGCGAGAAACAATCTTGGGCAGGAAGGAAGGCACTGTGCGAATAGACACTCCTGCCTCAGTGAACTGCAGAAAAGGCTCTCGACATAAGAGTGCCTGGAGCTCGGAAACTCTTCTGGCTGAAGTGATAGCCACCAAAAAGACTGCTTTCAACGTCAGGTCTTTCAGAGATGCCCTCGACAAGGGTTCAAAAGGCGGCTTCTGCAAGGCTCTTAGTACCAGGTTGAGATTCCACGCAGGCACCACTGAGTGCAGAGGAGGGCGCAGGTGATTAACTCCCTTGAGAAAACGCACCACATCTGGCTGCGAAGCCAGGGAAGCACCCTTCAGGCGGCCCCTGAAGCAAGCCAGAGCCGCTACCTGGACTTTAAGGGAACTGAGCGACAGGCCTTTCTCCAGACCTTCTTGCAGGAACGCCAGCACTGAAGAAATTGGAGCAGTGAAGGGAGAAAGTGAGCCTGCTTCACACCACGCTGCAAAGGTACGCCAAACCCTGGCGTAAGCAGTAGAAGTAGAGCGCTTCCTCGCTCTCAGCATAGTGGCGATGACCTTGTCTGAGAAGCCCTTCTTCCTCAGACGCTGCCGCTCAATAGCCAGGCCGTAAGACCAAAGGGGGAGGGATCCTCCATCACCACGGGACCCTGATGCAACAGGCCCTGCTCCACTGGCAGCCGCAGAGGGTCGTCCACTGAGAGCCTGATCAAGTCCGCATACCAGGGACGTCTGGGCCAGTCCGGACCCACCAGGATTATTCGGCCTGGATGCTTTGCCACCCGGTCTAGTACCCTGCCCAACATGGGCCAGGGCGGGAACACATAGAGAAGCTCCTGTGTCGGCCACTGTTGGAGAAGAGCATCTACTCCCAGAGATCGAGGGTCCCGTCCTCTGCTGAAAAAGCGCGGCACTTGGCAATTGGCCGATGACGCCATCAGATCTAGGCTTGGCTGGCCCCAGCGCTTCGTGATGTCCAAGAACGCCTGAGCCGATAACTGCCACTCTCCAGGATCCAAGGTATGGCGACTGAGAAAGTCCGCCTTGACATTCATGACTCCGGCATAGATTCATGGCTTCCTTGGCTAGAGGGGCGCTCTTGGTACCTCCCTGGCGGTTGACATAGGCCACAGCCGTGGCATTGTCCGACAGGACCCGTACTGGCTTCAACGCCAGTACCGGGAGGAACTCCAAAAGCGCCAACCGAATGGCTCTGAGCTCCAGGAGGTTGATAGACCACTTTGCCTCTGCAGGAGACCAGAGCCCCTGCGCTGTCCTTCCCATGCAGTGGGCTCCCCAGCCCGTCAAAGAGGCGTCCGTCGTGACGACAATCCACTCCGGGGTCACAAGAGGCATCCCTGCAGACAACTTGTCTGTCTTCAGCCACCAGCTCAGCGCCTTGCGCACTGCTGGGTCCAAGGGAAGGCGCACAGCATAATCCTCCGACACCGGAGTCCAGCGCTGCAGCAGAGAGTGTGGTAGTGGTCTCATATGAGCCCTGGCCCAGGGCACTACTTCCATCGTGGCCGTCATAGAGCCCAACAGCTGCACATAGTCCCAAGCCCGAAGCGGAGAGGCTACTAGGAACTGGTCCACCTGAGCCTGAAGTTTGACAATCCGATTGTCTGGCAGGAACACTCTGCCCACTTGGGTGTCGAATCGAACTCCCAGATACTCCAGGGACTGAGTCGGGCGCAGCTGGCTTTTCTCCCAGTTGATGATCCACCCCAGGGAGCTCAAAAGAGCAATCACCCGGTCCACAGCTTTGCCGCACTCTGCATAAGAGGGGGCTCGGATCAACCAGTCGTCCAGATAAGGATGGACTTGTACTCCTTCCTTTCGCAGGAAGGCCGCGATGACCACCATTACTTTGGAGAAGGTCCGCGGAGCAGTAGCCAACCCGAACGGGAGGGCTCTGAACTGGAAGTGTCGGCCCAGGACTGCAAAACGCAGAAAGCGTTGATGAGGAGGCCAGATGGGAATATGCAAGTACGCTTCCTTGATGTCCAAGGATGCCAGGAACTCCCCTGCCTTCACTGCTGCTATAACAGAGCGGAGAGTCTCCATGCGAAAGTGCTGAACTTTCAAGGCCTGATTGACCCCTTTGAGGTCGAGGATAGGCCGTACAGAACCTCCTTTCTTTGGTACCACAAAGTAAATGGAGTAACGTCCCTTGCCAAGCTGATTTTCTGGCACCGGAATGACCGCGGATCAGATTGTCCAAGGTCTGCTGCACTGCCACAGCTTTGACCGGAGACTTGCAGGGAGAGAGTACAAACCCGTCTCTTACGGGTCGGCAGAACTCTAGCTTGTAGCCGTCTCTAATGACTTCCAGCACCCAAGCGTCTGAAGTTACCCTGGTCCACTTGCCCAGAAACGAGGACAGGCGTCCTCCAATCTGCACTGGGCCATGGACCAGGACCCCGTCATTGGGTACGAGACCCTGGGGGAGGACCGGAGGGCGCACCTCCGAGACGGCGGTCTCTGCGAAAGGAATGCTGCTTGGGGGAGAAGTTCCTCTTGAAGGAAGAGGGGGCAGAGGAGCCCGACTTGCCCGGGCGGTACCGACGGGCTTCCTGAAACCGTCCTCTGGAGATACCGGGGCGAGCACTGGTAACCTCTTGCCCTTAGACGTGCCGAGATCGGTCACAATTTTGTCCAGCTCGACCCCAAAGAGCAGCTTGCCTTTAAAAGGCAACTTAGCCAGGCGGGACTTAGAGGCGTGGTCCGCAGACCAATGTTTCAGCCAAAGCCACCGCCGCGCAGAGACTGTCTGAGCCATACCTTTAGCCGAGGCTCTCAAGACATCATACAGTAAGTCTGCCAAATAAGCCAAGCCCGATTCCAGGGCCGGCCAATCAGCCCTCAAGGAAGGATCCGAGGGGGAAGCCCGCTGCACAATCGTCAGGCACGCTCTGGCCACGTAGGAGCCGCAAACTGAGGCCTGCAAACTTAAGGCAGCCGCCTCAAAGGACGACCTTAAGGCCGCCTCCAATCTTCTGTCTTGGGCGTCCTTTAGGGCCGTGCCACCTTCCACCGTTTTCTTAGTCACCGCAGTGATTAAAGAATCCACGGTAGGCTAAAGGAAGGCCTCCCGTTCACTTTCAGGCAAAGGATAGAGGCGGGACATAGCCCTAGCCACTTTGAGGCTCGCTTCCGGGACATCCCATTGAGCCGAAATTAAGGTGTGCATGGCATCATGCACGTGGAAGGTTCTAGGCGGGCGCTTCGTCCCCAGCATAATGGCGGAGCCAACAGGGGCTGAGGGAGAGACGTCCTCTGGAGAGGAAATCTTCAAAATGCTCATGGCCTGCACTAACAGGTTGGGCAAATCCTCTGAGCAAAAGATCCGCGCTGCAGAGGGGTCATCCGCTCCATCCGAGCGGGAATCCGTCTCCTCCAAGGAATCCCCAAAGGACCGTTGGGAGAACTCAGATACGCTGCCCTCATCTACATCAGAGGAGACAGAGTCCTCTAAGCCCTGGGAATCCACCCGAGGGCGTTTACTTCCGGGGGCCTCAACCCCTTTATCGGACAAGGGGCAGCGTTTTGCATAAGGAAGACCTGATGCAGCAGCAAAATAAACTCGGGGGAGAAACCCCCCAGACTGTGCACTTCAGCAGCCTGGGCCACAGCCCTAGACGCACCCTCAACCGGTGCTCGCAAGAGCGGGGGAGAAACATGCTGCGCATTCAAGATGGCGTCCGGCGCGACACTCCGCGAAGGAGCCGCGCAGGAAGAACGGCGCTTAACTTTAGCCGCTTTTTTGCCGTCGCCCAAATCAAGGGCGGCCATGGCATGAACGTCTCCCAGCTCAAGGGCGGCCCAAGAAGAAGCCGTCCGAGCAGAGTGGCCGGCCAAGATGGCGGAGGCGAGCAGTGGGGGATGGGCGTTTATGGCGGGAAAAACCGCCGCACCGGAGGAAGACCCGGGACACTGACCGGCCTCCGAACTGACACCCACCAAGGGCGAATCAGACTTTAAGACCCCCGCATCCCCGCTAGAGGCACACGCGCGGTCCGGGGAGCGATTCTTCGCGCCCTCGCCCTCCGACACCATAGGCCACGTGGAGATCAACCGGGGAACCCCCCTGCCCGCTATAAAAAGGTAAAAATTACCTGCTTCTCGCTCCGAGCTGTAACGAACTGGTGTCCCAGTGAGTAGCTGCAATAAACGTTTAAATAAACGTCGAAATAAACGCCCTTAAGGACGTCCAAAAAATATATATTTTTTTTTAACGGAGCCAGCGGGAGGGGGGAGAAAAGGAGGGACCTGGCATCACCAGGTTTGCACTTGCTCAAGAAGAGCCCTCAACCCCAGGTACTCAACAAAACCTAAAAATTAGGCTTGGAGACCTAGCCAGAGCTGCTGCTGTGTGTGACCACCACCTGCTGAGATAGAGAACATACTGAGGAGTTTCCGGCAGCACATGACCACATATAGGGAGGCAAAAGGATTGCTCTCTATCTCTACCTGCTGGTAGATGGACACAACCCACCAGTCTATGGATTGATCAGCATGATGATATGGAAGTAGTAAATTTAGAACAGATCAGAGAAAATATTTCTTCACTCAACGCGTAATTAAACTGTGAAATTTGTTGCCAAAGAATGTAGTAAAAGCTTTGCAGGCTTTAAAAAAGGTTTGAATAACTTCCTAAAAGAAAAGTTCATAAGCCATTATTAAGATGGACTTGGGGAAACTCCACTGCTAATTTCTAGGATAAGCAACATAAAATATATTGCACTGTTTTTGTGAACTTGCCATGTACTTGAAACCTGGATTGGCCACTATTTAAAACAGGATGCTGGGATTGATGGATATTCAGTCTGTCCCGGTATGGCAACGATTATGTTCTTATGCAATGTTCTTATTATGTGGTGGGAGTGAAGGTGATGAGAATGAGGTGGGGGTGAGGGGAGAGTGGGGGTGAGGAGAGTAAGGGGAAAGTGGGAATGAGGAGAGTGAGGGAAGAATGAGAGAAATAGGGGTGAGGAGAGAATGGGGGAGTGGAGAGAGAGAGGGAAGAGTGGGCAGAGAGTGAGGAGAGAGTAAGGGAGAGTGAGAGTGGGGGAGGGAGGGAGTGGGGAGAGAAGGAGGGTGGGGAGAATGAGGGGGGAGGGGAGGGGTCACATGCTTCTGCCTGTGTAAACAGAACTGAAAGTCGAATGAGATAAACCCCCTACAGTTTCTTCTGTAAGTTTAACAGTTTACCATCCACATAAGGTATCCTTTCGAAAGAAAAAAATTATAAGAAAAAGAAAACAAAATGTCTATTTTCTTTCCTGTGAGAAAAATGTTAAGCTGCGCATGAGCACATTCCTTCACAGTTGTAAGGGGCAG
The DNA here is from genome assembly GCF_901765095.1 of Microcaecilia unicolor. NCBI lineage: Eukaryota > Metazoa > Chordata > Amphibia > Gymnophiona > Siphonopidae > Microcaecilia > Microcaecilia unicolor. Next base: position 142,953,618 of record NC_044041.1, on the reverse strand, counting down.
AGTCGAGGGGTTTTGACAGCACTTCCTGTGACGTGATCCCCCCCCATCCAAGATGGCGACCAGCAGTAGAAACAGGAAATGACGTAGTGCAACCAGTGGTGGGCGCCATCTTGGAAAAGGGGGCATGGCTATGTCATTTCCTGTGATGTCACTAAAAGTGGTGGTGTTTGGGGGCGGGCTATGATGTCACATCCGGTATCATCGAAGGGGGTGGGACGTGGGCAGGGTTTAGACTGGACGTGGGCAGGGCTTGGGCATTTCCTAATTTCTAAGTGGCTATTGGAACTGAAGTGGGCATGATCACCTATCAAAAATATGCAAATCAGCTTTGACAAATACCAGTGAGATATACTACTAAGGCATCGTTGAAAATATTTCTCCAGTTTGTTTTTTCTTTTAGATTATATTAAATCTGTTTTATTGACGAGAAATACAAATACAATTAAACAATCCAATAGAAAACAAAGAATTTGAATCATCCCAAGTTTCCAGTTTTCTCCCCATCCTCATATCCTTATGAGTGGAGGAGTAGCCTAGTGGTTAGTGCAGTGGACTTTGATCCTGGGGAACTGAGTTCAATTCCCACTGCAGCTCCTTGTGACTCTGGACAAGTCACTTAACCCTCCATTGCCCCTGGTACAAAATAAGTACCTGAATATATGTAAACCGCTTTGAATGTAGTTGTAAAAACCTCAGAAAGGCGGTATATCAAGTCCCATTTCCCTTCCCTTTCCCCTATATCCCTCCCCCAGCCCAACATCCCACCTCTACGTCAATTCAAAATTAAAGTACTATCCCAAAGTTGGCTAAGCCGGCCCCAGAGTCTCCTCTCTGCCGCCCCCACCCCCATGATGTAACTTCCTGTGTGGTAGAGAGGAAGACTCCTGTGTGGTAGAGAGGAAGACTCCAGGGCCAGCACAGCCAACTTGCTCTGAAATGCTGCTGTTGCTATACAACACAACAAGTTAAAAGGTAAACTGGGGAGGGGGGGAGAGCTGCCATGTCACCTATGGCTCCCCCCATTCCAATGCCTATGCACAGGAAGTAGGTAAAAAGGTACCGGCACAAAAAAAGCCCTGATTTTACTATAGCAGCTAGTAATGCTGTTTATCATTATTATTTCTGTTTTTTATAAGTAAGGTTTTTGGAACTGATAGTCCTTTAAGGAAGCATATAAAAGCAAGTTGTGTATCAGTTTTGTGGTTATGTTTCTTTAGTTAGCATCTTGGATTCTAAAGTCCTTACAGCCATTGTGATCCTCTTCCCTTGCCCTGGCTTATCTTCTGGCCAGTATCCTATTTTGAAAAAAAAAATTACACTAGACCCAACCATTCCCAGGCACTATTGTCCAGTATCCAACCTTTCTTACATGGCTCAGATTTTAGAAAAATAGTGTTCAATCTGCTCACCTCTGGCTCTCCACCCCGGCAATCAGGATTTAGAAAGCACTTTAGTACAGTGACAGTTATGATGGCCCTTCTTAGTGAACTCCAGTCCCACTTTGAACACCTAGAATTGTCCTAGCCATCTCTAGGGCTCTATCTGCAGCATTTGATCTCATTAACCACTCTCCCCTTCTTTCCCACTTGTCTTCCTTGGGTGTTCTCTGATAAAATTCTGTCTTGGTTTACTTCTTTTCTATCCTACCGTTTTTTTTTTTCCAGATAGTTACCTCCAACACAGTCTCTGAGAAAAGGGAATTGCACTGTAGTGTTCCCCAGGAATCAATTCTCTCCCCTCTTCTTTTCAATCAATTTCTAAGTCCCCTCGCTGCTTTGATTCAGACTTTTGGTATTTCAGTTTACTTTTATGCTGATATCCTCCTGCTTTACCCCACTTCCCTACTATTTAGTACATAAGTAATGCCATACTGGGAAAAGACCAAGGGTCCATCGAGCCCAGCATCTTGTCCACGACTGCGGCCAATCCAGGCCAAGGGCACCTGGCAAGCTTCTCAAACGTACAAACATTCTATACATGTTATTCCTGGGATTTTGGATTTTTCCAAGTCCGTTTAGTAGCGGTTTATGGACTTGTCCTTTAGGAAACCGTCCAACCCCTTTTTAAACTCTGCTAAGCTAACCGCCTTCACCACATTTTCCGGCAATGAATTCCAGAGGTTTAATTACACGTTGGGTGAAGAAATATTTCTCCGATTTGTTTTAAATTTACTACACTGTAGTTTCATCGCATGCCCCCTAGTCCTAGTATTTTTGGAAAGCGTGAACAGACGCTTCACATCCACCTGTTCCACTCCACTCATTATTTTATATACCTCTATCATGTCTCCCCTCAGCCGTCTCTTCTCCAAGCTGAATAGCCCTAGCTTCCTTAGTCTTTCTTCATAGGGAAGTCGTCCCATCCCCGCTATCATTTTAGTCGCCCTTTGCTGCACCTTTTCCAATTCTACTATATCTTTCTTGAGATGTGGCGACCAGAATTGAACACAATACTCAAGGTGCGGTCGCACCATGGAGCGATACAACGGCATTATAACATCCTCACACCTGTTTTCCATACCTTTCCTAATAATACCTAACATTCTATTCGCTTTCCTAGCCGCAGCAGCACACTGAGCAGAAGGTTTCAGTGTATTATCAACGACGACACCCAGATCCCTTTCTTGGTCCGTAACTCCTAACGTGGAACCTTGCATGACGTAGCTATAATTCGGGTTCTTTTTTCCCACATGCATCACCTTGCACTTGCTCACATTAAACGTCATCTGCCATTTAGCCGCCCAGTCTCCCAGTCTCGTAAGGTCCTCTTGTAATTTTTCACAATCCTGTCGCGAGTTAACGACTTTGAATAACTTTGTGTCATCAGCAAATTTAATTACCTCACTAGTTACTCCCATCTCTAAATCATTTATAATATATTAAAAAGCAGCGGTCCTAGCACAGACCCCTGAGGAACCCCACTAACTACTCTTCTCCATTGTGAATACTGCCCATTTAACCCCACTCTCTGTTTCCTATCCTTCAACCAGTTTTTAATCCACAATAGGACATTTCCTCCTATCCCATGACCCTCCAATTTCCTCTGTAGCCTTTCATGAGGTACCTTGTCAAACGCCTTTTGAAAATCCAGATACACAATATCAACCGGCTCCCCTTTGTCCACATGTTTCTATCACTTGGTCCACTTTAAACTTGCCTCGAAGGAAGTTGCTACTTGGTTGAAGGATCATCAAATGCTACTTAGTACCGACAAGACAACCCCCCCCTCATAATATATCCAACTCTATCCCAGACTTTAGTGACGAGGAGGGGCATTTTCAAAAGAAGTGTCTAAATCAGAATTTGGACATTTTACAAAGACGTCCAAATTCCAAACAGGAAAGAAGGTCATTTTCGAAAAAGATTGACATCTTTTGTGTTCGAAAATACTATAGACATCCTGTGATCTGGACGTCCAAGTGTAAAACGTCCAAAATCAAGCCATTGGGACATAGGAGGAGCCAGCATTTTTAGTAGACTGGTCCCCCTGACATGCTAGGAAAGCAATAGGGCACCCTAGGGGGCACTGCAGTGGACTTCATAAAATACTCCCAGGTACACATCTGACCATTGCTCCCTTACCTTGTGTGCTGAGCCCCCAAAACCCACCCATAACCCACTACCCCCAACTGTACACCACTACCATAGCCCTTATGGGTGAAGGGGGCACCTATATGTGGGTACAGTGGGTTTCTGGTGAGTTTTGGAGGGCTCACAGTTTCCTCCAAAAGTGAACAGATAGTGGGGGTATGGGCCTGGGTCCACCTGTCTGGTGCACTACACCTACTACTAAACTACTCTAGGGATCTGCATGCTGCTGTAATGGACCTAAGTATGACATCTGAGGTTGGCAAGTAATGCTCTTCAACACACTTTTTGGGGGTGGGAGGGGGTTAGTAACCACTGGGGGAGTAAGGGGAGGTCATCCCCGATTCCCTCCAGTGGTCATCTGGGGCACCTTTTTGTGCCTTATTCGTAATAAAAACAGGTCTAGCTCAAAACATCTAAATTTGTTCCATTATGGCTCAAAGACCTCTAAGTCTTAGGAACACCAAAGTCCTGCCTTGAAAATGAGCCTGCTAGTCAAATAAATTAATCAGATTCATCTGAAAGAACCTAACTCTAATATAACCATGCTCCCTCAGGTCCTGCAATTCAGTGGATTCTAGAAACCACATTATTCTCTGTTTAGAAATGAGTCTATTAATTTATTCACTACAGAGATCAGACTAACTAGCCTGTAGTTACTAACTTCATCCTTGCTTCCAGTCTTGTGTGACAGAGAGAGACCAAATCTGCCCTTAGTAACATAGTAAATGACGGCAGATAAAAACCTGTAAGGTCCATTCAGTCTGCCCAACAAGATAAACTTATTTTACTTGATATGTGATACTTCATACCCGATTTGTCCTTGCCATTCTCAGGGCACAGACCGTAGAAGTCTGCCCGTAGATCCATTCCTTTGTGTTTATCCCACGCATGTTTGAATTCCATTACTGTTTTCATCTCCACCACCTCCCGCAGGAGGGCATTCCACATATCCACCACCCTCTCTGTGAAAAGATACTTCCTGAGTCTGCCCCCCTTCAACCTCAATTTATGTCCTCTAGTTCTACGTTGCGGATTAACACCTTTCAAATATTTGAACGTCTGGTCACCCCTGTTTCTCCTTTCCTCCAAGGTATACATGTTCAGGTCAGCAAGTCTCTCCTCGCAAATCCCATACCATTTTTGTAGGTTTTCTTTGCACCGCTTCCAGTCCATTTACATCTTTAGCAAGGTACGGCCTCCAAAACTGAATACAATACTCCAAGTGGGGCCTCACCAACAACTTGTAGAGCGGCATCAACACCTCCTTTCTTCTGCTGGTTTTACCCCTCTCGCCACGGCCGTCACCTTTTTGCATCGTTTCTTCGCCTTGAGATCCTCAGACACCAACACCCCAAGGTCTGTCTCCTGAGTCAAGCTTACTAATCTCTCCCCTCCTATTTGTTATCTCTCTTTTGGGTTTCTGCACCCCCAAGTGCATCACTCTACACTTCTTGGCATTAAATTTTAACAAAATTTACTCACGAATTGGGGACTTAACAAACTGCACGTGTGCAAACTATGTAACCAATAAGTGACATTATGTATAAGATCAAAGTATTTAATGTATGTGCCCATCTGGAAATTAAGTAATGGGAGAGTTGAATAACACTGTGAATGTGGAGTGAGAGTGAGCTGAACGTAAGCCTCAGGGAAAATATATATGTGTAATTGTAAATTGGAATAATAAAATGTGTCTGAGAAATTTAACTGGGTGCTGCCAATTTTTAATGCTGGTACCCAGATAACCAGCTGGGCAAGAAGGACCACATAAAATGTAGTTTCAACTATGTCTGCTTAGTTATTTGGGTACTGCCACTAAATTTTGGCGCACCTAGGTGACTTCAAGGAGCTGCCCATACCTGGATAAGGGCCCCACAAGGCTTCCCTATTTTCTGCCCGTTACCCCCAACCCCTTCCAACAGTCATAACAGTCTGATCACTAAAAACCAACCAAAAAAGCATACCACAATGATCGATCCTAAATTCCAGATAACGAAACTTACACCAGAACTGGACAAAACTGAACCCTCGATACTCGATTGCTTAATTTACTGTCACCATTGAACTTTAACGCAGTACCACTTTATTTCTCAGTCCGGAAATGAACTCTCTATACCTGACTGCTTAAAGTACTCTGTCACTTACAAACTTTAATGCAATACCACTCTGTATTTCTCATTCCGATAATGGCGATCACCACTACAGCATAACGTAAGCCACATTGAGCATGCAAATAGGTGGGAAAATGTGGGATACAAATGCAACAAATAAATAAATAAATACATTTTAAAAATTTGTAACCGGAGTACTTTACCCTACTCTTTTCAACATCATGCTGATACCTCTTGCGAAAACCTTATCCGCTCTTGGTCTCAACCCATTCATCTATGCGGACAACGTGACCATCTATATCCCTTTCAAATCCACACTAGCTGAAATCTCCAACACAATAGCTGCTAGTTTTTCCGTCATGGATTCTTGGGCTACAGCGTTTCAGTTCAAACTCATAAGAGAAAATGCAGTGGCTAATCCTTTCGTCCCAGCACAATAAGGTTATCCCGAATCACTCCTCACCAAGGATTACACTCTTCTGATCTCACAAAGTCTGAAATCCTTGGTGTCTTGTTGGATAATCACTTGCTACTGGACAGCCAAGCTAAACTCATCACAAAAAGAATGTTCCACTCCATGTGGAGGATTGAGGTGTCTCGGACGTCACAGATCTTCCAAGCCCTTTGTAATCCGTTGGGTTGGTCGTGAGCCCTTCGGCCCTGGCCGGCAGAGCGCCGACCCCAGGCCAAGGGGAGGAGACCGACCCACCCACCACAACCCCAGCTACACAATACCCCTAAGCTACCCCTCCCCACAGTCCCTCAGGAAGACGGGAAATAGGCATATAGGCGGGCCTCGCGGCCGAACCGGAACCCATGCACACAGAGCCACTCGTGTGGGCCTCACGGCTGAACGGGAACCCAGACACACACAGGGAGGGGTGAAAGAACCCAGAGGGCCCCCCGGGACCCCAAGATGCTAGACACGCACTGAACACCAGCAATAGGGCAGAGGGAGAAACAAAGGACCAGAGCGGGCCACGCCCACCCAGGGGACTAGCGCAGGACAGGGGAACTAACACAGCAACCCCCCCCCCCACCAGGGTAGGAAGCCCCAGGCAGAAGCCAGAGGAACCAGACACAAAAGGAAGGCTGAAAGCCTTTGCCTCAAACAGGGCCGTGCCAACACGGTAAGCGGGGTAAGCACCGCAGGGGGGCGCCTGCCTTCAAGGGCGCCGCTGCGGTGCTGGCCCGCTATACCGCCCAGCCAACATCCTCGTAACCAGCCTTAAAAAAAAGAATCGGTGAACGGGTGAAGCGCCTCGAGTCGCTTCTGCAGCTCTCTCTGCCCTGCTCTGCTGCAGCTGTAAAGTGATTTGCGCGTCAGCGCTTCCTTCACTGTGTCCCGCCCTCTGATGTAACTTCCTATTTCCGCCAGGACGGGACACAGAAGGAAGGGCCGACGAGCAAATCGCTTTACAGCTGCAGCAGTGCAGAGCAGGGCAGATAGAGCTGCAGACGCGACCTGAGGGAGAATCTTATGACAACATACCCCTTTTTTCAGTTGTTGTTTTTTTTTTTAAGCGGTCCAAGAGCGACTGAAGCAGCTTGTGGATAGTGATGAAGGGAAATGGTGAGACAGCTCCACCAGTAAAATTCCTGAGTACTCCTCCATTTACAAAACATATGAAAGCTGTGACCAGTGCTTAGCCTTCAGGTTTCATCTTGCCGGAAGATGGGTGAGGGCTGGAAGTACAATGGGTCTTATTCCTGTGTGTTTCACAGCCTGGAATATCACCTTTGTGTTGCACAACCAGTTTTAAAATGTGTTTCAGCTTATACAGAAGAGTTTGAAGGGCAGTACATCAGGTATTAAAGTAAACATTTGTGGAATTTGGTTCAGCTCTGCTCTTCTAAGACCACATTGATACCCTGTTGGTAAAATCAGAAGTGAAGTGTAGGGGATTTTTTTTTTGGGGGGGGGGGGGGGGGGTGACTATTGGCAAAGCAAGCATTAGCTCAGTTACATCTAGTAAGACAGATTCATTATTTTCTGTCCATGCAAACGTTTAAAAGGATTCTGGTGATGTCAAAATCCAGAGGAACCCAGAGATGGAAACTGTTTCTTTGCTTCAGATCTAGTATTACTACTATTTACTATTTAACAGAACAAGCTGACTTTAAGTTCTTTAAACACAGAAACGGAGAAAATTGAAGGCAGACAGACTCTATGGCCTATCCAGTCTATCCATTTATGCCATCTACTATACTCTCCTATGTGCTTGCCCATGCTTTCTTCACCACCTCCACTGGAAGGCTGTTCCAAGCATCCGCCACCATTTCTATAAACAAGTATTTCCTTGGGTTACTCCAGAGTCTGAACCCTTTCACATTCATCCAATGCCCCCTCATTCCAGAGCTTCCTTTCAATTAAAAGACTTGCCTCCTGTGCATTTATGCCACAGAAGCATTTAAATGTTAAACAAACATCTATCATATTCTCATTTCCTGCCTTTCTTCCAAGGTAGACATATTAGGTCTGTGCCCATATGCTTTATGACGAAGACCACTGACCATTTTAGTGGAAGATATGGGCTTGGGCTGGAACTAGGGGCAGGTGGGATAATTTGGCTGGAACTGGGGGCTGAAAAGAAGGGGCAGCGAGAGGGAGGGCAGACCCTGGATGGATGGGAGAGGGAGGACAAATGGTGGATTGAAGGGGCAGAGAGAAAGGCAGTGGATGGAAGGGATGGCAGAGAGGGCAGACACTGGATGGCAGAGAGAGAGAGAGAGAGAGTGAAGACAGATGCTGGATGGAAGGAAGATGGTGAAAAGAAGATGAGGAAAGCAGAAACCAGAGACAACAACTGTAAATAAAATATATTTTTATTTTTTTGCTTTAGGATAAAGTAGTATTGTAGATGTGTTAATAAATGTTTATAATAGAACATGTAAATAAGGTAATCTTTTTATTGGACAAATTTTAATACATTTTGACTAACTTTCGGAGACAAAACCCCTTCCTCAGGTCAGGATAGGATACTGTAACAGCACTATACTGTATTGACCTGAGGAAGGATGTTTTGGCCTCTGAAAGCTAAATGTATTAGTCCAATAAAATGGTATTATTTTATGTTTTATATTTGTTTTATTTCTATTTGTTAATTTGTAAAGTGGTGATTGGTATTTGTTAGGTTTTTTTTTCAAATTTACATCTGCTGTCTTTATATTTTGCACAGTACTAGGGGACATTTTCTGTTTCTGTGGTGTTTAATTGTATGCAGAGTCTGGCATCTTGGGGGTTCAGTTTAATTTTTGTCTAATAGAAAGTTTATGATTACTTATTCTGTAGTAGATTAGGGTGTATCTGTGTTTGTGAAAAAGACATGGCTTTCAGTTGGCATTGACTGTGCAGGATCGACGATCTGTACTATTCTGTCTGGTTTCATTTTACAATAGGTGAATTGATGTTCTAGTGCTCATTTTAGTGTTTAAGATGCTTTCCTTTTCCTTGTGTGACTTGTAGAAATTATTGCTTATGGTATGGTAGAATTGCTCTATATGTCCTGAGTGTTTTGTATTCTCGGCATGCCTAGTACTAGAAGGTAGAAAAAATCATTTTATTTTCATTATAGTGTTTGGAATATGTCCACTTTGATAATCAGGTGCTCAACGTTAAAAGTTTATATTTATTTACTTATTTATGGTATTTTATGCTAGACGGGGGGGGGGGGGGGGGGGCGCCAACTGATAGTCTGCAGGGGGGCACCACAGACCCTAGGCACAGCCCTGGCCTCAAACCCACTGTAGACAGAGGCACACAGAACACAAAGGGTTAAGCTTGTAGAGCCAGCAGAGAGAGAGTCAACAAATCAGAGAGAACGCTTCCTTTCCCGAGAGGGAGCAGGGCCGATAGAACAAACACACTGGCAGAGGCAGGAACACAATACACACAGTTCACAAAGGGTTAAACTCACTGAGCCAGCAGGCCGGGACACTGGGAAGAGAAATCCTTAAAACAAACAAACAAAGGAGATAACGCTCTCACTCAGCCCAGAGCCCGGAGGCTGAGCAATGCCCAGCCCCCACTAAACAAACAAGCAGCTGACCCTGATTACAGAGCTACGCACACACACACAGCAGCAGCTAACCCAGAGGGAAGGAAAAGAAAACTCTAACACAAACACAGATCCCTGTCAGAACCCAGAGCACGTTCTGAGAGAAAACTATCAGGCTTTCCAGTTACCACCAAGTGTAAGTAACGCAAAAGCAGAGGAACTCTTCAGCTGCAGGCTAAAGTACTATCCCCTGACGTCAGCACAAACCCTGGCAGCCAATCAGATGAGATGTCCCCCCCTCCCCCTCAGCCAAACCGGCAGAATCATAACATCCTTACTCACCGGTTGGTTCTATCACATATTGACTACTGCAGTGGAATTTATGCAGGCTGCCGAAATTTCATGCTGAAAAAGCTCCAGACTGCTCAAAACACAGCTGCAAGGCTAATATTAGGCAAATCACGCTTTGATCATGCACAGCCTCTTCGTTTTAACCTACACTGGCTCCCCATTATAGACTGTATGACCTTCAAAATCTGCTCATTGACTCACAAGATAATTTATGGGGAAGCTAGATTTAATTGATCTGCCCATCCAGAAATTCTTTGGTAACTGCTCGATCCTACCTTAATCTACACTATCCAAGGTGCAAATCAGTTAAATATAAACTGCTTTTTTCTTCATTTTTCTCCTACATCAGCCCAAAGTCCTGGAATGTTCTACCAAGGCATCTAAAGGAGATTGAAAATCACCAGCTATTCAAGAAATCATTGAAAACATTTTTATTTGAGAAAGCTTATCCCACCAATTAACGCTTAATCCCCGACTATCTCTAACTGTCTATACTCGTTTACTACTCCAATCTATTCATGCATCTTTGTATAATCCTCCTGTTCTTTCCCGTCTTTCTGACTTGCCATGTCATTACCCTCATTGCTTTGTAACCTTCTGTAACATTGTAAGCCACATTGTGCCCGCTCTAGTGGGAAAATGTGGGGTATAAATGTACCACAAATAAATAAATAAATAATTGGTTAGATAATAGGACTCTGGTGATTCATATTTATCCCCTTGTATTTGATAGAGATTAAATTTTAACTGCCAGACCCTCAACCATTTTCTAACATTCGGAGATCCCTTCTCATCGTTTCTACTCCATCCAGGGTATCCACTCTATTGGCTATTTTCATGTCATCCGCAAAAAGGCACACCTTTCCTTCCAACCCTTCAGTAATATCTCCCACAAATATATTAAACAGAACAGGCCCCAGCACCGACCTCTGAGGAACTCCACTGCTCACCTTCCTTTCTTCTTCTTTTTTTTTTTTTTTTTTTTAAATATTTATTTATAGTTTTAACATTTGGGAACACAGTACACAACTATATATTAGTTCTGTAGATATATGGCTTCAAAAAAACAGCATAAAGATTTCAAACATCATCTAAAAACATCAGCTGAACTGTTATACACCTCTGCTTAGATTAACCATGTCCCCCTCCTTTTAAACCCTCCCACCCCCTGTCATATTGGGTGTGCAACTAGTCTTATATTGCAGTAGTTGCTTTCCATGTAATATATGGATCCCATATTTTATGGTAATGTATGATTCGACCGTTTCTCATGGCTGTAAGTTTTGACATTAGTTGTATTCTATCCAATCTTTCCCGGACTGTGTGTACCCCCGGAATCGTGGGCTTCCTCCAAGCTGAGGCAATGACCAATTTGCCTGCCACAAAAAGCTGAGTGGCAAAGCTGTGCGTAATTTTTTTAATCTCTGGAGGTTTAAAGTGAAGCAGACAGCTCTCCACCCCCATGGGATATATCTGATTCGTCACTTCACACAGGAAACCCACCACCTCGGTCCAAAACTTTTGAGCATGTCTACAGGCCCACCACACGTGAAACATATCCCCTTTTATCTCACATTGCCTCCAACAGTTACCAGAGCCCTTTTTATACATTGTGGCTAGCCGATGAGGGGTGTAGTACCATCAATATAGCATCTTATGCCCGTTTTCTATCAGGGCACTAGAAATTGATACCCTTAGTAGTGATCGAAAGGCCTGCGCCCACTGAGAGGGGTCATAGGTGGAACCCATTGCTGTCTCCCATTTTGTAGTGTAATGTTCTATTGGATTTTCCCTAGATAGAAGGGCCCCATAGATTCTAGTTATCCCCCCTTTACTACCCCCCTTTGTCAGACTTTGTTCCAGTAGTGTCTCCGTTAGACTAAGCTCTTCTGCCACTCTCTTCTTTATAAAGTCACGAACTTGGTAGAATTGGAAAGCTTGCAGGGGGGAGAGTCCATGCTCTTGGCATAATTCTGTGTATGAGGCCACTACCCCTTGTTCCCACATTTGTCCCAATTCACACAAGCCTCGCTCTTCCCATTCTAAGTATGCCCCTTCTAATTGACCCGGCCCAAATTGTGGAGCGAATCTGAGGAACATGTGTGTAAAGTATGTCCTTTCTGGGAAGTGCTGTTTCCGTATCTTTCTCCAGGTCATAAGAGGCCACCGCAGCACGGGGGGGCTTCTCTTAATTATTTCATCTAATTGATGTGCCGGCAGCCACGGCACCGCTCTCAAGGGTATGGGATCTACCCATCTCTGTTCCATTTTAATGCCTATCTTTACCGGGTTCTGCTGCCATGCGGCTAATATTTTTAAATGCGCCGCCTGATAATATGCCTTAAAAGAGGGGACCCCCATCCCGCCCCGTTTACGCGATTGATATAACACCTCTCTCCGCACTCTCGGAGGTTTCTTCTTCCAGATGAACGCAAATGCCTTCCTCTGCAAATTTCGCAGAAAGCCCTCTGGGAGAGCAATTGGCAGCGCCATGAAAAGATATAGAAGTTTGGGGAGAACTATCATTTTTATTGCACTGATTCTTCCCATCCATGACAGGGTCAGGCCCTCCCATCGTTCCATCTCCAAAAAAAGATCTCGCACCTTATCCGGGAAGTTGTATTTGAAAATTTCTTCTATTCTACGTGGAATATTGACCCCTAGGTAGCGAATGTATTTGGTCGCCCACCTATACTGAAATTGCTGTTGGAGCTGTGTCAGCTGTACTCCAGGGATCCCCACCTCCAATGCTTCAGATTTGTCAAAATTGATTTTAAACCCGGACACCTCCCCATATCTTTGTATAATCTCATTTATTTTTGGGAAGGAGACCAAGGGCTCCACTAGTGTGAGTAATATATCATCAGCAAACATGAGAACTTTGGTCTCTATTCCTCCCCATCTTGGGCCCCTGATCTCTCTTTGGGCTCTAATTTGAATAGCCAACGGTTCCATTACTAGGGCGAATAATAGCGGGGATAGCGCGCAGCCCTGCCTGGTGCCCCTGTACAGCTGGAATGTTTGAGAAAGATGGCCATTAACCCGCACAGCCGCCTTTGGGATTTGTATATTGTATGTAGCCAGGACCCAAACCGCCCTCCAATGCCTACCTGCCTTAATACTTCAAATAAAAAGGGCCAGCTCACCCTGTCAAACGCTTTTTCGGCGTCCAGGGATAAGATACATAAGGTGCTGTTATGAAGTTGTGCATTCTGAACCATAAAAATGGCTCTTCTGACATTGTCAAAAGTCTGTCGACCTTCTACAAACCCAGCCTGATCTTCATGGACCAATTTCGGAAGATACTTTTGTAATCTGGTTGCCAGTATTTTAGTAAATATTTTGTAGTCCACACCTAGTAGGGAGATGGGCCTGTATGAACCACATTTCTGTGGGTCCTTGCCTGCTTTGGGGATCACAGTTATCGTAGCAAGATCCCAAGTCAGCGGCAACCCCGTGGCTGTATCTATAGAGTTGAAGACCCTCACCAGAATGGGGGCCAACAACCCTCCAAAGATTTTATAAAATCGATTTGTATATCCATCGGGGCCCGGCGCCTTGTGGGGAGCCAGCGCTTTAATAGTGCATTTGACCTCCTCTAGCGTGATGGGCTTTGATAGCATTTGCTGAGCATCCTCAGACAGAAGTGGCAGCTCAACTCCCGCTAAGAACTCCGCTATATTTTCTAGGTTTGGGGTCGTCTCTGGAGTATATAGTTGTTGATAAAAGGATCTAAAAATGGACTTTACTGATTCCAAATCTGAGTGAAGCTCACCCTGTTCATCAATTAAACTTCCTACTCCATTTCTAGCAGCTCTTTGCTTTAATTTATATGCTAATAACCGACTGGGCTTATTACCAAATTCAAAATGTGTTTGACCCACCCTCTGCAGTTGTATCGACAAGTCTGCTAATTCCAGGTCTAGGATCTGGTTTCTTATCTCCTGTGCCTGTTTCAGCAATGTTGAACAGGGCTGTGCACCCCTCTGCTGCACTCCCCCCTCCACCCGCAGCAATTCCTCCCGCAATTTCTGTTCCTCCGCAGATCTCTTTTTCCAGCAATGTGAGCGCAACGCTATCAGCTGGCCTTGCAGCACTGCCTTAAGCCCCTCCCAGAGTGTAGCCGGGGATACCTCCCCATTGTCATTATGAGTGAGATACTCTTTAATATATTGTTCAATTGAGAGTAGATTATCTGGGCTCATTAATAATGTGTCATCTAGGCACCATATGCGTTCTTTCCGTGGCACCCCCATGTTAGAAAGGCGCAGCAGCACTGGGGAGTGATCCGACCATGTACGCGGTAGTATCTGGGATGTGGCCCCCATACTCGATATCGTTACGTCTCCCAGCCACATGTCTATTCGGGAAAAGCTGTGATGTACTGAGGAGAAAAATGTATAGCTGCGTGTTGAGGGGTTATCCCTACGCCACAAATCTATTAACTGCCACCTTGTGAGTAGCTCTCTAAATTGGCGTCTACCCTGTTGGCCATATGTGACTCCCATTGTGGAATTATCTAAATGTGGATGCAAGGTGATGTTGAAGTCTCCTCCTATTAATAGGGATCCCTCAATGTGTTGTGTGATTTGTCGGTCTAATTCTAGAAAAAATTGCTCCTGATTGGCATTGGGCCCATAAATGTTTAGAACCGTGTAAGCTTTTCCAGCTAGCTGCAGGTTCACAATCAGATATCGCCCATCTTTGTCCCGTATTACTTTCCGCACCACCCAGGGCTTGGAATTACTAAGTGCTATCAGAACCCCTTTGCTTTTTGTGTTCGCAGTGGAAGAAGCGAAATATATATGAGGGTATTGTCTATGCATGCAGAGTCTCTCGTATCTGGGCTTAAGGTGGGTTTCCTGGATTAAAGCCACATCCACCTGCAGGCGGCAAAGCTCCCTGAATAACAATTGCCGCTTCCTGGGTATGTTTAGCCCCTTTACATTTAATGACAGCCATGTTATGTCAGCCATAATTACCCCAAGTTGTCATTCCTCGCCTCTTCACTTCATCATGCGCCTCTCTTACTGTGTCATCTGCGTTCCTCTCCCTTCTCCCCTCTCCCTCCCACTTCCCGCCCTTCCCCCCCCCCCCCTCTGCAAATTGGGTGTCTCTCAATATCGACAGGCACCCAAGTAAAGAGAAAGTGACTCACCAATCATTTACCGCATACCCCTTAAACAGCAATTAACGTAACATGAGCAAACTAACAGTACTTAAACATGTCTTTCGTCTTGGTCCCGAGCCGCTACTCTGGCATCCAGCGGCTTTTCACCTTCTATTGGTTCTGGGTCGTCTCGTCCCACGGTCTCATGTGATTTTAGCAGCAGATTGTTGTCGCTGCAGTCTCCGAGGGCCTTTTCCCACTCTTTTCCATTTTGTTGGTGCAGACTGCGTTCCATTTCTCTTATCCCCGCTGGGAGCAGCCAAGTCCGCTTCCACTTCCATTTCCGGGCAGGTCAGTCTGGCCTCCTCTAGCGACCTCACTTGGTGCAGCTTGCCATCCTTGTAGAATGCCAAGGCAAAGGGATATCGCCATCTATACTGTATGTTTAGGTCACACAGCCTTCTTGTAAAAGGTTTCAGTTCATTTCTTCTCTTTAACGTCGCTGCTGCCACGTCTTGGTAAATTTCGATTCTATATGAGTCCCATTTAAAATCTGAGACTTGACATGCTGCTTTTAGGACTTGTTCTTTGAACTTAAAGCTCGTGAAGCAGGCTATTATATCTTTTGATGTGTTATTGCGGCTCGGGCCCAGCGCTCTATGGGCCCTTTCTATCTGGACTGCCTCTGCCTCAATAGCCGTATTGTTCGCTGCCATCAGTTCGGCCACCATCCTTTGGATCACCGCTATGCTGTCTTGATACATGGGCGTCTCTGGCAGCCCACGAAAACGCAGGTTGTTCCGTCGGCCTCTATTTTCTAAGTCCTCAACTTTGGACCATAGTTGCTGCTGCTCTTTGTGCAGGTCTGTAAATTGTTGTTCCATCTGACCCAGGGCTTCACTGTGGCCTTCCACCTGGTTCTCTGTTTCCTCCAGGCGCGCCCCCAGCTCCCGAATTTCACCTCTAAGGTCAGCTCCAAGCGTGGCCACTTCTGCTCGTAGCGCTTTCAAGTTTGAGCTGATTTCTTGCAGCCAGTTTTTTAGCGCTGGAGCGATCTCTCCGTCTGCCTCCTCCAAAACGGGGCGCTCTGGCGATCCCTCGCCTCGGCGTTGGAGCTTCTCCTCCCATTTCTCTTGCTCTCCGCGGGCCGTCGCCATCTTGGAGCTTGGCGCGCCGTCTCCGCTCGGGTAGGCAAAGCGAGCTAGATCCACCCCCGTCGTTTTCTGACTCATTTTAGCAAGATTGCTAATTGAAGGGGAGGGTATCCAGACCCACTGAGCTTCGTTTGCAGCTGCTCGCTCGGTTTTATTAGCCAAATTCTTGCGGGGTAGCAGGAGCTCCGCTCTCAGACGTCCATTTTAGCTGGTGACGTCACTTCCTCTCCCTCACCTTCCTTTCTTCTGAGTGGATTCCATTTACCACCACTCTCTAGCTCCTGTTAGTCAACCAGTTTCATATCTAGTTCACCACTTTCAGTCCTAAGTTCAACCCTATCAGCTTATTCACGAGTCTTCTGTGGGGGACCGTATCAAAGGCTTTGCTGAAATCCAAGTAGATTACATCTAGCGCACGTCCTTCATCCAATTCATTGGTCACCCAGTTAAAGAAGTCAATAAGATTCATTTGGTGGGATTTTCCTTTGGTAAAGCCATGTTGCCTCGGGTCCTGTAACCCATTGGCTTCTATAAAGTTAACTATCCTTTCAGCGGCGACGCCATTATTTTTCCTACCACCGACGTGAGACTTACTGGTCTGTAGTTTCCCACTTCTTCCCTGTCTCCACTTTTGTGGAGAGGGACCACATCCACTCGTCTCCAATCTCGCGGTACCACTCCCGTCTCTAAACATCTATTAAATGAATCTTTAAGAGGTCCCGCCAGGACCTCTCTGAGCTCCCTCTGTATTCTGGGATGTATCCCATCCGGCCCCATAGCTTTGTCCACCTTCAGATTCTCAAGCTATTTATAAACTCTTTCTTCTGTAAACGGTACAGTATCCACTCCATTCCCAGATGTTCCCTCGGCAGCCAACCACGGTCCTTCACCAGGATTCTTCTCCGTGAACACCAAAGAGAAATAATTCTTTAGCACATTCGCTTTATCTTCATCACTCTCCACATAGCCATTCTCATTATCTTTCAGTCTCGCAATTCTATTCCTATCTTTCTCCTTTCATCAATATATCTGAAATAGGTCTTGTCACCTCTCTTTACATCTTTAGCCATTTTTTCTTCCACTCGCGCTTTCGGTACTGTTAAATATAATGAGGAAAATAGAAAGTTCCTATGGTCAGTGGAATGCAAGCATTAAGGCAAAAAAGCTATGAGTCATAAACCTGTGAAAATAATAAGGGAGTCATAGAATCAGCCTTGAGCAGCCTGGTGTGAAACAGAGACAGTCTGTGCTAGGGCAGAAAGAATGTTGCTGGCATTTGTAGATAAAGAAGGAAAAAAAGAACAGGCAGTCTTCAAAGAAAAGGGTTGCTGACGTGCAGGTATTGGGTGCAGCACGAATGTAAGTCTATATAAACTAAGGAGAATATATGTATCTTAAGCAAAGCAAACATATATCTCTGTATTACTGCTGAGCAAACATATATCTCTGTATTACTGCTAAAAATATATTTTGTAAGTATACTTTGCTTCCAGTGTGATGTTCTCATGCTGCCTCTGTCCAAGGGAGGACAGTTGAAAAAATAAAAATTTTTTATTATTCTTCTTTATAATAGGTGTCAGTTTCTTTGTTTACACACATATAAGGTGTAAATAAACAAATTGGCGACCGCGGCAGGACGCGGCTGCCGTCGTTCTGATTAAGTTGTTGTATTGGTAATCGTGTGACTTTCTTTCCTAAGATCTCCAGAAATGGCCAGCCTGGATTGAGTAGGTTATAGACTGTCAATCAGCTGAACCGTGAGTATATCTTGAAGCAAAGTCTTTTGAAAAATTGCTTTTTTATTTTTATTCTTGTATCTTTCATTATTTATATTATTGTTTGCTGTGTATTTTGCTAGCTTAGGCATTGTTTGTTATTACATCATGAGACCTTTTCAGTCTAAGAAGGAACCATCCCCTCAACCCGCTGCAGAGGGTCAGGGAGAAACATCTATCACTCCTTATGTTTTGTATGTAAATAGCTGAAAGGATTGCTCACCCCTTGTGCATGTTAAGGATTCTTTTCCCTTTGAGGCACCCGTTATTCAAAAGGTCTGTGAGAAATGGGCTGGATATGCCTCACAGGATTCATTTTTATCATGGCCAGGTGGTGGTTCATTTGTAAGAACTCAGCTGTTGTCTGTTTTAAAATACATACAACAAAACAAAAAGGGAAAATCCTTGCAGAAACACTTACATGTTTTAAATCTGTTCATGGTTGCAGCAGACTTATACCATGCTGATAAAATGAAAATTGAGACACAGACGCGTGAAACAGCATGCATGAAGGCAGACGAGGAATTTCAAAAACAGCCTCCTTCATACCAGAGCTCTGAAGCTGCCGCAGCAACACTACAACATCTTGGATACCTTTTGCAGAACCAGCTGCCACTGCTGAATTAGGAATGTTAATTAGACAATTTACAATCATTATTACATGTTGTTACCCTTGAATTGGACATTGCTTTAACCGCCCTACAAAGGCAGATTGATGATGATGTTTGTGAACTTATTAATGATACCTCATGTTGTACTGTTATCAGAAATCAATAATAGTGAAAAATGCAATGCAGCGCATTCTTTCTCTAGCAAGAATTCAAGTAAGTGATTATGAAGGAATATTAGGCATGTCATGGTGGGATTCCATAAAAAATTGGTTTGGAGGATTAGGTCCATGGTTAAGAGGGATTGTGACTGGATGTATTGTTTTCATATGTGTTGCAGGACTCTTGTTATGTTGTTTGCCTTGTTTGCTTGGCTGCTGCAGACGAGCATGTCAAGATTCATTGAAAATGACCATGGTAACTCAGATACAAAATGTAATGCCTGCTGAAACCAGTGACTATGAACCAAACTGTCCTGGGTTACTAATGACTCCCGAAAGTTCTATGGTTTGATAGAAAATGTTTGTCATTGCCATGACGGCCTGAGGTGTTACCTATTTATAGGATGATGCCCAGTCTAACAGTGATGAAAACTATAACCATGAAATTTTGGTGAACCTTGCTTTACAAGGTTCAAGGGAGGATTTGTTAAATATAATGAGGAAAATAGAAAGTTCCTATGGTCAGTGGAATGCAAGCATTAAGGCAAAAGAGCTATGAGTCATAAACCTGTGAAAATAATAAGGGAGTCATAGAATCAGCCTTGAGCAGCCTGGTGTGAAACAGAGACAGTCTGTGCTAGGGCAGAAAGAATGTTGCTGGCATTTGTAGATAAGGAAGGAAAAAAAGAACAGGCAGGCTTCAAAGAAAAGGGTTGCTGACGTGCAGGTATTGGGTGCAGCACGAATGTAAGTCTATATAAACTAAGGAGAATATATGTATCTTAAGCAAAGCAAACATATATCTCTGTATTACTGCTGAGCAAACATATATCTCTGTATTACTGCTAAAAATATATTTTGTAAGTATACTTTGTTTCCAGTGTGATGTTCTCATGCTGCTTCTGTCCAAGGGAGGACAGTTGAAAAAATAAAATTTTTTTATTATTCTTCTTTATAATAGGTGTCAGTTTCTTTGTTTACACACATATAAGGTGTAAATAAACAGTACCCATATTTCCCTTTAATCCGATAATCTTTTCCGTGATCCTCTCGTTGCATTCTTTTGTATTTCTTGAACAAAGCCTCTTTTGCTCTTATTTTTTCAGTAATTTGTTTGGAGAACCATATAGGCTTCCTGCTTCTCTTGTTTTAGTTTACTTTCCTCACATCAAGATCAGTCGCCATATTTATAACAGCTTTTAGCTTGGACCACTGATACTTTGAGTTTTGTGCGTCCACACTCCGCCTTCGTCCTTATATCAAACCATATGGTGTGATGATCACTATTACATAGGTGGGCACCCACCCGGATACTGGAAACACTTCCTCCGTTCGTGAGCACTAGATCCAGCATCGACCCTTCCCTCGTGGGTTCTATCACCATTTGTCTGAGCAAGGCACTTTGACAGGCATCCACAATCTCCCTACTTCTTTCCAATTTTGCAGACGGGGCATTCCAATCCACGTCAGACAAATTGAAATCTCCCAACAGTAGCACTTCCCCTTTCATACCAATCTTTTGAATATCTTCTATCAGATCCTTGTCTAACTTCTCCGTTTGTGCAGGAAGTCTGTAGATAACCCCTATGTGGATACAGGTTCCGTCGTCTCTTTTCAGGATGATCCATTAAGCTTCTTTCTTTCCCCAGGTTCCCTGCATTTCAGCTGCTCTGATATTGTCTCTCACATATAGTTCCACTCCTCCACCTCTTCGGCCCTCTCTATCCTTCCTATAAAGATTATAGCACAGTACGATCACATCCCATTCATGGGACTCGTTGAACCATGTCTCTGTAATAGCAACAATATCCAAGTTTTCTTCAAACATCAGGGCTTGCAAGTCTTGAACCTTTTTACTTAGACTGGGAGCATTTCTGCTCATTGCTTTCCATGTGCTTACTGAGTTTAGGTGGTTTTCTATATTTTCATGACCTGTCCCTTTGCCATCATGTTTATTCTGGGGGTGACTTTCTGAAATCCCTCGTTTCCTTTTGTCACCCCACCCTCTAGTTTAAATGTCTAGAATGTCACCCCCACGACTATAAAGAAGCATTGAAATGGTCAGACGCTGGAGCCACCAGTACTTTCTTTTCAATTGAAGAATTTTTAATAGAATAAGCATTCAATTCTTTAAGAGCTATAAAACAAGCTAAACAATAATATTGCTACCCCGTCCCATCCCTTCCCTCACCCTACCCTTCCCATCTCAACACAACACATAATCCAGATAGTGGCCCTCTCAGGTCCCTAAAGAAGTCTGTAGTTCCATCTATAAAGTCAAATAGGTGGTGCTATCAGCTGTGGAGCATCGAGGTCCACCCCTGAAAGGGATCTCCAAGTGGTATATCTGTCCCATTGTTTGTGGAATTGCACAATTTGACCACTTCATATGTTGTTAGTTTAGACATCTGGTATAGGTGATTCATCTTATGAATGACCTTCACCACCGGAAATGGGAGGGGGCTCCTCGAAGCTGCTGCCAATGCAATTTTTCCTGTCACCAAAAAGGTAGAAACTAGTGAGTGGTGGTTTGAACCTCTATAGGTCTAAATTGTAGGAGGCAGTAGTCCGCTGCAGCTAGTCTATAGCTGTAAATTGGTTAAGTATGCAAAGCAATTCTGCCCAGGCCTTTATTTTAGGACAGGACCACCATATATGAAACATATCTCCCACCTCTGTACATCCTCTCCAACAGTGGCCACAGCCCTGGTTATACATTTTTGCTAGTCTATGGGGGGGTATAATACCATCGATATAATAATTTGTATCCATTTTCCACTAAGGAGCTAGAGACAGATACCTTCAACATATATCCAAAGGCCTTCTCCCAACTCTTCAAATCATGACTGACTCCCAAATTCCACTCCCATTGTTGGGTATATCTCAAAATAGGGGTCTGATATAATAATAGTGCAGCATATAAGCGAGAGACACAATCTCTAGAATTCCCACCTTGAAGTGCACTCCAATTTTGTGTCCTCTAGGGCCAGTTCCTCCTTAGCCCTGCGATAGATATAATCCCGTATGCACCTATAATGAAACTGGTAGTTTGCAAGTAGGCCAAAATCACCCTGGAGGTCTGTCAAGGATACCGCCCCTTCCTCCCAGATTTGTCACTCACAGAATTTGTACATATTGTCATCTGCCCCAAGGGGGAAACTTGGGGCAGCACGAATCGCCATTTGTAGAAAATACTGTCTGCCTAGGAAAAATTTCTGCTGAATGGCATACGAGGTTTGTAATGGAAAACACACTGCTGGTGGGGCCCTCCCAAGAAGTGCCAACAACTGCGGTTGTGGCATCCAAAGAAGCAAATTTAATTGCCTATTGCCTAACTCCCAATCAATACTTTTCTATCTGGAGCCAAGGCTTTTTGCAGTCAGCGATACAGTCCGCAAGCAGCCGCAGTTGTGCTGCTTGAAAACAGAGGAAAAAATTGGGAACTCCCATACCTCCTTTCAGCTTAGGTAGATGTAAAACATCTGCACGTACCCTTGGCGGCGTACACTTCCATATATAGGCAAAAACTTTTCGATTAAGCTGACAAAGAAATTGTTTGGGTATAGGCAATGGCAACGCACGGAAAAGATATAAAAGTTTAGGCAAAATCATAACTTTGATTGCATGTACCCTCCCCAACCATAATACTTCTAAACCCTCCCAACGCTCTAGCTCAATGAATAACTCCCAAGCCTTGAGGGGGAAAGTTAGCTTCATATAAGCCCTTCAGTGTAGGCGTAAGATTAATTCCTAGGTATCAAAGAAATCGCATAGTCCATCAAAAGGGATATTGGTGTTGTAGTGGGCGGGCTATTTCGGGAGTCAGACAGATGCCCATGATCTCTGATTTGGTCATATTGATCCGAAACCCAGAAACCTGCCTCTCGGATAATGGCCTTAAGGTCCTCCCACACTATCCCTGAAGAGACTTCCCCATTATCATTAGTAGTTATATATTCCTGAAGGTCTTTTTCTATGCTTGTGATATTGGAAGGGTCTGCCAGCAATTTATCATCAAAATGCCACTGTGGAAGTCGGGGTGAGATTACGTCCAATTCCAACACCATAGTTAGGGGAGCATGGTCGGACCTGGTTCTGGGTTGAATTTGTATATCTTGAATACATGGTATTACATTAGGGTTCCCCAACCAAAGATCTATGCACGAGTGTGAGTTGTGGACAGCTAAGTAATATGTGTAACTAAGCGTTGAAGGGTTTAAATGTTGCCATAAGTCAAGCAATTGCCATTTGCCCATAAAATTGTGCAACCGGGTTTGATCCGAATGAAACACTCTCGCCATGGAGTTATCCAGAGCTAGGAATAAGGTAAGATTAAAGTCACCTCCAACCAGTAGGGTTTCTATATGTTTGGAGAGGATCGCTGACAGCTCATCAATGAAAGCTCCTTGTGGATCACCCCCACCTCCACCTGTAAGACTAAGAGTATATAGCCCACCTCGGTCTCAAGAGATGCATTTCACCTGTCAGGGGTGTCTCCTGGAAAGTGCTATCAGGACCCCTCTCTTTTTTTGTCAGTGTGACTTGATGCAAAGTAGATATAGGAGAGTCACCCGTGGTGGCACAAGTGTTCATGGGCAGGGAGCAGATGCATCTCCTGTATAAAAGACACATCTGCCTGTAGACATTGTATCTCTTTAAAAATTGTCTGCCTTTTCACTGGTGAGTTTAGCCCCTTAACATTATTACTACTACTACTCATCATTTCTATAGCGCTGCTAGACGTACGCAACGCTGTACACCTGAATAGAGACAGTCCCAGCTCGACAGAGCATACAATCTAATTAGAACAAACAGGACAAACAAGAGATAAGGGAATATTAAAGTGAGGATGATAAAATAAAATAAGAGTTCTGAACATTAAGGGTGAGAAATGTAAGCCCATATCATATCTGCCCTTGAATGATCCCAGACTATTACGATAGAGAGAAGAAGGCAATCCTAGTTCGAGTAGTCCAGTCTCGTGTTATGAGGATGCCAGAACCTCTCAGATACTAGCCCTGATGAATGTCTTGCCTATTAAATCTGGAGGACAAAGTCACAGTAAGTATCTTAATATTCCGCAGTGCCTCACAATTTAGCAAGCAGTATCCAAAAGTTGCCGTTGTAGGCATCCCTTGCCCTTCGTGATTCTCTGCCAGTGAGGTCGTACTGTCTTCAATGTCAAAAGCCGCTGTGTCGATGGTTCCGCCATATTGAGGGCATCATCCAGAAAGATCTTGTCAGCTTCTGAAGCCTTGCGCACCTGATGGAGCTTTCCATCTTTGTAGAATCGTAGTGCAAACGGGTGACCCCATTTACATCGAATGCCCTGAGAGCGAAGATATTGTGTGAGAGGTTTGAGCTCTGCTCTCCACTTCAATGTAGCCATGGCTAAGTGTTGGTAAAGTTCTATGGGATGTGTCCCATTTAAAGTTGTCCGTCATGCACGACACATGCATGATCTTTTCCTTTAATTTGAAGTCGGAGAAGCATGCAATCAAGTCTCGAGGTTGATTAGCTCTGGGGTCCCCAGAGATCGGTGCACCCTTTCTATTCGTACCTCAGAGGGCTTCATGTTTATTTGTACCTCTGTAAGCAGCAAGCAGACTATCTTCTGTATAACCGCCTCACAGACCATGCAAAGCAGTGTATCTGGTAGCCCGCAAAATCACATGTTGCATCAAAGAACCCAATTCTCCAAGTCCTCCAGTTTATCTCACATCTGTTGGGCTTCCGATTGTGTGTGTTTAACTTGTAAGGTCAGTGTGCTCAGCACCTCCGTATGCTCTTCTAGTCGGTCTTCTGCGTCTGCTATGCGGTTTCCCAAAGCCTAAATCTCGCCGCAGAGGTCCGAGCCCAGCGTCTGTTTTTATTTCTTGCATTTACGCTTGAATTTCTCCCAATGACTCACCTTCGAGTTCCAGAGGTTCTCCGAATGCAAACAATATCAGAGAGTGCTGCATGCGTGGCTGGTGGGCAGCAGATCGACCTTCTGGGGCCCCCATGTGATCTTGCGCAGCAGGGCCTGAATAGGCAAACTTGGCGAGATCCACTAAAGGTGTCTTGGAACTCATCAATGATTCAGTAGGCATGTCTATAGAAGAGTGTACTACAGGAAATATCGTCTGTAGCTGTTGTTGATGTAGTTTAGCTAATTATTGCGCGAGGTTGGTTGGAGCTCCTGGCTCGGGCAGCCATTTCTTACGGTGACGTCATTTCCTTCCCACCACCAGTACTTTCTTAGGTTTATTCAGTATTCTCATGTGAGGGTAGTACAGCTCACTAACTCCTACTGGTCAGTGTAGGTCATATATGTGTAAAGAATGGCACCAGATTTAAGGAAATATGTCTAATAACAAAGGTCCCAGAGTTCAGAATTCCCTCTTATTATTACCTGATAAGCCACAAGGACCACACAAAACAAATAAAAAAAGTTTACAAAGCTAAAGTTAAAAGTGTAAACAAACGTAAAATTAGAAGTTAAAAGTTACTAATACAGAATGATAAAATTTACAGATGGAACAGCACACACCCCCTACGGGCAGAAGCCACCTAACAGCCCAGAATGTTCACAGACTTTAGAATAAAAGGTATACAACCTCAGTCTGTTGGAATTGGGTTGTCTCTTCACTCAGACAGCTAGTACCAAAGGTAGATGGTGATAAGCTTCTGTTCATGTTCTTGGTCTTTGTGACATAGTGTTATTCTTGCTGTTCCAGATGAGTATTGCCCTGTGCCTTGCAGGTTCATCTTTTATACAAAATCCTATCATCCTATTTAGATCATGATAGCATCTTTGATATGTGATTGATCTATGTCCGATAGTTATAGATAAGGTAAAACACTAGTAAGTCTTTGACATCATTTAGATATCCCCCAATTCCTGAAGCTCCAAGCAGTCTGGGGCTGACCAAGCAATTGTCCTTTCCCAAGGTTACCGCATGCCGGATTGAGTCAGATGTGCCAAGAGTCTTTATAAAAGATGCATAGCAAGCAGTATGATAACATCACAAGTCAGCAAAGCAGATTAGTAATAAGTTGGATCAAGGGAGAGTGCTAGATGTGGTGTCCTAAAGTGACTGACTGGTTGAGTGGAAGGTAACAATGGGTAGTGGTAAATGAAGTCCACTCTTAGAGCCATTATCAATCATCGTGTGCCACAGGAATCAGTTCTTGATCTTGCTTTTGTTTTGGGTAAACATTTATTGCAAGCAATATTGCAGAAGGGCTGTCTATTAAGGTCTGCCTCCTTACAGATGATTCTAAAATCTTTATTAAATGCCTCAGATGGTGTGGATTACAGGAGGATGGATCTAGTGAAGCTTTAAGATTGGTCTATAATTTGGTAGCTAAGATTAAATGCTAAAAATGAAGTATCACACATTTGGGCTGCAAAAACCCAAGAGAGCAGTACAGTGTAAGGGGTGAAGTTTTGTAGAGCGGAGACTTGGGGGTGATCATATCTGATCAACTTAAGGTGGCCAGACAATTAGAAAAGGTAACAGCAATGAGTGTACAGGGAAAGGAATGGCCAGGAAGAAAAAGAAGATGATAGTGCCTCTGTATGAGTCTCTAGTGAGACCTTATTTAGAGTACTGTGTACAATTCTGGAAACCACATTTTCAAAAAGATATAAACAGGATGGAGTTGGTCCAGAGGACAGCTACTAAAATGGTCTGTGGCCTTTGTCATAAAGTATATGGGGAAAAACTTAATCTCAATTTGTATACTTTGGAAGAAAGACTGGAGCGGGGAGATATGAGAGAGACATTTAAATTGATTTATTAATTTTATATACAGTTTCTTACCACAGTGTTGAAGCAGTTTACATAAAAAGACAATACAATATACTTCTAACACAATTTTATCTCACTAAAGAAAAAAAATCCTATGACATAAATACACAGGAGGCAGGCCTCTTTCAATTGAAAGCAAGCTCTGAAGCAAGAAGGCAAAGGATGAAAGTAAAAGGGGATAGACTCAGGAGTAATATCAAGATGGCGTCGGAGTGAGAGGTCGTGTCCCGAGACCCTCCCGGACCTGGCACCTACAAGGTAGCAGATTAGAGGGATTACCCACCGAGATGGAGTGCTGAAAAGCTGAGCGATCTGGCTGGCTGGATTGTCAGAGGCGGGAGAGCGGTGGCAGAAATCGGTCAGGTTCGGAGGAGCAGGCGAGCGATTCTGTTGCTGCACATGGCGGTAATTTTTCAGCCGGAAGTCTGGAGATGCGGTGCCGCTGAAGCAGCTGAGCAGTGAAGCGTCCCTTGCGAGGCTGGAGCGGAGGTCCAGAGTGTAGAGAGGGCAAGGTCTGCGGAGACAACTGGGCCCGGACACGATTGTGGGGAGTGGCAGGCGGAAATCTCCAAGGGCAGCAGCGCTGAGGCAGACCCGCCTCGATGGCTGCCAATTAGGCTGCTTTCGGTGCCAATCTCAATAGGGAGGGCAGGCATACGGAGAGGATAACGGGCACTGATCAAATTGAGTGGAAGAAATCCGGGAGTGAACTGAGTAATTGTTAAAGATCCGCTGTGGCTGTGTGCCCAATTTCCTGATATGATGCTCAATGTAGGATCTCGCTAAGCTTCGCAAATCTGCTTCAGTTATTAATTGGCACTGGCATCGGTGTCCTCGAATTGCTGCTGGGCTTGAACTGAGGAGACTCGAAAGTGATTCCTGGGCCCTCGTGTCGGTCCTGTGTCTGTCCTCTCTCTCTGGCCCTCGGGTCCTGTGATCCTCTTCACGCTGTGATCCTTGCCAGCACTTCGGTCTTGCTGTTCTGCCTTCTGCTCCAGTCCTGCCCATCCTCAGCCTCATCGGTCCAGTCCTGCCTGTCTTCAGCCTCATTTGCTCCAGCCTTTGGTCCTCCTGTTCCAATCCTGTTCGCCTTCAACCTCATCTTCAGCCTCACCTTAGCCTCATCTGTTCCAGTCCTGCTTGTCTTCAG
This sequence comes from Microcaecilia unicolor, assembly GCF_901765095.1. Classification (NCBI taxonomy): domain Eukaryota; kingdom Metazoa; phylum Chordata; class Amphibia; order Gymnophiona; family Siphonopidae; genus Microcaecilia; species Microcaecilia unicolor. The sequence goes on along the minus strand of NC_044041.1, from coordinate 142,925,814 downwards.
CCTCATCTACCCACCTTCAGCATCATCTTCAGCCTCATTGGTCCCAGTCCTGCCTGTCTTCAACTGCAACTGCTCCAGCCTTTCATCCTCCTGTTCCAGTCCTGATCATCTTCAGCCTCATCTATTCCAGTCCTGCTAGTCTTCAGCCTCATCTGTCCCAGTCCTGCTTGTCTTCGGCCTCATCTGCTCATCTCCAGCATCATCTTCAGCCTCATCTGTTCCAATCCTGCTTGTCTTCAGCCTCATCCTCATCTGTTCCAGTCCTGTCTTCAGCATCATCCTCATCCTCATCTTCAGCCTCATCTGTCCCAGTCCTGCTTGTCTTCAGCCTAATCTGTTTCAATCCTGCTTGTCTACAGCCTCATCCTCACCATCATCTTCAGCCTCATCTGTTCCAGTCCTACTCGCCTTCAGCATCATCTTCAGCTTCATCTGTTCCATTCCTGCTTGTCTTCAGCCTCATTTGCTCATCTTCAGCATCATCTTCAGCCTCATCTGTTCCAGTCCTGCTTTTCTTCAGCCTCATCTGTTCCAGCCTTCGGTCCTTCTGTTCCAGTCCTGCTTATCTTCGGCCTCACCTGCTGTTCTACTTAACACCTTTAATTTCAATTGCAGTTTCAATTGTTCCCACCTAGCACCTGAAAGTACGTCAGTCGTTATATATGGCCCCTATACATATCCTCTTTCTACTCCTGTCCCTTCCTAATCTTTTTCCTCAACCCCTACCTCTCTGCTTTACAGGAACTCACTTCCCATCCATTGACTTCATCACCTCACCTTCTCTCCTACCCCCTTCCTCCTTCTCAGCTTCTAATCTTCATCTCTTTCTTTCCTCCATTTTGCCTTCTCCATTCTATCTGAGTACCTCTCGCCTTCGACGCCTTCGTGGCCACACCTCTCCTCCGCTCTCTTTTACTCCTTCTCTTACTCTCAGCTGGTGACATCAATCCCAATCCTGGCCCTCCTCTTCTGCCCTCTCCCTACTTATGTAGACCACATCGCGACGTCTCTAATCGCATCTCTATTCCTCTCCTTCCACCTTCCTCCTTACCCTTCTCTTGAGCCCTATGGAATGCCCGCTCCATCTGCAATAAACTTCCCTACATTCATTACCTTTTCATTTCTCGTTCCCTCCATCTACTGAAACTTGGCTCTCCCCTGATGACTCTACTTCCGTCGCGGCCCTTTGCCATGGTGGCTATCTTTTCTCTCACACCCCTCGCCTTGCCGGCCACGGTGGTGGCGTTGGATTTCTGCTCTCTCCCTCCTGCAAATTCCAACCTCTTCTCCCACCCCAGTCTCACTGTTTTTCGTCCTTTGAAGTCCACTCTCTCCGCCTCTTCACTCCCTTGCCTCTCCATCAGCAGTCTAGCCCCCCTGATAAGTCTCTTCCATCCTTCCTCACTGACTTTGACGCCTGGCTCTCCTTCTTTCATAATCCTTCATCCCCCTCCATTATCCTTGGGGACTTTAACATCCACGCTGATGATCCACCCGACTCCTATGCCTACCAATTCCTTGCTCTAATGTCCTCATTCAATCTTCAGCTGTGCTCCTCGGCACCCACTCACCAAAATGGTCACTGTCTCGACCTTATCCTCTCCTCTAACTGCTCTCCCTCCAGCTTCTATTCCTCTGATCTCCCCCTATCCGACCATCACCTACTAACCTTTAATCTTAAGCACCCTTCTCCCCAGTCCCACCCAATCTCATCCCCCACCTCTAGGAACCTTCAAGCTATCGTCCCCTCTACTCTATCCTCTTGTGTCTCTAACCTTCTCTCTACCACCACCTGTGAATGAAGCTATTTCTTCCTACGATACTATTCTCTCCTCTGCTCTTGACACTCTTGCCCCGTCCTACTAGGCGTACCAAACCCCAGCCTTGCTAACCTCTAAAATCCGTTATTTTCGCTCCTGCGCCCACTCAGCAGAACGTTCTTGGCTTAAATCCCGTACCCTTGCCGACTTCACTCATTTCAAATTCATGCTGAACTCCTTCCAGTCTGCCCTTTCACTTGCCAAACAAGATTACTTCACCCATTTGACTAATTCCCTCGGTTCTAACCCTCAACTTCTCTTCGCCACACTGAACTCTCTTCTCAAAGTACCTCCGTCTCCTATTCCACCTTCTCTTTCTCCACAAACTCTAGCTGATTACTTCCATGATAAAATCCGTAAGATTAACCTTGAATTTTCATCCAAACCCTCCCCACCTCTCTCTCCCTTAGTCCATACCCCCTACTCTCCTTCCTCTCCTTCTTCTTCCTCCTTCTCAGAAGTTTCTACTGAAGAAACTTCCCTTCTTCTTTCCTCCTCTAAATGTTCCTCTGATCCCATCCCAACTTACCTACTTAACACTATCTCTCCTACTATCATCCCTGTCATCTGTCACATCCTTAATCTTTCACTCTCCTCTGCAACTGTTCCTACGATCTTCAAACATGCTATTGTCACTCCACCCCTTAAAAAACCCTCACTTGACCCTACCTATCCCTCCAACTATCGCCCCATCTCCCTTCTCCCTTTCCTCTCCAAATTACTCGAACTCGTCGTTCACCGCCGTTGTCTTGACTTTCTCTCTTCTCAACCTATTCTTGACCCACTTCAATCCGGATTTCGCCCTCTTCACTCTACTGAAACTGCACTTACTAAAGTCTCTAATGATCTGCTTCTGGCTAAATCCACAGGTCTCTACTCCATCCTCATCCTTCTAAACCTATCTGCTGCTTTCAACACTGTTGGCCACACCTTACTCCTTGATACGCTGTCCTCGCTTGGATTCCAGGGCCCTGTTCTTTCCTGGTTCTCTTCCTACCTCTCACTCCGTACTTTCAGTGTTCACTCTGGTGGATCCTCTTCAACTTCCCTCCTGCTTTCAGTAGGTGTGCCTCAGGGTTCTGTCCTTGGACCACTCCTTTTCTCCATGTATATCTCCTCACTTGGTACCCTGATCTCATCCCATGGTTTTCATTACCATCTTTACGTTGATGACTCTCAGATCTACATCTCCAACCCTGAAATCTCAACCTTAATCCAGGACAAAATCTCTATCTGCTTGTCTGACACTGTCTCAACGCTATCTCAAATTAAACATGGCTAAAACTGAACTTCTCATTTTTCCCCCTAAACCCTCCTCCCCTCTTCTCCCATTTTCTGTTAATGGCTCTCATATCCTCCCTGTCTTCTCGGCTCATAACCTTGGAGTCATCTTCGACTCCTCTCTCTCCTTCTCTGCTCATATTCAACAAATCGCTGTCACTTCTTTATCTTCAACATTAGCAAAATTCACCCCTTCCTTTCTGAACACGCCACCAAAACACTTATTCACACCCTTGCTACTTCTCACTTGGACTACTGCAATTTACTTCTCACTGGTCTTCCGCTCAATCATCTTTCTCCTCTCCAATCTGTCCAGAATTCTGCAACTCGACTTATTTTCCGCCAGAATCGTTATGCCCACACTAGCCCACTCCTCAAGTCACTTCACTGGCTCTCTGCCGCTTCCGCATACAGTTCAAACTCCTCTTACTGACCTTTAAATGCATCCACTCTATGACCCCTCACTACCTCTTCTCTCTCATCTCTCCTTACATTCCTCCCCATGAACTCCGCTCTCTGAACAAATCTCTCTTGTCGTCCCCTTTCTCCTCCACCGCTAACTCCAGACTTTGTTCCTTTTATCTTGCGGCACCTTATGCCTGGAACCGTCTTCCCGAACTCATGCGTCTAGCTCCATCTCTACCTGTCTTCAAATCTATGCTGAAAGCTCACCTTTTCACTACTGCCTTTGGATCCTAACCGCTACTCATTTGCCCTCCTCCCCTGTTCCTCTTTACCCCGTACTGTCTTGTCTGTTTGTGTTACCTAGATTGTAAGCTCTTTGAGCAGGGACTGTCTCTCTATGTCAAATGTACAGTGCTGCGTGCATCTGGTAGCGCTATATAAATGCTATTAGTAGTAGTAGTAGTAGTAGTAATATAAGGAAAGATTTCTTTATGGAAAGGGTGATAGATGCATGAACAGCCTCCCAATACTGTACCTGAATTCAGAAAAGTATGGGACAAGCACAAAGGGAAAGTAGAGATTAGCAGATGGTATAGATGGGCAGGTAGCATAGGCCATATTCTCTTCATCTGCTCTAATTTTCTGTGTTTCTAGGTTTTTGTTTTTATGTTTGAACAGAGTAGACCAGGCGTCCAAAAGAATCTTTATTAGAACAGACCAGACATGGCCACATTTCGACAAATAGGCTGCATCAAGGGTTTACCAAACACTATGTTATATATATATATATATATATATATATAAAAATACAAATTAATAAAAGGTTAAAATGCAAACTAAATTGTTGCATATGAACGTGCATAATTAAAAATACATATAAATGAAAACATGCAAAAATAAAACATACTCGAAAGATAATCTAAAAAGTCAAAAAGTGACATACAAAAAGAGAAGGAAAGGTAAAATTAGTTCTGACCTGATAATTTTCTTTCCATTAGTCCCAACAGATCAAGAGGTTATGTCCCTCTACCAGCAGGTGGAGATAGAGAGAACTTCAGAGGTTTACTATATGTGGCCATGTGCAGTCACCTTAACTTCAGTATTGTCGAAACCAAAGCAGTGAAAGACGAAAGAGGAAATCCTCTCCTGCCTGCATAAAGCCCATGTAAGCTCCTCAACTGCTCTTGCGGGAGGGTAACTAAGGTTTCCTTTATGTTTTCATTTGTTTTGTCTTTTTTTTTTTTTGTAGCCAACAATCAAATGCAGGTATCTGATGAAACTGAGGCAACTAGAAGAAAACACTCAACCCAGAACAACAAAAGCTGGGCCTCTGGACTGATCTGTTGGGACTAATGGAAAGAAAAGTATCAGGTAAAAACTAATTTTACCTTCCATAGCACCCCACAGATCAATCCAGAGACTTGTGGGATGTACCAAAGCAGTCTTCAAGTGGGGCTGAGTACTACACCTCAGCAGACTGGAGCAATGATCCACAGGCCGCAGTGACATACACTGCCACATCAAATATGGAATGCCTAGCGCTGCCACGCCAAGCCTGCAAAGCCTGGCAAGGGAAGGACAGCAGATCAAGTGGGCGATCTGCAAAAGCCATCCACGGCAAGACAGAGGACCAAGTGGCTGAACTGCAAAGGGCAGCCACGGAAGCCAGACGGACATGGAAAAGGAAGTCAACTGCGCTCTGGAAGAAAGCGCTGCCACCCGCAACGGGACAAACTGTCCCATACAGAGGCCAGCTGAAGAAATTGCCTCTCTCAGCCAACAGCCACTGCGACTCTTGAAGCCAGATCCCCTTTCTTGTGACCAGCCAGAGGACAACATGAAAGTATGCCGGGAGGCATTTCTGCTCAGCAGATCAGGAATCTGATGATCCTACCGCAGTGTGGGTGTTTCGTAAGGAGTCGCCACCTTCCTATATACCTAAGGCTCTCCAGGTTCTGAATATGTCTGCTTCTGATCCTGCAACCGCTACATCTGCTAATCTTAAAATGATGAGCACTAGAAAACCGCTACAGTCTTTAGCAGTGCATAAGGCTATGTAGGAAGTCACTTCTGCTCAGTGGGTCATCCCAGGCATTGCCACACTATGCAGGAGCGTAGCTAGGTGGGGTGCAAGGGGAGCAGCTGCTCCCCTAAAAGGATTTTGAATAAAATGGCGCTTATGCGGAACAGCTCTACAGCTTCACACTGATGCCTATTCTACAAAAGGTCTGCTCCTCCTGACATCAAAACCACTATGCTCACCATCTGCCAATCTAAAAATGGCGAGCCTTCCTATGGTACCTTCCTATAGTCCCAAGCAAAGAAAGAAGCAAAGAGTTGACCAACGGAACTCGCTGGTCACTTCCAAATAGTATAGGAGTATATGGTGAACATCCAAGAAGCGGGAAAAGAAAAAGGTGGAATGGGATGGAAGGCAGAAACCACCGTATACAGAAAAGACAGGCCTGTGCACCCGTCACCAGTAGAAATCCAGAGGATCTCAAACGGATGAAGTCGGGAGTTCTGAGAACCTGCCTGGACTGGATTGCTAAAGAAAACTAGGCTGCCCAGGACGATAGCCCTGGTGTCATAAAGATAAGGGCAAGCCTGACCCGACCGAAGAGAACTTGTAGACATGTCCTCAGGAAAACGCTGAGTCTATAAGTCACCCAGGTCTTCCACCAACTTCATGGATTCCTCAAACAATAGTTGCCCTGAAAAGTGAGTTGAATCAGCCATCGTTAGAAGATGCATTCACCACCTAGCAGCGCAACCACATCAAATGACAGGCTGTGACCGCCAAAAACGTATGTTTATTTGACGCCCGAAACAAATCATAGAAGAAAATGGCAATTAAGCCGGCCTCGACTCTACATCTGACAAGTGAGGAGGCGGTCAACTGTCTGCCTTCTGGAAGGGATCTGAAATCTGTTGCCACCAGCTACGGCACACCCTAGCAGCCTACAAGCTGCAGATAACTACCTCCAAGGAGAGAGAACTGAAAGATCAGCAGAAAGCTGTGTTGAAATCACCCCACTGAGACTAAGTTGGCTTGAAGGGAACCACAGAGATGGGGACCAAAGCAGAGAAGGAACCCCTGAAGTGATCTGATATGGACTCAAGCCCATGGGGGAATGTCCAAAAAAAAGAGAACCTTGTGCCCATAACTTCAACCTATTCCCATATCCTGGACCTGGTAGGGAAAGTAAAACCTGACTTGGGTTGGCACCTGTTGCTGAGGAGAAAAAGAAAGAAAAGGACTTCCCAAGCCTATATAGAACAGCACTCCCCAATAAGCCAAGATTTGTAAGGAAAACAACTGACTCTTGGTGACACTGATTACCAATCCTAATGACTGAAGAAAATGTAGGTATCTTGGATGAAGTTTGCAGAGTTTCTTGATAGGGAGAAAAACAAATCAGCAAGTCACGAGGTATGGATGAACCTGCAATCCATCCTCACGAAGCAAAGCTGCCACTACCACCATGACCTTGCAAAAATGTCTTCGAAAACATGGAAAGGCTGAATGACATGGTCATAAATCGCTAAGATCCCTCTGCAGCAAGGAGCACTGGGAATATGAAAGTATGAAAGTAAGTTTCCTTGAGGTCCAGGGAGGCTAGAAACTCTCCCCACCAGACAGAACTATTACACACTGCAAGGTTCCCACTGTGAAAAGTTGAACCGTAAACACCCTAGACTCTTATGATGTCCAAACTCAGCTGGAAGAAATCTCCCTGGTTGGAGCTACAAAGCAAAGGGAACAACTTCCCATTCCCCAATTGCAACTGGGGACAGACTCGACTGTGCCTAAAGGAAGAAACGTTGGCAAGGTGGCAAGAACTGCCTGACAGTGTTTGAGCCTGCTTGTAGACTCCAAGAAAAATATGTAGTGAAGTCCAGGTTGTAACTGTGCGATAGAAAAACTAAGACACATTTGAGCTGAGGTAATCTTAGTCCACTCCTCATGAAACCAGTACAGGAGTCCTGCCTGACGAGTGAACTGAGACTCCATCATTGGAAGATGAAGCAGGCATAGGTAGACCTGGAGTTGAAACAGAGCTCATTCTACCAGCAGCCAGGTGGCTTGTCGTAGTGGAAGTGGAACCCTGAATGTGGTTTTCCTGGCCCCACAAAACCTACCACAAAACCAAGCAGATTAAAAATCATCCTTAAACTCATCCCCTGGCAATCTCCAAGACTTGGAAGTCCCTCAGGTCTTTATCCAACTGCCCTAGACCTTCTCCAGTCCCAAGATTACTTCCAAAAGGCAGGTTGCCAAATGTGACTTGGAAGCCACATCAGTGGTCTGATGACTAAGCCAGTGCTAACTTCTTACAGATGGCAAGCTGCAGTGGGAATGCAACAACTATTAAGCTACCTCTACACTGAAGTAGCTCCTGGACCATTCCTCGTGAAATTTAGGTACCCCATACCATGAAAAGATGCCATAAATACCATAGAAGCAATTAGAGGTACCGGGTATGCTGCAGATACCGGGGTAGCTGAGGCTAGTATGCAAAGAGAGAGAGAAGTGCAATCTTTAGTACAGTAGAGTTCTGATAACTGTTCCAGTCTTGCAAGAACTGCTTGGCCAGGCAAGCAGTAAGACAGAATGAAATAAAATATGCCCCACTGGAAACCTAGCTGAGCCCCCAGTTTCTATTAGAATGGATAAAACCAACCTTGAATCTGTAATGTTCAGGCTGAAAGGCCAGCCACCTTCCTGAATAAAACTAGTTTGATGAAAAAACAGTACACAGAGAGCAATGCACCAGGGCAGCACAGAGGGTGCAGGATTACCATGGAAACCGAGAGAAGCCTGAGAGGCCTGCACTAGTGACTAACCTCAAAATGTAACATTTCTCACAGAAACATGGAGTCAACAACCCTAAGCCTGACTAACTAAACAAACTGTACTGCCATGCTCTGAGAAAGGGGAAGAGGGAAAGAGTGAAAAAACCTAGAGTAGGATCCCAAAATCCTGATCCCTTTCTCTCCTCCATTAATGATGTACACACACCCTGAACCTACTACTTATCATTTCTATAGCGCTACAAGGCATACGCAGCGCTGTACACCATACACAAAAGACAGTCCCTGCTCAAAAAGCTTACAATCTAGATAAGACAGATAGACAGACAGAACAATTAAGGGTAATGGAATAAAGAGGTGAGGATAAAGGGCAGGGCAAGTGAGTTAGGAGTCAAAAGCTGTGATAAAGAGGTGGGTTTTGAGTTTGGATTTGAAAACGGCTAAAGATGGGGCTAGACATACAGGCTCGGGAAGTCTATTCCAGGCGTAAGGTGCAGCGAGATAAAAGGAACAGAGTCTTGAATTAGCAGTAGAGGAGAAACAGACAGGGTGGAGGAGTGGCCTAGTGGTTAGGGTGGTGGACTTTGGTCCTGGGGAACTGAGGAACTGAGTTTGATTCCCACTTCAGGCACAGGCAGCTCCTTGTGACTCTGGGCAAGTCACTTAACCCTCCATTGCCCCATGTAAGCCGCATTGAGCCTGCCATGAGTGGGAAAGCGCGGGGTACAAATGTAACAAAAATAAAATAAAAAATAAGAGAGATTTATCTACAGAACGGAGTACTCAAGGGGGGGATGTAGGGACAGACAAGAGTGGAGAGGTACTGGGGAGCAGCAGAGTGAATGCACTTATAGGTCAAAAGGAGAAGTTTGAATTGAATACAGAAACGGATATAGAGCCGGTGAAGTGATTTAAAGAGAGGGCTAATGTGGGCATAACGACTTTGGCGGAAGATGAGTCGGGCAGCAGAGTTTTGGATTGATTGAAGAGGAGAGAGATGGCTAAGAGGGAGGCCGGTGAAAAGCAGGTTACAATAATCAAGACGAGAGGATCACCTCTATCCCCAATCCTCTTCAACCTTATGATGATTCCTCTGGCCAAATCCCTATCCAAATCCGGCCTTAACCCCTTCATCTACGCCGATGATGTCACAATATTCATCCCTTTCCAATCCAACCTTACTGAAATCTCGGAGAAAATAATCACTGCCATGAACATCCTAGCGTCCTGGGCCAACGCTTTCAAGATGAAATTGAACAGAGAAAAAACCCAATGCCTAATCCTTTCATCACAACATGCTACTCTGCTCCCAACCACCTTGATCACCCCTGACGTCACAATCCCAATATCTGACAATCTAAAAATCCTAGGAGTAACACTAGACAACCACCTAACTTTGGAAACTCATGCAAAAGCCATGACGAAGATGATGTTCAAAATGATGTGGGTACTGAAAAGAGTAAAACCATTCCTCCCACAGCAAACTTTCCGCAACCTAGTACAATCCACAGTTCTCACCCATGCCGACTACTGCAACAGCATCTTCATCGGCTGCAAAGCCCAAATCATGAAAAAACTCCAAACCGCCCAAAACATAGCAGCCAGACTCATTTTTGGCAAACCACGATTTGAAAGTGCAACTCCACTGGCTCCTTATCAAGGAACGCATAAATTTCAAAGCCCACACAATGATCCACAAGATCCTCCATGGCGAATCTCCAACCTACATGACCAACTTGATCGATCTTCCAGCCAGAAATAGGTCCAAATCTTCCCGAACATATCTCAATCTTCATCTTCCCAACTGCAAAGGCCTCAAATACAAAACCTACTATGCATCCAACTTCTCCATTATAGGCAGCCAACTCTGGAACGCAATACCACAACAAATCCGAACAACCAATGAACACCTACCCTTCTGAAAGCTGAAGACTTACCTATCAAACAAGCTTACCCAAACAACCCAACTTAATTCTCGAACCTAATTCCACACCACCAGCACTACCCATACTCCAATCCTCTCCCCCACATCTCTCCCCATTGTTTCTACTCTTTTAACTTGAACATCTCTTGATACTTTGTATCATAAATTTGTGTTTCTATGTGATACCTTGTATCATACTTGTACCATACTTTGTGTTATCTCTGTGATACTTTGTACCATAGCTTGTAAGCCGCACTGAGCCTGCTATCAAGGGGGAAAGAGCGGGGTATAAATGCTATAAATAAAATAATAAAAATAAAATAAGAGTGTGGATAAGGGTTCTGGTAGAGTGCTCAAGGAGGGTCCAGAAATATTCTTAGTGTAAGTCACCTAGTGAAGCACTGGCATCTCTACCAGAAGACTTTCAGATAGTCAGTACTTTCCAAGCTGCAGCTTAAGGCTCTTACTGGGTCTCCGACCTCGCCCCTGGAAAGTTGCGGGAGACTCAAAAATGTGGGAGACCCGAGAACTCCCCCAGGAGTCTGCAAACCACCCCAGGCCTCCTTTCTCAGAAGCCTTTAAATACTAAATATGAAGAAACTTGGAGTGATCCACCCCAGTTCCCCAGTCACATCTCTGAAAAGCCTACATATAAAACTACCTGAATCGCAAGCAAATCAGGCCCCAGGGGAGCGTCGGGGCTTCAGCATTGCCATGTGGAGTTGCAAGAAAGATGGCGCCCTCAAGCGCACACGCACACCCAAGAAAACAATTGCCCTGCGCCCACCAAAATGAGCCAGGAGGGAAGGAGCACACTGCTTCAAGGAGTTGGGCTGTACAGTGGATCTCTAGAACAGGAAACTGCAGCAGCCCAGTGGCTCCCACACTGGAAGCCGCTTTTGCTCTGCCCCACCAGTGCAGGTAGGATAATGTCTACTCACCCCCTCGAGAAATCACTGTCGCATGCCAAGTCGGTCCTCACACCATTCAGCAGTTACTGCAAACCGGCATGAGCTTCCCGTGCTGGACAAATCAGACTGAGATTTTTTTCTTTTAAACACTGCTCAAACGGCATTTTTTCTTTTTTTTTTTAAAGGCAGGAGAGGACGCCGGAGCAAAAGAAACCTCAGACTATGACCATCCACCTGCTACATAGAGAGAATACAGAAGTTAAGGTGACTGCACTTGACCACATATAGTAAACCTCTGAAGTTCTCTCTATCTCTACCTGCTGGTAGAGGGGCATAACCCACAAGTCTCTGGATTGATCTGTGGGACACTATGGAAGCGGTCTTTCCACCAACAGATGTCATACTTACAAATATCAAGCAAGTGAACCTAAATATTGTGAAACATCAAATCAAGTGAACCACATACAACTAAATAAAAAGGAGAAAAGTCAAGAGTAACAATGAAGCACAACGATGAAAATCTGTGAATTCAAGCACAGTACTGACCATAAAGGACACAAACCTAACAAGGGGTAAAGGAAAGTCTCCCCTAGCTAGTAATTCCACATTTAAGACTATCTGAAAATAAAAATCCAAAAATAAAAGGGCTGTAACTAAATGCCAAAGGAATGACATTCTAAAAGAAAGACAATTTGCTTAACAAAGAAGCAATAAAAAGCGAAGATACTTACCTGTAGCAGGTATTCTCCGAGGACAGCAGGCCGGGAAGCGGCATTTGAAATAGCAAAAACGTTTGCTAGAGCCTTCTTAGTGCGCTGCGCATCCAACTGCGCATGCATCGAATGCCTTCCCACCCACCGCGTGGCCACGCTCCTCAGTTCAGTCACAAATAAAAGAGAAATGGAGAAGACAACTCTAAGGGGAGGTGGGCAGGTTTGTGAGGATTATCAGCCTGTTGTCCTCGGAGAATACCTGCTACAGGTAAGTATCTCACTTTCTCCAAGGACAAGCAGGCTGAAATAATCTCACAAGTGGGGTATCCCTAGCATCCCAGGCTCACTCAAAATAAACAAACGTTGGTCAATTGGCCTCGCAATAGTGAGGAAGCAACATAGATTGGACACCCTCCGAGAGAATATCTGGGATGGAGTGGATACTGCGCTGTTTACGGAAGAAAAAGTTATAAATAGCTGAGAATCTGAAGGTGGTAAAGCTATGGGGCCGGATGGGATACATCCCAGGATACTGAGGGAGCTCAGGGAGGTACTGGCAGGACCTCTTAAGCTTTAATAGATCTTTAGAGACAGGAGAGGTTCTGCAAGATGGAGACAAGCGGAGTGGTCCCTTTTCACAAAAGGGGAGACAGGGAAGAAGTGGGAAACTACAAATCGGTAAGTCTCACGTCGGTGATAGGAAAAATAATGGAGTCACTGCCTGAAAGAAAGGATATTTAACTTTCTAGAAGCCAATGGGTTACAGGACCAGAGGCAACATGGCTTTACCAAGGAAAATCCTGCCAAACGAATCTCATTGATTTCTTTAACTGGGTGACCAATGAACTGGATGAAGGACGTGTGCTAGATCTAATCTACTTGGATTTCAGCAAAGCCTTGATACGGTCCCCCCACAGAAGACGCGTGAATAAGCTGAAAGGACTGAATTTAAGACCAAAAGTGGTGACTGGATGGAAACTGTGTGGCAGAAGTGGTGGGAAAATGGAAGCCGCTCAGAGAGGAAAGGAGGTGAGCAGTGGAGTTCCTAAGGGTCAGTGCTGGGGCTATTCTGTTTAATTATATTTGTGAGAGATATGGCTGAAGGGTTAGAAGGAAAGGTTTGCCTTTTTGCGGATGACATGAAGATAGCCAATAGAGTGGATACCTTGGAGGGAGTAAAACGATGAGAAGGAATCTCCAAAAGTTTAGAAGAATGGTCGAGGGTCTGGCTGTTAAGATTTAATTCCAAGAAGTGCAGAGTGATACATTGGGGTGCAGAAACCCAAAAGAGAGATAACAATAGGAGGAGAGAGATTAGTAGCTCGACTCAGGAGGACAGACCTTGGGGTGTTGTGTCCGAGGATCTGAAGGTGAATAAACAATGTGACATGGCAACGGCCGTGGCCAGCAGGATGCTAGGCTGCATAGAGAGGGGTATAACCAGCAGAAGAAAGGTGGTGTTGATGCCCCTCTACAAGTCGTTGGGAGTATTGTGTTCAGTTTTGGAGGCCGTATCTTGCTAAAGACATAAAAAAAACAGGAAGCGGTGCAAAGAAAAGCTACAAAAATGGTATGGAATTTGCATTACAAACCGTACAAGGAGAGACTTGCCGACCTGAACATGTATACCTTGGAGGAAAGGAGAAACAGGGGTGACATGATACGATGTACAATATTTGAAAGTATTAATCCGCAAACAAACCTTTTCCGGAGACGGGAAGGTGGTAGAACTAGAGGACATGAATTGAGGTTGAAGGGGTGTAGAATCAGGAGTAATGTGAGGAAGTATTTTTTTCATGGAAAGGGTGGTAGATACACGGAATGCTCTCCCGCAGGAGGTGGTGGAGATGAAAACTGTAATCAATTCAAACATGCGTGGGATAAACACAAAGGAATCCTGTTTAGAAGAAATGGATCTATGGAATCTTAGCAGGTTGATGGGTGGCGACACTGGTAATTGGAGAGTAAAACCAATGCTGGGCAGACTTCTACGGTCTACTATTACTACTACTACTTATCATTTCTATAGCACTACTAGACATACTCAGCGCTGTACACTTGAACATGAAGAGACAGTCCCTGCTCGACAGAGTTTACAATCTAATTAGGACAAACAGGACAAATAAGAGATAATGATCGTGGCTGAATAGATATAGATGGGCTGCAGTGTAAATTTTAAGGGGATGCGACGTTCGCTTCAGAACTTTTAGTACAGGAACAGTGCTTGCCAGACTTTTACGGTCTGTGCCCTGAGAAAGGCATGGACAAATCAAACTCGGGTATACATATAAGTATCACATATCATGTAAAATTAATTTATCTTGTTGTGGATGGACCGTTCAGGTCTTTATCTGCCGTCATTTACTGTTACCATGTTACTATGTTAATATGTAATGCAAGGTCCCACGTTAGGAGTCACCGACTAAGAAAGAGATCTCGGCGTCGTTGTTGATGATACACTGAAACCCTCTGCTCAGTGTGTCCGCCGGCAGCGGCTAAGAAAGCAAATAGAATGTTAGGAATTATTTGGAAAGGAATGGAAAACAAAAGTGAGGAAGTTATAATGCCTTTGTATCAGTCCATGGTGCGACCACACTTCGAATATCATGTGCAGTTCTGGTCGCCGCATCTCAAAAAAGATATAGTGGAATTAGAAAAAGTACAGAGAAGGGTGACGAAAATGATAAAGGGGATGGGACGACTTCCCTATGAGGAAAGGCTGAAGCGTCAAGGGCTCTTCAGCTTGGGAAAAGACGGCTGAGGGGAGATGATAAAGGTCTATAAAGTAATGAGTGGAGTGGAACGGGTAGACGTGAATAGTTTGTTTACCCTTTCAAAAAATACTAGGACTAGGGGGCATGCAATGAAGCTACAAAGTAGTAAATTTAATACAAATCGGAGAAAATATTTCTTCACTCTAGGTGTAATTAAACTCTGGAATTCATTGCCAGAGAATATGATATAGGCGGTTAGCTTAGCGGAGTTTAAAAAAGGTCTGGACGGCTTCCTAAAGGAAAATTCCATAGACCATTATTAAATTGGCTTGGGGAAAATCCACTGCTATTTCTGGGATAAGCAACATAAATGTATTGAACTTTTTGGGGATCTTGCCAGGTATTTGTGACCTGGATTGGCCACTGCTGGAAACAGAATGCTGGGCTTGATGGACCGTTGGTCTGTCCCATTGTGGCAATAGTATGGAAGGAGCAAATATGGGAGGGGAGGAAAAAGAAGGGAAACAATGGTGATCATGAATGGAGGAAGGGAGGAGATGGTGCCCATAAAGGGGAAGGGAGGGGATTTGATGGTGCCCATGGTGGGGAGGGAAGGGTAAGGGAGTAGGATGAACTGGTGCCCATGGAGGGGAGGAGAGGGGACAGGAGTAAGGGAGATGGTGCCCATTCGGATCATGCAATTAGAAATTTTAATCAGTATACAGTAGTGCTGTCCAATTCATGATTCGAATCGATTCGTCGATTCATTTTGGACGAATCGATTCGTTTGCCAAAAAAATGGGAGTCCCAATTCGGGATTTCCCCACATCCCTCCCTATCACCCGCTGTCGCTGCTTCGCTCCCTTGTTACCTCATGCTGTAACCCAAGCCGCTGCTTCCCTCCCTCCTGCCTGTCACCCAAGCCACTGTCGATGCTTGCTCCCTTCTCCCTCATGCACGCTGTTCAGCCGGAACAGGAACTGACATCACCAAGCAGAGGCGGACCGGCAGTCGAGCCAAGCAAGGACTCAAGGAAAGACTCGGAGATTTGGTAAATCTGTCCACCCCACGCAACCGTCATTTCCAAGCAAGTAGGTTAATACAGGGTGCACGTGAGCCTATCGAGTCCACCACTGTAAGCAAGTAAGCCAATTTGGTTAATCTACTGTCCTCTCCCCCATGCAGCCAACATTGCCATACGCTCAAAACAAACAAGCAAACCTATGAGCTTCTGCTTCCACGTTGTCACTGTTTATTGTTGGTCCGCTGTTGTACCCGTTTTTCTTCACTGTTCTTCTATATATTGGGTAATATACATGGCAAATTAGCTCTCTGGAGTCCTTTTCATGTTTGCACATCAAATCTTTGTTAAACATGGGTTACACTAACGTTTATATGGGTTACACTAACATTTATGATGAAGATGATTGATATGAAAAAATGTTTCAGTAGATGCCTTTTAATTCACGCCAAAATTACACTTCTATATAATATAGATGGCCACATTTCAGTGAGGATATCCTGTTTCATGATGGGTTTATCTTAACTGTTGTAATCTGCCTTGGGAAGCCTGGTATTATAAGATGATGGAATATATTGAAATTAAATGGAATTAGAGCACATGAATCACTCTTCATCCGCTGCTGCCCTATTTTTTTTTTACCCTTTGTGTTATAATATTAGCATGTGGGCCTCATTATTTCAATCTAGTTAAATCGAATCAAATTGAATCAAAAAAACAATTTTTTTTTAAATCAAATCATACCGAATCAAAAATGTTTTGACTCAGACAGCACTAGTATACAGCCCTACACTTAGCCCTTTAGTGTCCAATGTTCCCATCAATCTGTTCCCTTATGGCTTATTATGGGAACACTGGACACTAAAGGGTTTTAATGTTTCTTCGTCTATTTTCTAAGATTATATTAGCATGTGGGCTTCACTATTTCAATCTAGTTAAATCGAATCAAATTGAATCGAAAAACCAATTTTTTTAAATCAAATCTATTTTCTAAGATTGCCATCTTTTGTTCATTCTATTCTGACCTGAGGGAGGGGACTAACACAACATTATCCAAAGAATTCTTAACATTCCATTTGCTTTTTTTTTTTTTTTTGTTAACCACAGTACCCAGAGCATTGTCTAAAAAGACTCCAAGATACATCTCAACACTCTGTACCTTTAGTTAAGATTATTTTTTTTTCCCATGTACATCATTTTGCATGTTTTCACAGTAAATTTCATCTAGTTCCCACATCTGGCAAGGTCCTTCTGCAATTCCATATTTACTAAGCTAGAGATGATTACAAAAGCCTTTACCTGTGTGTTCTTTTCAACTTGGGCTTAATTGTCACTTCACAGATTCCATCATGGCAGTCTTTACCCACAAGACTATGTGGGTGCACACGGTACGGACTATCCTTCCATACCAGACTAGCCATGACCTTAACTTCCTTCAGGTTATCACAGTTCAACACCTTACAGAAACAGAGAAGAATCAAAATGTTATGAGAAATAAAAGGAGGACCCCCCCCCCCCCCCCCCACAACCCATAACGCTGCTCCAGTACCCAACATGCTCTCCCTTCCAGCTCCCCAAACCTATTGCCAGGTCCATTCCTTTTTGACCAGGACTGGAGAGCATTTCTGTGGTAAGTGAACATTATTTTGCTTTGAGAACTTAAAAATTGGGGTTTAAAGGAGGAATTGTAGGTTAGTGATAGGTAGAATATAAATATAAAAAAAGCAAACTTTATCAACTAATCTCCATACTCTTTTCCCCCTAGTATTAAAACTGGAACTTTGTACCATAGCATTAACAGATAGTCTCTAGTAGGCACAGCAGGACCTAGTTTAGTCTTCATCCCACCCTCCCACTGCCCACCCCTAGCACAACTTACAATTTACAGTCAGTTATAATTAGGATAACAAGCGAGGAGTGCTTTTAAAGAGTTTTAATTACATTTCACTACTTTCTAAGAAAAAAACACTAAATAAATCACACG
The DNA here is from genome assembly GCF_901765095.1 of Microcaecilia unicolor. Classification (NCBI taxonomy): domain Eukaryota; kingdom Metazoa; phylum Chordata; class Amphibia; order Gymnophiona; family Siphonopidae; genus Microcaecilia; species Microcaecilia unicolor. The sequence continues at coordinate 142,908,226 of NC_044041.1, read as the reverse complement.
AGATACCATATAAAGACATTTTGATATTAGGGCAATATCCTTAATACCTTAGCAAGTTTTAAATTATTGAACAAATCAAATATACTAGGAGTCAGAAGTCCAGCAGCGAGAGGGGTGCTATCCAGTCTTTTGCATTCAGTGTCACATGTATGACTATCTCCCAGTTGGTGAGTAGTTTATATGTGTGTACCTGATGCAAAGAGCTCCTAGCTCTCAGAGAACGGGTCTGTTCTCTTGAGGCTACAGTTGCAGACTTGGTGGAGCAGAGGGAGACAGAGAGGTACATATAGCAGACCTACAGGAATGTTGTACAGAAAACCCACCTCCAGTCTGGCAGCCCCTGTGCTGCCTTGGAGGAGGGAGGTCTCCTAGAAGGAGAGCATCACCCTGGTGAAGTAGGAAGTACTCCTGTAGCCAGGACCTGCCCACCAGAGGATGTACTATCCTCTCACACTGAGAATATGTCTCCAAGAACTTCTGCCCAGTAGGGAAGGGTTAGGATAGCTGTGGTGATTCGAACAACAGGTATATAGATAGCTGGGTGGCTGGTGGATGTAAGGATCACCTGGTCACTTGCCTGCCTGGTGCGAAGGTGGCAGACCTCATGTGTCACCTAGGCAGGATCTTAGATATTGCTGGACAGGAGCTGGCTGTCTTGGTACATGCGGGTACCAATGACATTGAAAATGTGGGAGGGAGGTTCTGGAAACCAAATTTAGGCTCTTAGGTAGAAAGCTGAAGTCCAGATCCTCCAGCATTTTCAGAGATGCTTCCTCTTCCACGCGCAGGGCCCAAAAGGCAGGCAGAACTCCTAAGTCTCAATGCATGGTTGAGACGATGGTGTAGGGATGACGGGTTTAGATTCGTTAGGAACTGGGTGACATTCTGGGAAAGGGGGAGACTGTTCCAAAAGGATGGGCTCACCTTAACCGGGATGGAACCAGGCTTCTGATGCTAACTTTTAAAAAGGAGATAGAGCAGCTTTAAACTAGAATGGGGGGAGGGTCACGTGTCGCCATGATACGGAGCAGACGTTGAGAAACTAAGCTCCGTGCGCATCTCCCAAAAAACTGGTGACAAATAATCTTATAGCACTCTATGAGAGCCGAAAAAGAAAACATAAGATTGTGATTTACTCACTTGGCAATATATCTGGAAAAGCAGAACCAGCAAGAAGGAATGGCGGCAAAAGCGGTCCGCAAAGAACAAGAGAAGCTGAAGCCGGCGACGCACAAAATGGCCGACCCTAGCAGCCTGGGAGAGCCAACAGCAGGATCAGCGTGGGTTGCAGAAATTACTGCAGAAATCAGAGCGGCTGTGGAAGCAGCATTGGACAGTAAACTGCAGCAGATTTATGATCGGGCGGAGGAAGCGCATGAAAGGTTAGACTCTATTAGACTGGAGCTTGATGCGGGCTTGCAGCGCACCTCGGAGCTAGAAGATCAGGCTGTGACGATGCGGGCGGACCATAATGCCTTGGAACAGAAAGTGGCAGATGTGGCAGCTCACATTGATGATCTGGAAAATCGTAGTAGAAGGAATAATTTGAGACTGGTGGGACGTCCAGAGGGAATTCTTGATAAAGATTTACTGACGTTTCTGGAGGAGTGGATACCAAAGGAGCTACAAATCGAAAGCCAACTGGAAAATTTCTGTGGAGAGCGGTCACATCGGATTGGACCGCATCGGACCAACATGACTCAACCAAGAGTAGTAATCTTTAAAAGTATGAACTTTCGACACAAACATCAAATACTAGCGGAGATCATAGCAACATAGTAGATGACGGCAGAAAAGACCTGCATGGTCAATCCAGTCTGCCCAACAAGATAAACTCATATGTGCTACTTTTTGTGTATACCTTACCTTGATTTGTATCTGTCATTTTCAGGGCACAGAGTGTATAAGTCTGCCCAGCACTATCCCTGCCTCCCAACCACCGGCTCTGGGACAGACCGTATAAGTCTGCCCAGCAATATCCTCACCGCCAAACCACCAGCCCCGCCTCCCACCACCGGCTCTGCCACCTGATCTCAGCTAAGCTTCTGAGGATCCATTCCCTCGGAACAGGATTCCCACGCATGTTTGAATTCCGTTACCGTTTTCCTCTCCACCACCTCCCGTGGGAGAGCATTCCAAGCATCCACCACTCTCTCCATGAAAAAATACTTCCTGACATTTTTCTTGAGTCTGCCCCCCTTCAATCTCATATCGTGCCCTCTAGTTCTACCGCCTTCCCATCTCTGGAAAGGTACGTTTGTGGATTAATACCTTTCAGATATTTGAATGTCTGTATCATATCACCCCTGTTTCTCCTTTCCTCCAGGGTATACATGTTCAGGTCAGCAAGTCTCTCCTCATACGTCTTGTAACGCAAATTCCGTACCATTCTCGTAGCTTTTCTTTGCACCGCTTCAATTCTTATTACATCCGTAGCAAGATATGGCCTCCAAAACTGAACACAATACTCCAGGTAGGGCCTCACCAACGACTTATACAGGGGCATTAAAACCTCTTTTCTTCTGCTGGTCACTCCCCTCTCTATACAGCCTAGCAACCTTCTGCTTACGGCCACCGCCTTGTCACACTGTTTCGTCGCCTTCAGATCCTCAGATACTATCACCCCAAGATCCTTTTCCCCGTCCGTACATATCAGACTCTCCCCGCCTAACACATACGTCTCCCGTGGATTTCTACTCCCTAAGTGCATCACTTTGCATTTCTTCGCATTGAATTTTAATTGCCAAACCTTAGACCATTCTTCTAGCTTCCGCAGATCCTTTTTCATGTTTTCCACTCCCTCCCGGGTGTCCACTCTGTTACAAATCTTAGTATCATCCGCAACAAGGCAAACTTTACCTTCTAACCCTTCAGCAATGTCACTCACAAATATATTGAACAGAATCGGTCCCAGCACCGATCCCTGAGGCAATCCACTACTCACCTTTCCCTCCTCCGAGCGAATTCCATTTACCACCACCCTCTGGCGTCTGTCCATCAACCAATTCCTAATCCAGTTCACCACTTCGGGTCCTATCTTCAGCCCGTCCAGTTTGTTCAAGAGCCTCCTGTGGGGAACCGTGTCAAAAGCCTTGCTGAAATCTAGGTAGATTACATCTTTATCACATCCTTGATTTAATTCTCCAGTCACCCAGTCAAAGACTTCAATGAGATTCGTTTAGCACGATTTTCCTTTGGTAAAACCATGTTGTCTCAGATCTTGCAACTTATTGGCTTCCAGGAAATTCACTATCCTTTCCTTCAGCATCACTTCCAGGAAAGGACGTCAGCTCCTATATCAAGGACAAAAGGTACTCTGCTTCCAGGACTATTCTCAACATGTGCAGCAGCTCAGGAAAGCATTTTCGCCGCTTTGCACGGAACTATATCAGAAAAAGATTAAGTTTGCGCTGTTATACCCAGCTAAACTCAAAATAACAAAGAATGGCACAACTAAGATATTTGATCGGGTGATGGAAGCCAGAGAATATCTGCAAAAATTGAATGTGATTCAGACAGGGGAGGAAAGCAGACCGGAAAATTGAATATCTGGGCAGACTTATAAAGACTAATTGCTATAAGGATGGAGGGTATGCCTAGGATGTGAGTAAGGATTAAGAGCCTTATACCAGATGGGAAGCTCTGATAGAATGGGAATTGAGGGGAATGTAAGGATTTGGGGATTCATGGTATAAGGGATGATTTGGGAACTTAAGCTATGGAGAAGGTATGAGTGAATTGAAGTTGGGGGGGATGTTGGTGATAAGAAGTGACCAGCCAAACGGAGGGATGGTTTGGAGGGTTGATAGAGGGAGGAGGGAGGAGAGGGGAGAAGGGTGGTTGGGGAGGAATAGAGAGAGGGAGGTATAATTACTAACTGAGATGAAGGAAGACACTCAGAGCAATATGATGAAGGGGCAATATAGGTATGCACACATAGAGTTACAGTATGGTGGAGTAACTGGGAATGCGGGACTGCTGAAGCTGGGAAGGCGGTCCAGTTGGCACTGGAAGAATAGTCTGCTATTACAGGATATAAAAGGAGAGATAACATGAAGGGGGTGACACTATATTCTTGGAATGTGGGAGGTATCGGGTCACCTATTAAGCTAAAGAAAATACTGGGTGCGTTGAAAAAGAAAGGAGCATCAACAGCAATGCTGCAGGAAACACATTTAACATCACAGGAGCATGAGAAGCTTAAGTCCTGGTGGGTAGGTACATTGATAGAAGCTCCAGCGGTGGGGAAAAAAGCGGGGGTGGTGATACTGTTTCATAAATCACTGCAGGTGGACCAGAAATATGTATACAGGGATTCTGAAGGTAGATATATTATAGCAAAGGTGATGATTAATGGAATAAAGATGCTACTGGTAAATGTATATGCCCCCAATGTGTATAGTAAAAAAAATTTCAGGACATTAATAATGAAAATTCAAAAGATTAAAACACAAGAACCACATATAAGATTAGTGATAGGGGGAGATTTTAACATAGTGGCGGATCCCAATATGGATAGAACATATAATCTGGGCAGCAGTTTGGGAGATCTTACAAAGGGGATTCCATTGTTATGTGAAACACTGGAAGTGATAGATGCGTGGAGAATCTTAAACCCAGATATCAGAGATTACACCCATTAATCGCGAGCACATCACACTCAATCTAGGATTGACTACATTTTGGTAAATGAGGGGGGACTTACTGAAATACAAGAGGCAGGAATAGACCCCACTATAATATCGGACCATGAGCCAATTTTTGTTAAATTTAACATACAAAGAACACAAAGACAACAACATAAATGAATATTCCCCCTAGAGCTCTACTATGATAACGATTTATTGAGATATATTAGAGAGAAGTGGATGGATTATAAACTTTATAATGAGATCCATAAATCTGAGTCCATACTGTATTGGGAGGCAGCTAAGGCTGTTCTCCGAGGAGAAATGATTGCCTATTGCAGCCAAAAGAAAAAAAGCAGAGAAAGGGAGATATTTAGGTTGGGGAAACAGCTGATTCGATTAAGACGCATCTATGGGGATAAGGCCCAGAGATCAATAAGTGAAAAATTACTGGCTACACAGGCAAACTTAAATACGTTAATCCATCAAAGAACACTTAAATCGGCTACATATTATCAGTACCAATTGTATACATTTGGAAATAAGCAAGGTAAATTACTGGCAGGGATGGTCAAAAGAAAGAATGGTCCACAGAAAATTCTCTCTTTACAGCATTCCTCCGGGAAATTAATGCACTCTGATGATAAAATTAGACAAATATTTTTGACATACTATAAAAAGTTATATAGGCCAGCGACAAACAGTTGGGTCCAGAGATGTATTTATGTAATGTAGTGCTGCCCAGAATAACGGAGGCCCAAAAGGTGAAGATAAATAAACCCATTGACAAAGACGAAATCACTAGAGCAATTAAGAGTAGCACTCTACATAAAGCTCGGGACCAGATGGATATCGGGCGGAATTTTACAAATTATTAGAGGCCGATATAGCTCAACCGATCATGCATTTGTTTCATCGGGCAGTGGAGATGGAAGGACTGCCAGCGACTCTGCGGATGGCAGATATAGTGGTATTTCCTAAACCGGGGAAAGATCTGGCCAAGCCAGAATCATATAGACCGATATCCCTAATTAATTATGAAGCGGGGATCTATGCCAGAAGGATGGCAAGGATATTACCAGATATTAGCATCACCTCAGGGAGGATTTATTAAAGGAAAGCAGATAGCTAAAAACATTAGGAGGATATTAGCTTCGCTAGAATGGGTGAGAATGATGAAGGAAGACTCATTACTTATAAGCTTTGACGCTGAAAAGGCGTTTGATAGAGTGGATTAGGGATTTATGTTTAGTGTCATGGGAGCATATGGATTTGAAGGAACATTCGTGAAAGCAATTGCCACGCTATATAACGAACCACTAGCAAGGATTTTTGTTAATGGAGACTACACTACAACATTTGAGATCTGTAGAGGAACACAGCAGGGGTACCCATTATCTCCTTTACTATTTGCTTTGACACTAGATCCGTTAATTCGGACGATATTGGACGACCCAGAGATCACGGGTGTCCGCATGGGAAATCACGAATTCAAAATCTCGGTTTTTTGCCGATGATCTCTTTAACTAGACCATGTATTGCGCTACCGGTGCTGGCTGGAAAGATTTAAGGAATATGGATCTTTTCAGGGTTCAAATTAAACATGCAAAAGTCAGAAAGTTTGCCCACTAATGATACGTATTCCAGGACGATGGGAGGGAGAGTTCCATTGCGATGGACAGTAGAAGAGTTTAAAATTTAGGGATTATATTAACAGCGGACCCACAAAAGCTCTATAGGAAGAATATCGATAACCTTCTGAGACATTCGAAACAGTCAATGGCTCAAGTGGCATAATTTACCTTTGACACTAATGGTAGAATTAGTATGTATAGTATGGTCATCTTCCCCAGATGGCTTTATGTGCTTATACAATTGCCACTCTATATTCAAAGTACTGAACTATGACAATGAGAAGGATAATATCTCACTTTTACTGGGAGGTAAAAAACAAAATAAACTAGAGAAGTTATTTGGAGGGATGCGGGTAGGAGGATGGGGGGGCCTAATTAAGAGGGTACAATTGGGCATGTTTGTGAGAAACATGGCAGATGGGTGGAGCTGGAAAGAACTTTGTTTAGGCCGTATCACCCTTATTATTTACTGCATGCATCCATTAAACAGGTACCCAAAAGGGTGGAGGGAAGACATCTTTTATTATTGCCAATGAGACGTACATGGCAATGAGGCATATTTTCAAAGCACTTAGCCTTCCAAAGTTCCATAGAAACCTATGGAACTTAGCCTCCAAAGTGCTTTGAAAATATGCCTGTAGATGTGCGGCAGCTCTTGGGGAAAAATCCAAGATGTACTAATATGATCCCATTGATCGGAATGCTGAATTTGGAGCGACTAACACCCAGACAGGTACAACAAATGGGCGAAGGAAGGGGTGGTGGTAGTGGCGGATTTATTGCACAACACAGGAGTGATTAGAACTAAAGAGGAAATAGAGATGATAGTGGGGGGAAAGTAATGTAGATTGGTATTCGTATCTACAGGTGTCTGTCTATGTCTCCAGACTGCTAAAGTCTGGTTGCTCTAGGGGGATATTCCCATTATTAGAAACCTTTTTTCTGCCCCCGGGGTGTCAACAGGTAACGGTTTCGGGCTGCATGGAGCAATAACAATGGCGACACCACCTAAAAAGTATGATGGGGTAGCGCAGAGATGGGCGATTGAAATGGGAATGGAAATTAGAGATGGAGACATCTCGAATATATAAAAGAGATTAAGGAGAAACCCAATATAGAATAATCACAAGAGCATACTTTTCACCTAACAGGCATTCTATGCGGGGCGGATACCTGAAAGTAGATGCCCTAAATGTGGACATACAGAACCGTCATTGATACATATGTTATGGGCATGCATGTATGTGAGGCGTTTCTGGAATAGTATCCAGCAATATTGTAGACACATATTGAGCAAACAAATCCACTTGACATCTCAGGTCTGCTTACTAGGATTCAGAGGGAACAGAAGAAACCTCGGACGTTCAGAACGTCAGTTCATGTATAAAGCTTGCATAATAGGGAAACAGTGCATAATGCAATACTGGATACAGGGAGAAGCGCCATCATTTTGGCTCTGGCGAAATAGTCTACATATATTAGTTACGTGGGAGGCCATAGATACCAGAGGAACTTTAAAACGTAAAAAGGAATTTGGGGCAATTGGGAACCTTATGTTCAATCGCTTAGTAGTAGACCTGCAGTTTAGTGTTGAACACCATACAAATGTAATATTAACAATATAATAGCAGAGAAGAGTGAGTTTGGGAAGGGAAGGCGTTGTATTTAGTGGGGGGGGCGCAATGGGATGGGGGAGGGATGGATATAATACCTTGGTTTTGGAATGGTATAAAAGTAATAAGAGTTAAAGGAATAGGGAATGGGGAGGGGGGAGGAGATAAGGGTGTTGGGGACCCAGGGAGGGAAGGGAGGGGATGGAGGGAAGGAGGACGTGGGAGAATTGCATTACAACCAAGCATTCGATACAGATTGAAGGATTTTGTTTTTGAGGTGATAGTTAATCACAGTTAATTAAGAGTTAAGCATGGATTAGGGTGAGGGAAGAGGGAGGAAGAGGAGACCTGGGAAGGGGGAAGGAGAAGAGGGAGAAAATGTAAAATGTTTGATGATGAAGTTAGTGTTGAAAATTGTTAGTATGAGATGCATATATGCAAGATATGCTTGGAATATGATAACAATGTTTGATATGGAGTATCATCAATAAAAATTCTTAAAGTAAACTAGAATGGGGGGGGGGGGGGGGTGAGCCCACAGTCGCCCAGGAGCACCTGGCTCAGTGTGGGAGTATCGTTGAAGGATACTGTTGAAACAGGACATTTAGGGAATCCCAGTAGAGCGTTTCAACAATGCTGAAGGAAGTGGTGTGGTAGCCCTGTTAGTCCACTTTAAAGGTAATCAATAGAAATCAACATAAAACATGGAAAAGAAAATAAGATGATACCTTTTTTATTGGACATAACTTAATACATTTTTTGATTAGCTTTCGAAGGTTGCCCTTCTTCGTCAGATCGGAAATAAGCAAATGTGGTAGATGACAAGTATATATAAGTAAAACATCCAAGCATTTCATTGACAGTCTAACAGGGTGGGGATGGGTAGGAGGTATGCATGGGAACATCAAAGCATTTCAGAGATAGTCTAACAGGATGGGGTGGATGGGTGAGAGGAGGGTGATAAACATAGCAATACAACTTTATGGTTTATAATGGGCTAGAAAACCCAGATCTTTGTTAAGTCCTGTCTGTTGGGTGTCAAAATATTCAATCATTCTGACTTCAAAGGTCTTACGTTCCTGTATTGTTTTAAAGTTACCTTTCAGGATTCTTACTATGAAGTCACTGGTACAGTGATCTGGTTTTGTAAAGTGCTGGCCCACAGGGGTGGGAACTCGGCTGGCACCAGTATTGTTCATGTGATGTCTATGTAAATTAAATCTTGTCTTTAGCATCTGGCCTGTTTCTCCAATATAGCATCCTTCGTTACATTTTTTACACTGAATGATATATACCACATTGGAAGATAAGTATGTGAAATATTCCTTTATGTTGAATATTTTTCCTTTGTGAATGAGTGTGGGGTCTTGTGAAATGTTTTGGCATAGCTTGCAGCTGGATATATTGCAACGATGTGTGCCCTTCTCTTCTTTTTCAGTCTGTGTTGGGAGTTTACTTCTGATTAGCTTGCGTTTCAAGTTGGGTGGCTGTTGGAAAGCCAGCATCTTTCAGTAATTCATCCTCTTGGGGTAGAGGCTGAAGATCTTTTATGATTTTTCTTAATTTTTCCAGCTCTGGATTGTATGTCACTATAAGGAGGATTCTGTCTGTGGCTTTTTTTTCTTTGTATTGTAGCAGATTTTCCCTGGGTGTTTTGAGGGAGGAGGCATATTTTGGAGATTATTTTGGGGTTGTAGCCTTTCCGTTCGAAGGATGCAGTCAGGATTTCAAGATTTCTGTCTCTGTCCCCTGGGTCAGAGCAGATACGGTGGTATCTTGTGGCTTGGCTGTAAATAATGGATCTCTTTGTCTGTGAAGGGTGGAAGCTGGAGTTGTGGAGGTAGCTGCATCTTTCTGTGGGTTTCTTGTATATAGATGTTTGTATATAGCCATCACTGATTGAGACCGTCCAAAAAATTGACTTTTTCTAGGGAGTAGTCAATTTTGAATCTGATTGTAGGATGGTATGTATTGAAGGAATAGTAAAATTGTTTCAGACTTTCTTCCCCCTCATCCAAATCATAAAAATGCCATCGATGTACCTGTAGTATTTTAGAGGTTTGGTCTGGTATGTATTCAGAAATGTCTCTTCCAGCTCAGCCACAAAAAGGTTGGCATATTGGGGTGCCCATTATTTGTAAATAGATATCATTCTTAAAGCGGAAGCAGTTGTGAGTTAAAATAAATTTCAGTAATTTTGTAATAGTTTCTGGTGAGTATTGATGGTCCAGTGTGGATGTTTTTAGGAGTCTCCCACAGGCAGCTATGCCATCTGCATGGGGAATGTTGCTGTATAGTGATTCTACATCCATCGTGACCAGAAGGGTGTTTGGTGGTAATTGCTTGATATTTTTCAATTTATTCAGAAAGTCTGTGGTGTCTTGTATGAAGCTGTTTGTGCACGAGACGTTTCAGAATTCCCTCTATGAGTCCATATATTTCCTCCGTGAGTGTGCCAATACCTGATATGATTGGTCTGCCCGGGTTTCCAAGTTTGTGGATTTTGGGTAGCATATAGAATGTGCCCACAGAGGTTGGTTTGGTACGAGTTTCTTCAGATGTGGCTGTACTTATTTAGGAAATGTTCTGATAAGGTAATGCTGAAAGTAAGCCAGGTGTGCTTCATGTGAGGGAAGGATAAATGGATGCACATTATCATCTTCAACTTCTAAGCAGCTTGTAGATCAAAGGAAAAACCACAATTTGATGTTTAATGTGAACAAGTGCAAAGTGATGCATGTGGGAAAGAGGAATCCAAACTATAACTACATCATGCAAGTTTCAGCATTGGGAATCACGGACCGTCGTTGATGATACGTTGAAAACTTCTGCTCAATGTGCTGCTGCGGCTAGGAAAGCAAATAGAATGTTGGGTATCATTAGGAAAGGGATGGAAAACAAAAATAAGGATATTATTCTGCCGTTGTATTGCTCCATGGTGCGACCGCACCTCGAGTATTGTGTTCAATTCTGGTCGCCGTACCTCAAAAAAGATATAGTGGAATTGGAAAAGGTACAGAGAAGGGCGACAAAGATGATGCAGGGGATGGGACAGCTTCTCTATCAGGATAGGCTGAAGAGGCTGGGGCTCTTCAGCTGGAGAAAAGGCGGCTGAGGGGAGATATGATAGACGGTCTATAAGATAATGAGTGGAATGGAACGGGTCAATGTGGAGCGTCTGTTTCCGCTTTCCAAAAATACTAGGACAAGGGGGCATGCGATGAAGCTGCCGTGTGGTAATTTAAAACGAATCGGAGGAAATTTTTCTTCACTCAACACATAGTTAAACTCTGGAATTCACTGCTGGAAAAGGTGGTTAATCGGGTTAACTTAGCGGACTTCAAAAAAAGGATTGGACAGCTTCTTGGAGGAAAAAGCCATAGAATGTTTATGAATGGACGAGGGAATACAGTATTTCTAGGATGGGCGGGATCAAATTGCTTGTTTTTTTGGCTGCTGCAGTGACAGGGTGCCAGGGATCGATGGACCCTCGGTCTGCCCCAGCATGGTGATGCTTATGTACTTATGAAGTGCTTGTATACAAATTATAAAAGTCTAAAAAATAAGATGAGAGAGTTAGAACATATAGCACTAAATGATGAGGTAGATATAATAGGCATCTCAAAGACAAGGTGGAAAGTGGACAATCAATGGGACACTGTGTTAACAGAGTACAAACTGTATCGCAATGATAGAGAGGATCAAATTGGAGGGGTGGGGGTTGCGCTATATGTTAAAGAGGGAATTAAGTCAAATAAAATAAACATTCCACATGACACAGATAGCAGCATGAAATTATTATGGCTAGAAATTCCATGTGTGAATGGAAGGAGAATTCTTGTAGGGCTGTAGTACCGTTCACCGGGACACAACAAACAGATGGATAAAGAAATGTTTAGAGAGATTAGGAAAGCTGGAAAATTGGGCAACACTATAATAATGGATGATTTCAATTACCCCGATATTGACTGGCTAAATGTTACATCACGGAGTGCCAAGGAGATAAAATTTCTAGATGTAATAAATGACTGCTTCCTGGAGCAGCTGATCCAGGAACCAAAGGGGAGCCATTTTGGATCTGCTCCTTGGTGATGTGCAGGGCATAGTGCAAGAGGTGGTGGTGTTGAGTCCCCTGGGAAACAGTGATCATAACATGATCGTCTGAGCTACTATCTGGGATGAACCCGCAAAGGAAATCTACTGTAGCTGCATTTAACTTTCGAAAGAGCAACTATAATAAATGAGGAAAATGGTTAAAAAGAACTAAAAGGATCGGCTACAAAGGTTAGGACACCAAATCAGGCATGGATGTTATTCAAAAATACCATCTTGGAAACCCAGACCAGATGCATTCCACAAATTTGCAAAGTTGAAAAGAAGAGAAAACGTCAACCAGAATGGTTAAAAGGTGAAGTAAAAGAGGCCATTACAGCCAAAAGATTGTCCTTCAAAGAATGGTAAAAGGACCCAACTGAAGAAAATAAGAAGCAACATAAGCACTGGCAAGTCAGATGCAAAGCATTAGTAAAGAAAACTAAAAGAGAATATGAAGAGAAACTTGCCGCAGAGGCTAAAACTCACAGTAACTTTTTCAGGTACATCAGAAGCAGAAAGCCTGCGAGGGAATCCGTGGGACCGTTAGATCATGAAGGAGCAACAGAGGCACTCAGGGAGGACAAGACCATAGCAGAGACACTGAATAAATTCTTTGCTTCTCTCTTTACGGAAGAAGATGTAAGAGATCTGAATTTATCGGAAATGGTTTTCAAGGGTGATGATGCGGAAGAACTGAAAGAAATCTCAGTGAGCATGGAAGATGTAGTGAGCCAAACTGACAAATTAAAGAGTAGTAAATCACCTGGACTGGATGGCATACATCCACGGGCATATATCCAAGGGCATCATTCATAGTACCTGAAGATTGGAGGGTGGCCAATGTGACACGATTTTTATAAAGGGTTCTAGGGATGATCTGGGAAATTATAGACCAGTAAGCCTGACATCAGTGCAGGGCAAAATAGTGGAAACTATTATAAAGAATAAAATTACAGAACACGTAGACAAACATGGTTTAATGGGACAGAGTCAGCATGGAGTCAGCATGGAGGAGGGTGAACAGTAGAGTACCGCAGGAATCTATACTGGACCGGTACTATTTAACATATTTATAAATGATATGGAATTTAGAACAATGAATGAGGTGATCAAATCTGCAGATGATACAAAATTATTCAAGGTTATTAAAGCACATGCGGACTGTTAAATATTGCAGAAGACCTTATGGTATATGGTATACCAAATGGTATATGAAATTTAATGTGGACAAATGCAAGGTGATGCACATTGGAAAGAGTAATCCGAATCATAGTTACCTGAAGCTAGGGTCCACCTTGGGGGTCAGAAAAAGATCTGGGTGTCGTTGTACAGAATACGCTGAAATCTTCTGCGACTAAAAATGCAAACAGGATGCTAGAAATTATTAGGAAAGGGATGGTGAATAAGACCGAAAATACTATAATGCCTTTGTATCGCTCCATGGTGCGTCCACACCTTGAGTATTGCGCTCACTTCTGGTCATTGTATCTCAAAAAAGATATAGCGGAATTAGAAAAGGTTCAAAGAAGAGCGACCAAAATGATAAAGGGGATGGAACTCCTCTTGTATGAGGAAAGGCTACATAGGTGTCACGTTCACTAAACAGGAACTGGGTTTGTGAGCCCTTGGGCCACTGCCGAGGAGCAGCAGTGGCAGGCAAAACCACCCCACACCAGAAGCAAGGCAGAACAGACGTACCGGTAAATCCAGGCTAGGTCTCTGGCAGTCAGCCAGCAAGCAGAAGACAGGTCCAAGCAAAGGTTCAAAAGGCAGGCGGCAAGCAAAACAAAGTCCAGGTCCAGGTAAAGGTTCAAAAGGCAGGCAAGCAAGCAAAAGAATAGTCCAGTAACACTCCGGGTCTAGGCAGGCGGCAAGCAGAAGAATATTCCAGTGATACTCCGGGTCTAGGCAGGCGGCAAGCAGAAGAATAGTCCAGTAACAGGCAGGGTTCAAAAGGCAAGAAACCAGCAAACACAGAATCAGGATCAGACAAAGTCTCTCAGGCAGAAGTGCACCAGCACCCAAGTACCAGGGCCTAAGACGCAATGCAAAGGCAAAGGACTGCAGTCTCTAGGTGATTAATAAAGCCCATCCACACCTGACACGCAGCTGTAGCAAATCTAAGTAACTATGGAGGCTGTTCCCACAGGAGATCTCTAAGGACCAAATATGGGCTTCCTTCCTGTCCTCGTTACTCCAAGATGGCTTCCTATGATATGATCTATCCAAGGTGGCTGTACCTCTTGAGCTATCCAAGATGGCTACCACTCTTGAGCCATCCAAGATGGTTGCCGCCCTTGAGCCAACCCAGCTGACAGCTGCCAGAGATAGGAAACCAAAACAGATCTTCCCAAAGACAGAACTACTCCAGAAAGGATAGGCAGAAGCCAGCTCAGAAGCTGACCCCCAGACATCAGGTAGAGGCTGTGAGGGGTCACGACCAAAGACGTTACAATAGGTTAGGGCTCTTCAGCTTGGAAAAGAGACGGATGAGGGCAGATATGATTGAGGTCTACAAAATCCTGAGTGGTGTAGAACGAGTAGAAGTAAATCAATTTTTTACTTGTTCCAAAAGTACAAAGACTAGGGAACATTTGAGGAAGTTACATGGAAATACTTTTAAAACAAATAAAATAGGAGGAAATACATTTTTTCACTCAACGAATAGTTAAGTTCTGGAACTTTTTGCCAGAGGATGTGGTAACAGCAGTTAGCGTATCTGGATTTAAAAAAGGTTTGGATAAATTCCTGGAGGAAAAGTCCATAGTCTGCTATTGAGACAGACATGGGAAGCAACTGCTTGCCCTGGGATTTGTAGTATGGAGTGTTGCCACGATTTGGGTTTCTGCCAGGTACTTGTGTCCTGACTTGGCCACTGTTTGGAAAACAGGATAATGGGCTAGATGGACCATTGGTCTGACCCAGTATGGCTACTCCTAATGCTGTCACTGGCACCAGCACTGGGTGCACCCCCCTCTGTTGATCTCCACAACCCCTGCCTTCATCAGCCCTATTTTGCTTTTCTGTTACATCTTGTCAAACAGAGGGAAACCAAACTGGTTAGAAGAACCAGTAGAAAGTACATCAGTGTGTTCCTCACCTCAATGGCTGGCATTATCTTGCTCTGGTCTGTGCTGTTCTCCCCAAGGATACTTCCAGCTGACCTGCCTTCACACACGTATCTGAATCGCATTCCCCGTTGCTTGGGCTGTTCTATTATCTTCAGCTCTGGTTTAGGAAGCAGCAGAGCCTCAAGTGCATCATTCACAGGTAGAACATTAGATGACAGAGAAGAAAATGAGCAAGAGGCCACTGAATGGGGTGCCGGCTTTATGCACCATGGCTCTGATCTCCTGTCACATGGCAGTGCCATGTGGACTCCCACAGTCACACTTTGCATTCTCTCGGAAGGTCCTAGGTCAGCATGGCTGCATAAAGAGAGTGGTATCTCTAGGGGTTTTGTGTCATTGACTGGAGATATTTCCAGGGCCCTGCATTGGGAAAGGAGCTCGGGATCTGTGCTCCTGGGAACTAACTTAAGGTTCTCAGCTATCACTTGGTTCGGTGGGTCTTCTGCTTCTTTCTCCTTGATATATTCATCAATTAATTCTGTAGTATAAGGAAAGAAAGGGCAACCTAGTTATATGCACTCCCACCCAGCAACACCTAGCCTTTAGCTTTTTAGTAAGAGGTTCTTCCATCAAAATTTTTCCCTCTCCCTTTATCCTTTCACTCTTTAGTAAACCACCTTATATGCATGTCTACCTTCATCCTCCCTCTCACTTACCTCTCTGGGTATGAGAGGCTCTCTCTACTCTCCCGGATGTAAGCATTCTCAGGGTCTCTCTCCTAATCAGCTGGAACATAGCTGCTGTTAAATATCTGACTGGGCACGCAACACCCGGAGTACATTGAAGAACTATGAGAAAGCCCAACCTCTGCCTCATCTTAGCTATATGAAATAAATTCACTACCATTGCCAGAAATAGAATTGTGTGGTGAGACTGAGCAGCTGAAGACTTACCTGACCACAGAGTTAGTCACATTATAACATTTCAGAGTATACTTACCTAAACTAAGCTCTTCCATCAAGAAAGCAGAAAAGCGGTGTGTGCGTGAAGACAGAGGGGGGAAGGCACAAAAGAAAACAGGGAAAGGGAGAGAAAAGAGAGGGAGAGGTGAATGATGGAAAGAATGAAAGGGAAAATGAACAGAGGGAAGTAAAAGAAAGAAAAGATTAGTATTTCCTCTTAGACATTACATAATTACAATAGATAACACATTTCTGAAAATATCAGGACCAAGTGATAGCAAATAGACAAATAAGGCCTTTAAATATTTTTTTTTATTTATATTCCATGACATAGGGTTTGTAAGCCCTAGTACCTAATAGGTAGAAAGCATGTAGACTTCAGGAATGAGAGGCATTAGACTGCATGAGGGGAGTGTACATCCAAGGGCTGCAAATAAGCTCTGGACTAGCTGGGACTGGATGAGCTGAACCTGGTTTTACCTCCATTGCATGCATGGATTTGTAATCTCTGGTCTCGATACTCAAAAAACAAACAAACAAAAAAACCTGAGCTCCTAAATTTAGGCTCCCAAGTAAGCTTCCTAAACTTGTGCCCTATTTTCAGCCAAACTTAAGCGCTTAAGTTTTCAATTGAATGAACTTACTTCAGGAGCTTAAAGTTAGGCATATAAATTTAGGCCTAAAAAAAAACACAAAAAACAAAACAGAAGACGACCAGTCCACACAATGGAACAGAAAAACACAAGGAAGCAGTGATGATGACCAGGTTGAGAGAACAAAGGATTCTAGAGTTCACTGTAATTGTAAAGGTGTTATTATAGTATCCAAAATCTCTTAACTATCTCATTGACCTGACACAGCTGTTTTTGTGTCACCCACCTGCATCAGGGGCTAGAACTATGCCAGGTATGTACAGTATTTCCTTCTCCAGAAGCTTCAAAATGCTGATCAGATACCAAATTCTTTTCTAAAAACCACCACCAAAATTTGAATTGAACACCCGGTACTGGCACAAACTCAAAGCTAAGGGAGAACTAAGAGATGTTATATCTACTATAATAAAACGCACTCTCAACGTTCTGAAGTTGACTCCGTGGCTTCAGTGAAGGGTTCGTAATGGTGAAGCCATCCGACTCACCATGTCTCTCTGCTCCGCCCTCGCGTTACAACGTCATGAAGTCGAGGGCGAAACACTGACACACGACACACCCTCCCAGCTCGCCAACAATGCTACCCTCTCCCACGTGCTTAACAGCCTCCCTCCCATGCCTCCCAAATTAGCCGCCCTCCCGACCCGAACAGGTAAGTGAAGGAGTGAAGATGACTTAAAAACTTCGTAGGGAGGGGGCCTATCTGTAGACACAATTCCACTTCTTCAAACACAGCCCTTCAGGAACGGCAGCAGAGATTTCACAAATGTGTGGGGATGGCGGCAGAGGGCAACCCCGCGGAAACACATGCAACAAGCGTCTCCATAGAACCGGGCCGGCCCAGCCTCCTCAAAATAACACGCGCCGCCTGACCATCAGGAATCGCCCGTACCCAGCGGAGCCTGCCCTCATGCTAGCCTACTATTACCCGCTGATAACCCCATGCTTGGCCAATCCACTAAAAAACAAAGAATTGCCTAAACCTCCTCCCTCCCGCCGCCAATGTACCACCAGGACACCGCCTCTGGCCCATTCAACCCTGTACTCATAGGCGCCCAGTATAAGAGGCTTGGGGAGGCTAAGCCTGCCCTGCTGCAGCAGGATGGATCAGCTGTTTCTCCCGGGAGTCCCCTGGGGGGTTTAAATTGTTGATTTACCTCCATCCTAGCTGCAGTGAAAGCCCGTCTCTAGCCTTGTGTAACCAGTTGTAGAAATTGGTTTATGGTTTAATTTGTTTACCTTACTGCTGGGAGAGCAGGGGGGGTTGGCTGGAGGTGTCCTGGGTTGCCAGGGAGATGTTTAACGAGGATGACTTCCTGCATGCGCAGTTCATACCAAAGAGACTTGCACTGACACCTGAGATTTTAAATGTGCTAAAAATAAGTTTTAAAAGTATTTGTATTAAATCTAATTGCAGAATTTAGGTGCTAGGAGATGGGATTGGTATGCTATGTACTCAAATTTGTTTAAATCATATGCAAATTAGTCTGTTTTTGGGAGGTTCCCATTTGCATATTTATGGGTAAAAATTGTTGGAAATGTTTACAGCCTTAATGTTAGGGCATGGCTCTGATCAAAAATGTGAAGTTTGATCCAAAACGAAGGGTTTATCTAGTGTTTTTAACTAAAAATTCCCATTAGAGTGTCTGTATGTTTGTCCTGTTTCGGTTATTGGTGAGCCCTTAGGTTCCCTGAGGCCCCGCAAGACCTCCGAGGAAAGCCGCGCACCCTGAATCTTCACCCGCGGCGACCGCCGTTCACCAAGGGTTGAGCCCCCAGCTGCAGGCGGCCAGCAGGACTGCTGGAACCGCGGGGTGACGGCCGGCCTGGCTGGTAGTCAGCAACACAGTCTCTGAAGGGCAGCTAGCAAGGACGGCTAGCACTGAGGAGGAACACAGTCTCTGCAGACAGCTAGCAAGGACGGCTAGCACTGAAGGGGAACACAGTCTCTGAAGGTGGCTAGCAAGGACGGCTAGCTTGAAGCGGAACACAGTCTCTGGAGGTGGCTAGCAAGGACGGCTAGCTTGAAGAGGAACACAGTCTCTGAAGGTGGCTAGCAAGGACGGCTAGCCTGAAGAGGAACACAGTTTCTGGAGGTGGCTAGCAAGGACGGCTAGTCTGTAGAGGAACACAGTCTCTGGAGGTGGCTAGCAAGGATGGCTAGCTTGAAGAGGAACACAATCTCTGGAGGTGGCTAGCAAGGACGGCTAGCCGGAAGAGGAACACAGTCTCTGAGGGCGGCTGGCAAGGACGGCCAGCACGTCAAAGGAACACAGTCTCTGAAGGCTGCTGGCAAGGACGGCCAGCACGTCAAAGGAACACAGTCTCTGAAGGCTGCTGGCAAGGACGGCCAGCAAGTCAAAGGAACACAGTCTCTGAAGGCTGCTGGCAAGGACGGCCAGCACGTCAAAGGAACACAGTCTCTGAAGGCTGCTGGCAAGGACGGCCAGCAAGTCAAAGGAACACAGTCTCTGAAGAGTCAAGCTTCCCAGATCCGCGGTGTCGGCTTCTGACAAAAAGAACCGGAAGCACTGGACTCCTCCAGTCTGTCCGTTTAAATTTAGCGCCAATCCGCCCCTCCCACGGAGAGAGAGCCAATCACCTGGTCCTGGCAGACGACAGGAGGCTCGATTGGCCGAACTGCCATGCAGGCGGAGTCCTAGCGCCGGTGCTCCAATCCGGCGCGAGGGGGCGGAGCTTCTGCGCTGACCCGCCCCTAGCCAGGGCGATGTCGACGCCGGAGCCGCCATCTTGGCCGGCATGCTTCCTCCTCCGAGGCTGGCGTTCGCTCCAGCGGACCCGCCGGCCTCGGTGTGACCCGCGGCAGCATCGGCTGCAGCGGAGGTCCGTCTCCGCCCCCCTGGACGCTGCGCCGCCTGAGGGCCATCGCCTGCCCCAGCGGGGGCACAGGTAGGAGCGGGAGACATGACAGTATCCTCCCCGGATGCCCCCTCTTCCCCGGGGCTGGGTTTGGAAGGAAACGGGCGTGGAAGGCTTTGATCAATTCTGGTGCGTGTACATTCGTCGCGGGTTCCCAGGCGTGTCTTCAGGACCATAATTCCTCCAGGATAACAAATAATATAGCCTTCCCCGCCGCCTCCTGGAATCCAGAACCTCCTCCACCTCATACTCCGGATCGGGATCTGCTTCTAACGTCTCGGACTCCTGCCGTCGAGAGTGCCATCCAGACTCCTGAAAACTCTTCAATAAGGAAATATGGAAGGCATTATGCACCCTTAGAGTACTCGGTAACCGCAATCGGTAAGTCACCGCTCCAATTCGTGATTGGACAGCAAACGGTCCAATATACCGAGGCCCCAATCTCCGCGAGGGCACTCGGAGTCTTAGGTGTCTCGTACTTAGCCATACCTTTTGCCCTGGTTGGAATACTGGAGCGGTTTGCCGACGGCGATCTGCGAAGACCTTGTATTTGGCAGCTGTCTTCTGCAGTTGTTCTCGGGCCATCTCCCAGACCCTCCGCAGATCTGCCAGAGTTAACTTTACCATGGGGGTCGGAGATCCCGACGGAAGAGGTGCTGGAAGCCGAGGATGTCGTCCATATACCAAGAAGAATGGAGAGGCTCCTGAGGCCGAATGGGCGCTGTGGTTATAAGCAACCTCAGCCCAAGGAAGCAGAGCGGCCCAGTTATCCTGACGCTGGTTGACAAATGCCCGCAAGAACCCTTTCAAGGTTTGGTTGACCCTTTCGACCATGCCATTGGTTTGAGGATGGTAGGCCGATGAGAAGTGGGTCTCCACCCCCAATGCCGTACACAAGGCCCTCCAGAAGCGGGAGGTGAATTGGGGTCCTCGGTCACTGATGATCCGAAGGGGTAGCCCATGAAGCCGGAAGATGTGTTGAATGAAGTGTTGGACTAAAGAGGTCGCTGAGGGAAGTCCGGGCAAGGGGACGAAATGGGCCATCCTGGAAAAACGGTCAATTACCACCCAAATCACCGTGTGTCCCCGGGAGCTGGGGAGGTCGGTGATAAAATCCATGGATAACTCTGTCCAGGGAGCTGTCGGCACCGGCAGTGGTTGCAACTCCCCCATAGGGGGCCCCCTTGCTGGCTTAGTCCGGGCGCACACCGGGCAGGTGCTGACGAATTGAAGAATGTCCTGCCTCATCTGAGGCCACCGATACTGTCTTGCAATGAAACGAAGGGTCTTGTGATACCCAAAATGCCCGGCCCATCTGGACGAATGCCCCCATTGCATTACTTTCTCTCGATCGGCGGCTGCCACTAATTCCTTCGTAGGAGCGACCCCTCCCACGGCCGCGCTGATGCATGCCGGGTCCAGCATGGGATGGATCTCCTGTGTCTCCTCTGGAGTCTCAAATGCTCGGGAGAGAGAGTCCGCAGGGGTATTCTGAGCAGCAGCCCGAAATACCAGTTGAAAATGAAATCTGGCAAAAAACAATGACCAACGGGCCTGTCGGGGATTTAGCCGTTGGGCCTCTTGCAGATACAGCAGATTCTTATGGTCGGTAATCACCGTGAACCGGTGTTCGGCTCCCTCCAACAGATGCCTCCATTCTTGCAAGGCTAATTTTAAGGCTAATAGTTCTCTGTCCCCTACCGTATAATTACGTTCCGCCGAGGAGAATTTCCGAGAGAAGAAGGAGCAAGGTTGGCGCCGGCCCCTGGTGTTAACTTGGGAGAGGACCGCCCCGGCCCCCAAAGCAGACGCATCCACTTCTACGATAAAGGATTTCTCTGGATCCGGGGCCAACAGGATGGACGCTGAGTTGAACGCCTCTTTGACCTGGCGGAAGGCATCTTGCGCCTCGGGCGGCCAATCCCGGACATTCGCATGTTTCTTTGTGAGCGCCGTCAACGGCGCTGTCAGTTGCGAATAGTGAGGGATAAACTGGCGATAGTAGTTCGCGAACCCCAAAAACCGTTGCAGTGCCTTCAATCCCAGCGGCTGCGGCCATTCCCGAATAACCCGGAGCTTGTCAGGTTCCATCCTCAACCCCTTGGGTAATAGAATGTGTCCCAAAAACGGCAGAGACCGCTGATGAAAAGCGCACTTACTGAGCTTAGCAAACAGGCGGGATTGCCGTAAGCGTTGCAGCACCGCCCGGACATGCCTCACATGTTCGGCGGGGTCTTTGGAGAAAATTAAGATATCGTCCAGATACACTATCACCGTGGAGTTCAACAAATCCTCGAGCACAGAATTGATGAGTCGTTGGAACACTGCCGGTGCGTTGCATAGACCGAACGGCATCACTCGATACTCAAAATGTCCCTCATGAGTATTAAATGCGGTCTTCCATTCGTCCCCCCGCCGGATCCGAACTAAATTGTAAGCCCCTCGCAAATCCAACTTAGTAAATATCTGGGCTCCTTGTAGCCTGTCCAAAAGTTCAGGAATGAGCGGTAGGGGGAACCGATCCTTTACAGTGATGGCATTTAACCCTCGATAATCAATACAGGGTCTCAAGGAGCCATCCTTCTTGGTAACAAAAAAGAATCCTGCCCCGGCAGGGGACGTAGAGGGTCTGATGAACCCCTTCTGCAAATTCTCCCGGATGTACTCTTGCATCACCTTGGATTCCTCCCGGGACAAAGTGTACAATCGGCCCCGGGGTGGCGACGTGTCTGCCATCAATCTAATGGCGCAATCAAACGACCGATGAGGCGGTAGGCTCTCCGCTTCCACGGGACTGAACACATCTGCGAAGTCCCGATAGGCCACCGGCAGGGAGTCCAGTTCTGCCCGTGCCCCCTCGCGTGCCATAGTTAATGCAGGGCAGCCGCCAGTTCGGCCCCTACAACAGGTCTCCCGACAGGTGTCACCCCAAGACCGGATCTTCCCCCCAGTCCAGTCAATAACGGGACTATGACACCGTAGCCAGGGCAAGCCTAGGACCACCGGGTGAATGGTCCGGGATAGTACCAGGAATTGAACCTCCTCCCGGTGATTCTCCCCTACCTGAAGTCCCAAAAAGGGGGTGATCTCCGTGACTGGCTGCGGTAGGTGTGTTCCCTGAATGGAGGTTACTTGCAACGCCGGTCGATGAGGAAGTGTAGGCCAGCCCATTTGTATCAATAGTTCGTGGCCAATAAAGTTGCCCCCTGACCCGGAGTCTACCAGGGCCTGGGTTTGGATCACCGTCTCGTGCCAACGTAGTGTTACTGGCAATGTTAGCAGGGAATCCGGTAGGGGAGCGGAGTGCCCCAAGACCCCTCCCCTCAAGGTGCCTTGGGGGGAGCGTTTCCCGCCCGAGCGGGACAAGTACGGACAAAGTGCCCCGCCTCCCCGCAATAAAGGCACAGTCCGTCCCACAGGCGCTTTTTCCGATCAGCGGGAGCCAGCCGCTGACGGCCAATTACCATCGGCTCCTCCCCGTTCCCCTTGGAGTCCCGGTTCCACCGGCGAGGAGACGGCCTTTTACTGGTCCGGGAGGCTCCCTGCGCCCATTTTTGCCGTTCAGCCCGGGCTCTAGCTCGCTCCTGGAACCGGGTATCTACCCGAACACAGAGCGAAATCAGGGCATCCAATTGCCCCGGCACCTCGCGTCCTGCCAGTTCATCCTTAATTCGCTCTTGTAGTCCTTCCATAAAGATAGCCACCAGGGACTCCTGATTCCAACGCAGTTCCGTGGCCAGGGTCCGAAAACGAATGGCATAATCAGCCACCGTCCCCTCCCCTTGTTGAATCCGCAGCAGCTCCGATGCCACGGAAGACGGTCTGCCTGGGAGGTCGAACACCATGCGGAAGCGGCGCTGGAATTCGCCATAATCATCCAAGACGGGGTCCTGTTGTTCGTTTAGCGGTGACACCCATGCCAGGGCCTTCCCTTCGCATAGGCCCATGATAAACCCCACCTTACTTTGGTCTGAAGCAAATGCCTCCGGTTGCATCCGGAAGGCCAGGTTGCACTAATTGAGGAACCCCTGACACCCTCCGGGAGCCCCATCATATCGTGCCGGCTCAGGGAACCGAGGTCCCGTGCGGAACCCTCCCGAACGGGGAGTCGCTGTGGCCCCCTGGGCCGCAGCGGCCTGGTTCTGTACCTGAAGCGTGGAAAGTTGAGAGCACACGTTCTGGAGCGCCCCTGATAGGGCGTTCAGCTGCTCCTGCTGTTGCTGAAGTACCTTGGCCAGGTCCCGCAGATCAGGCTGCGTAGGCGAGCTCATGGCTTCCGGTTCCTGTCCTGTTTCGGTTATTGGTGAGCCCTTAGGTTCCCTGAGGCCCCGCAAGACCTCCGAGGACAGCCGCGCACCCCGAATCTTCACCCGCGGCGACCGCCATTCACCAAGGGTTGAGCCCCCAGCTGCAGGCGGCCAGCAGGACTGCTGGAACCGCGGGGTGACGGCCGGCCTGGCTGGTAGTCAGCAACACAGTCTCTGAAGGGCAGCTAGCAAGGACGGCTAGCACTGAGGAGGAACACAGTCTCTGCAGACAGCTAGCAAGGACGGCTAGCACTGAAGGGGAACACAGTCTCTGAAGGTGGCTAGCAAGGACGGCTAGCTTGAAGCGGAACACAGTCTCTGGAGGTGGCTAGCAAGGACGGCTAGCTTGAAGAGGAACACAGTCTCTGGAGGTGGCTAGCAAGGATGGCTAGCTTGAAGAGGAACACAATCTCTGGAGGTGGCTAGCAAGGACGGCTAGCCGGAAGAGGAACACAGTCTCTGAGGGCGGCTGGCAAGGACGGCCAGCACGTCAAAGGAACACAGTCTCTGAAGGCTGCTGGCAAGGACGGCCAGCAAGTCAAAGGAACACAGTCTCTGAAGGCTGCTGGCAAGGACGGCCAGCACGTCAAAGGAACACAGTCTCTGAAGGCTGCTGGCAAGGACGGCCAGCAAGTCATAGGAACACAGTCTCTGAAGGCTGCTGGCAAGGACGGCCAGCACGTCAAAGGAACACAGTCTCTGAAGGCTGCTGGCAAGGACGGCCAGCAAGTCAAAGGAACACAGTCTCTGAAGAGTCAAGCTTCCCAGATCCGCGGTGTCGGCTTCTGACAAAAAGAACCGGAAGCACTGGACTCCTCCAGTCTGTCCGTTTAAATTTAGCGCCAATCCGCCCCTCCCACGGAGAGAGAGCCAATCACCTGGTCCTGGCAGACGACAGGAGGCTCGATTGGCCGAACTGCCATGCAGGCGGAGTCCTAGCGCCGGTGCTCCAATCCGGCGCGAGGGGGCGGAGCTTCTGCGCTGACCCGCCCCTAGCCAGGGCGATGTCGACGCCGGAGCCGCCATCTTGGCCGGCGTGCTTCCTCCTCCGAGGCCGGCGTTCGCTCCAGCGGACCGCCGGCCTCGGTGTGACCCGCGGCAGCATCGGCTGCAGCGGAGGTCCGTCTCCGCCCCCCTGGACGCTGCGCCGCCCGAGGGCCATCGCCTGCCCCAGCGGGGGCACAGGTAGGAGCGGGAGACATGACAATGTTAATCTGCATTCAAATAGAGCTCTCTGATTGGATGATCAGCTCCTGTTAGAATTCTGCCTGGGAACACAGAGAAGAGAGCAACTGAAGATTTGGCCAAGACAGACATGCAGCTTTGAGCTCCGTGTGTAAGGATTGAGAGAAAGAACTGAAATTATAAAAGAGTGCCTGATAACGTGGTAAATGAGAAAATATGAGTTAAAAGAGATTGGTGGAAATTTACAAGTTTGAGGTTTCTCTATTGAGAAAAGGATCTGAATATTTCACTTGTAAGCCTTCCCTTCATTCCCGTCAGTGTCCCGCCTTCTTCTGACGTCATTTCCTCTTTCTGCAAGGGCGGGTCACTGACGGAAATGAAGGGAAGGCTTACAAGGTTAGAGACGGGCTTTCACTGCGGCTGCTGCGACGGAGACAGGGGAGCAAGGAGAATTGTTGAGGGTGGGTATGGATGGCTGGAGGGGGGTCATGGGAGCGAAGAGAATCGCTGGGTGGGTGTGGATGGCTGGAGGGGGCAGGGGAGTGGAGAGAATCGCTGGGTGGGTGTGGATGGCTGGAGGGGGGCAGGGGAGAGGAGAGAATCGCTGGGTGGGTGTGGATGGCTGGAGGGGGCAGGGGAGAGGAGAGTTGCTGGACATGGATGGAGGAGAGGGAAGGGAGAGAGAAGAAATGCTGGACATGGATGGAGGGGAGTGAAGAGTGAGGAAGGAGATGAGATGAGATGAGGGAAAAGGAAGAGAGAAAAACTGCACATGGATGAAGAAAATAGGCAGAAGCTGGATCCACTGGACAGTCAAGTCTGCGGAGGACCCAGCTTTTACTTACGGATGTAGGATAAGAAATGAAGAAGAAAGGCGGAAAATAAAGAAATAAATGGAAAGGAAGCCCTGGAAACGGAGTTAAGAGGACAGATAGCAGCAGAATCGGATACTGGGCCAGCATGATCAGAAAAACAAAGTCACCAGACAACAAAGGTAGAAAAGATCATTTTATTTTCATTATAATGTTTGGAATATGTCCACTTTGAGAATCAGGTGCTCAACATTAAAAGTTTATATGTATTTACTTATGGCATTTTATCCCACATTAAACATCAATTAGGGTGTTTTGTGGCTCTACATGAGAATTGTGACAATATGATCCCTTTTTTCATATTGTTGATGGTCTGCATTTTCCGTATGGGTGGTATATTGCTGTATTAGGTTCTGCCCAGTGTAATATTTATGGTACAGTAAGGTTCTGAGTGTGTTTTTGCACAAAGTTGTGCATAGTGTTTTGCAGTTGAGCGATTGTGGTTAGTATATGCTTTGAGCAACCACTTTATTCTTTGACATATGATACATATCTAATATCTAAATTTAATAAAAGGTATTGTGACTTTTATTTTTATTTATTTTTTCTGTGTGTTATCAGACAATTATGGATTTAAGCTCCACCCCTGCCCCCACCCCTAACCACGCCCCTTTAGCCTCCCCAAACAGTTGGGCCACCAACCGCCTATGCCTGTACTGGTTTTTGGCATCATAAGGAGGGGATGACCCTGAAACTCGGAGGGAGGGGAGGGGGGAAGAGAGGTGAGGGAGGGCCCCTGGCAAACACATTCTCATTCTCACACAGACACACTCGCACCCAGTCTCACTCTCTCTCTGTCACACACACACTCGCACATTCACTCTTTCTCAAATGTACACACTCTGAGGAAAACCTTGCTAGCGCCAGTTTCATTTGCGTCAGAAACCTTTACAAACACAGTGGACTTTTGAGTCTTTTGTTCTCCTCGTGGTAATCATCGCTTTCTTATGTTTTTCTGTATAAATTTAGGCTTGTCATTCACTTGCCCAGATTTTTTAGCTTAATCTTTGAAACTAGTGCTGAAAATCAGTGCCATGCTCTTAGGGGTCCTTTTAGTACGCTGCAGTAAAAAAGACCCTGTGCTAATGGCAGAGGACTGTTTTTGCCACGCACTGCGGACCTTTTACCGCAGTGGGTAAAAAAGACTGAAAATAGCCATGGCCATAGGAGCCAACTTTTCAAAATGATTGGGGGTGCTGAAAATTTTTTTTTTTCTTTTACAGGCAGTGCGTTCCCCCCCCCCCCCCCCCATACCTTAAAATTCTGTCTACTGCAGTCTTCACCTGGGTTGTGGCAGCGCCACTTATAGGCTGCCTGCAACCTGCACCAGGACTTCTTCCCTGAACAGTCCCACCCCTCAGTCCCCCTGTACTGTGCAAATACAGTGGTGGAAATAAGTATTTGATCCCTTGCTGATTTTGTAAGTTTGCCCACTGACAAAGACATGAGCAGCCCATAATTGAAGGGTTGGTAACAGTGAGAGATAGCACATCACAAATTAAATCCGGAAAATCACATTGTGGAAAGTATATGAATTTATTTGCATTCTGCAGAGGGAAATAAGTATTTGATCCCCCACCAACCAGTAAGAGATCTGGCCCCTACAGACCAGGTAGATGCTCCAAATCAACTCGTTACCTGCATGACAGACAGCTGTCGGCAATGGTCACCTGTATGAAAGACACCTGTCCACAGACTCAGTGAATCAGTCAGACTCTAACCTCTACAAAATGGCCAAGAGCAAGGAGCTGTCTAAGGATGTCAGGGACAAGATCATACACCTGCACAAGGCTGGAATGGGCTACAAAACCATCAGTAAGACGCTGGGCGAGAAGGAGACAACTGTTGGTGCCATAGTAAGAAAATGGAAGAAGTACAAAATGAATGTCAATCGACAAAGATCTGGGACTCCACGCAAAATCTCACCTCGTGGGGTATCCTTGATCATGAGGAAGGTTAGAAATCAGCCTACAACTACAAGGGGGGAACTTGTCAATGATCTCAAGGCAGCTGGGACCACTGTCACCACGAAAACCATTGGTAACACATTACGACATAACGGATTGCAATCCTGCAGTGCCCGCAAGGTCCCCCCTGCTCCGGAAGGCACATGTGACGGCCCGTCTGAAGTTTGCCAGTGAACACCTGGATGATGCCGAGAGTGATTGGGAGAAGGTGCTGTGGTCAGATGAGACAAAAATTGAGCTCTTTGGCATGAACTCAACTCGCCGTGTTTGGAGGAAGAGAAATGCTGCCTATGACCCAAAGAACACCGTCCCCACTGTCAAGCATGGAGGTGGAAATGTTATGTTTTGGGGGTGTTTCTCTGCTAAGGGCACAGGACTACTTCACCGCATCAATGGGAGAATGGATGGGGCCATGTACCGTACAATTCTGAGTGACAACCTCCTTCCCTCCGCCAGGGCCTTAAAAATGGGTCGTGGCTGGGTCTTCCAGCACGACAATGACCCAAAACATACAGCCAAGGCAACAAAGGAGTGGCTCAGGAAGAAGCACATTAGGGTCATGGAGTGGCCTAGCCAGTCACCAGACCTTAATCCCATTGAAAACTTATGGAGGGAGCTGAAGCTGCGAGTTGCCAAGCGACAGCCCAGAACTCTTAATGATTTAGAGATGATCTGCAAAGAGGAGTGGACCAAAATTCCTCCTGACATGTGTGCAAACCTCATCATCAACTACAGAAGACGTCTGACCGCTGTGCTTGCCAACAAGGGTTTTGCCACCAAGTATTAGGTCTTGTTTGCCAGAGGGATTAAATACTTATTTCCCTCTGCAGAATGCAAATAAATTCATATACTTTCCACAATGTGATTTTCCGGATTTAATTTGTGATGTGCTATCTCTCACTGTTACCAATAACCTACCCTTCAATTATGGGCTGCTCATGTCTTTGTCAGTGGGCAAACTTACAAAATCAGCAAGGGATCAAATACTTATTTCCACCACTGTATAAAGAGATGCAAATTTTAAAAACTGACATATTTCAATCACTACACTATAGGTTATCAAATACATATAAATGGAAAATATGATGATATCATTTTAGTGGACTAAGTACATTTTTCAATTAGCTTTCAAAGGCCAAAACCTCTTTCCTCAGGTCAGGACAGTATACTGCTGTTATGGTATTCTGTTCTGACAAAAGAAAGGAGGGTTTGGTCTCCAAACATTAGTCAAAAATGTATTAAAATTAGTCCAGTAAAGATATCACCTTACTTCCATTTCTGTATTTATCAACACAGTTACCACACTACTTTATCCTAAACTAAAAATAAAATTCATTTTTTCCTACCTTTGTGGTCTGGCTGTTTACTGTTTCTAATTGTGTTGGTCCCAGTCTCTTGTTTCGTCTTTCCTCGATCTTTAACTTTCCCCCCTTTCCATCCAGCGTCTACCTCCTCTCTCCCCCCTTTCCTTCCAGGATCTGCCCCCTCTTTTCCCCCTTTCCATCCAGCATCTTTCCCCTCTCTCTCCTTTCCATCCAGCGTCTGCCCCCTCTCTTCCCTCTTTCCATCCAGTGTCTATTTTCTCCATCCATATGTAGTTTTTCTCCTCTTTTCCCTTTCCCTCATCTCTGTCAGTATGCATCTCCTTCCTCTTTCTTCACTCCCCTCCATCCATATGCAACTCCTTCCTCTCTCTTCCCTCTCCTCCATCCATGTTCATCTCACTTCCTCTCTTCCCTCCCCTCCATCCATGTCCAGCATTTCTCCTCTCTCCCCTCCATCCATGTGCATCTCCTCCTGTCTTCCCTCCCCTCCATCCATGCCCAGCATTTCTCCTCTCTCCCTGCCATCCATGTGCATCTCACTTCCTATCTTCCCTCCTCTCCATCCATGTCCAGCATTTCTCCTCTCTCCCCTCCATCCATGTGCATCTCACTTTCTCTCTTCCCTCCCCTCCATCCATGTCCAGCATTTCTCCTCTCTCCCCTCCATCCATGTGCATTTCCTCCTGTCTTCCCTCCCCTCCATCCATGCCCAGCATTTCTCCTCTCTCCCCACCATCCATGTGCATTTCCTCCTGTCCTCCCTCCCCTCCATCCATGTCCAGCATTTCTCCTCTCTCCCCTCCCCTCTGTCCATGTGCATCTCCTTCCTGTCTTTCTTCTCCTCCATCCATGTCCAGCATTTCTCCTGCCCTCCCCTGCATCCATGTGCATTTCCTCCTGTCCTCCCTCCCCTCCATCCATTCATGTCCAGCAACTCTCCTCTCTCCCCTGCCCTCCCCTGCATCCATGTTCAGCAACTCTCCTCTCTCCCCTGCATCCATGTCCAGCAACTCTCCTCTTCCCTGCCCTCCCCTGTATCCATGTTCAGCAACTCTCCTCTCTCCCCTGCCCTCCCCTGCATCCATTTCCAGCAACTCTCCTCTCTCCCCTGCCCTCTCCTGCATCCAAGTCCAGCAACTCTCCTCTCTCCCCTGCCCTCCCCTCCATCCATTCATGTCCAGCAACTCTCCTCTCTCCCCTGCCCTATCCCCCCAGCCCCATCCATATCCAGCAATTCTCCTCTCTCCCCTGCCCTCCCCTCCATGTCTAGCGATTTCTCCTCTCTCTTACCTCCCTCCCATCCATGTCCAGCAATTTCTCCTCTCTCCCCTGCCCTCCCCTCCATGTCCAGTGACGCCCCAAACTCCACCTGCACCCCTAGTTCCAGTTCCAACCCCCTCTGCCTGACCTCTTCTCCCTCTACAGCCCTCCTTGCCTTCCTGCCGCCCAGTCAGTGCTTAAAACTCATTTTACCTGACTGAAAGGGAGTGAAATAAGCAGAGCAGAGCAGGCTCACCTTCAGCCTTCTCCTTCCCTCTCAGCGTCCTGCCCTCATTTCCTGTTTACGCAAGGGCGGGACGCTGAGAGGGAAGAAGGCTGAAGGCGAGCCTGCTCTGCTTATTTCACTCCCGTTCAGTCAGGTAAAATGAGTTTTAAGCACTGGCTGGGCAGCAGGAAAGCAAGGAGGGCAGGTATCAAAATATTGGGGGTGCTCGAGCACCCACAGCACCCACTGAGTCGGTGCCTATGGCCATGCCCATGCGGTAAGATTGCTCTTATCGTCTGACCATGCGAGGGGGAGCTCTTACCACCACCCATTGAGGTAGCGGTAAGGGCTCCTGCACTAACCAGGTAGCACGTGACACTGCCTGATTACTGCCAGGTAACTGCCACGCTAGAAAATAGTACCCTATTTTCCCCATCGCAGGAAATGGCATGCACTAGGGTTGGAACTACAACTGGCAGTAGCTCCATATTGACGTGCGGTAACTGCCGTTTTGTAAAAGGGCCCCTTAATTTTATTCCCTGCCCTAAATCCACCTCGGTTCCCACCCACTTTTAAGGGATCAGTGAAATTTTGAGTAGAAATTTTGGAACTCAACTCTAGTAAATTTTCATAGAGATCTATTTAGGAGCATAAATCCTTTGTATCGGGTCCTCCGTTTCTCCTAAGGAAATCAGAACTACAAGTCCACCGTTACAACGGAGTTGTGGAAAATGAGTTGCCATCAGACCCCAGTAAAACCTTATGCTGCACTTACCAGAGGGACATATCGGGCACATCATCCCAGAAGTCATGGATGGAACACTGGCAACTGTGTGGGAGAGACAGAAACCACTTGCAGTGACTTAAAAGACTCACTTTATTACCTTACACCCTACTGACACTTCCCCACTCAGGAGTGGTTGACAAACATTAGCATTCATCTCTGCAGTCACCAGTACTACAGAGACTTCCTGCAGGATAGGGTTACCATATTTTGTCCCCCAAAAAAGAGGACACATGCCCTGCCCCACCACACACCCCACCATGCCCCCTTTCACACCCCACTCGGCCCCCTTTCACGCCCTCGCTCCGCCCCATCACATTTTCCCCTCCTCCCTGTCACACACACTGTCACTCCCCCTCCCCTTACCTTACTACTGCCCTGGTGGTCTAGTGACCTCTTCGGGGCAGGAAAGAGCCCCCTCTTTCCTGCCCGGAGCGCTGCCCTGCATGCATCCTTCCTGTTCCTGATCTCGGCGCCAATTCAAAACAGCCGCCGAGAGTTGAAGTTTCGGGAGGTCACTTCAACTCTCGGCGACCATTTTGAATCGGCGCCGAGATCAGGAACAGGAAGGATGCATGCAGGGCAGTGCTCCGGGCAGGGAAAAGGGGGCTCTTTCCAGCCCCGAAGGCGGAAGAGGTCACTAAACCACCAGGTCAGTAGTAAGTAAGGGGAGGGGAGGCTAGCAATCTGCCTGTTTGTCCGGTTTTCTGGACAAACGGGCAGGCTGGTGGGCGGACCGTCCTATAGGACGGTCCGCCCACCAGCCTGCCCGTTTGTCCAGAAATCCGGATAAACGGGCAGATTGGCAAAACCCGCCCGGTTGCCCGGACATGTCCTAAAAAAGAGGACATGTCCGGGTAAATCTGGACATATGGTAACCCTACTGCAGGATGAGTCTGCTATTCTCACTATGGTCTTCGCCAGAGCTAAGTTGGCACTAACACAGTGTTCCAGTCCTGGTTTTACCTCACTGCATTTACGAAACTTGTAATTGTAATTTTTCTAGGAAAACCGGAAAACTACAAATCTGTAGGTGCCCAAGAGTTAAAACAGACCCCATGCCACAATTTCCTTACTGTGACTCTTCCCCAGTTGCATCCCCAATTCAGCTGCAGTGTAGTTGCAAATAAAAAAAAATAAGATGGTGTTAAAGCAGAAAGAAGAGAAATGCAGTTGTTTGTTAGATGCTTCCTTTTCCCATGAAAGCAACTGGCAAAGGGAAGAGAGGGAAAGCAGTTCATAGGCTTTCTCTTCATGTGGAAGAAATTAACCTCACTCTATAAGCCCTGGGAATAGTAGATGGTTCCCAACCAAAGTTATATTTGTTTGTGCTTGTTCTGTCCCCTGACAGCTTGGCACTAGTTATAGTTGACCCTAAAATGTGTTAATGCCTTCACTGCTATTCTTATTCCTAAAGATCTTGACTGCTGCAGTCTTCACTGCTAAGATATGTGTGTGAGCAATGCATTGTGTGTAATGTAGTTCACAGACAACGCAACCCCACTTGCCTGTCTGTATAAGATCTGTTACTACTGGTTGTGATGCTGCTTAGATCACTCCTCTGTCTCAGCCAAGTTTGGCTTCTTTGTTTACGTACCAGCACTTCCTGGCCATTCTTACTATCTCTGTCCTGAGAGGTCAGCCAGGTATGACCTTTTCCTCCAATCAGGGGCTGCCCCCTAGAGCCGACCTTGCCACTCAAGGGCAGGCTTTGTCCCTATTGGCCTTTCTACTCCTTCTTCTCTGAGTCTGTATGAGCTTCTGGCTCCGCCCCCCCCACCCCCGTCCATGAGGAGGATAGTATCCATTTTGCTCCAGGACAAAGCAATGATCCTGTTGTAGCTCTGGAAAAGCACTAGTCTTTTCACCCTGAAAATACCCTCCCTAAAGAGGGTACTGCACTCCCAAACACCTAACTCTGAGCTGCCTCTATATGTGGAACTACTTTTCTTATCTCTGCAACGAGCTGATCCTGGTTAAACTTCTACCTTCTCTCCACTGATATACAGCTCACAAACTACAGGGTTCCTTTGTGCTTATGAACATCTAACTGTGAGTCATCATCTACGTTATTCAATAAAGGAACTTCAAAAAAGAACAAGAGATTTAGGTGTGTTGATGTGCTAGGGGTTTCTACTTCAAGATATTGAGATTTACAGCTAAATAACTCTTAAGAAACAGCTATACAAATCTCAAGAGACTTGACAGTGAAAAGACTAATATAACAGCCAGAGTTCCAGCAGGATAAAAATGTGCAGCATCTAATCAAACAGGAAAGTTAAGCTTCTGCAACGCGGAGGGAGGGAGGGAGGGAGGGAGGGTGGGTGGGTGGGCCACCCTGCAACGCGGAGGGAGGGAGGGAGGGTGGGGTGGGCCACCCTGCAACGCGGAGGGAGGGAGGGAGGGTGGGTGGGTGGGCCACCCTGCACCGCGGAGGGCGGGAGGGAGGGTGGGTGGGTGGGCCACCCTGCAACGCGGAGGGAGGGAGGGAGGGTGGGTGGGTGGGCCACCCTGCAACGCGGAGGGAGGGAGGGAGGGTGGGTGGGTGGGCCACCCTGCAACGCGGAGGGAGGGAGGGAGGGTGGGTGGGTGGGCCACCCTGCAACGCGGAGGGAGGGAGGGAGGGTGGGTGGGTGGGCCACCCTGCAACGCGGAGGGAGGGAGGGAGGGTGGGTGGGTGGGCCACCCTGCAACGCGGAG